>NC_083107.1:34771453-35138376 GCF_949774975.1 Lagenorhynchus albirostris | reverse complement strand
TCAGGAAGCTGTGTGCCCAGAGGGTGGGGCGGCGAGGGGAGGGGAAGAGAACGAAGGCGGCAGCTGTTGGGGACTCGGTCCTGTTCTCCCACATCAATTCTGCTGGTTGCTCTCGAGGAAACTGGAGCTTGATTTCAAAGGCAAACAGGTGTTTTCATCTGAGTTCAATGAAACAGCTAACGTGCTCTTCTGGAAGGTCAGATATCCTCCGGACAACTTTCAGTCCTCTTTACTGTTTGGACAAGGGCCAAAGTGGGGGTGAGGATGGGAGGTTGGAGCGCCTCTGGGGTGCCGGTCTCAGGCCACAAGGCTCCTATCGCTTCCCACCCGGCTGACTGAGCCTGGTGGGCATGGCCCTCCGCTCGGAAGAAACCAGCTAAGGCGAGCGGTGGTCGCACCAGGTGGCAGGGGACAGGATTTGGAGGTGTCCCAGGGCTATTCCAGTTTGAGCTTGGGCTCTCTGGCCTCTAAGAAAACAGAGACGGCTTTCTGATCTTCCCTAAACCCTCCGTCTCCCGAGTCAGCACCCTTGTCAGGACCTCGGAAAGATTCCAATTCCTCTCCTACCCCAATAAAGCAATAATCGTTCACTCCTTCCACTGAGCCGTCCTCAGTTCGCTCCAGATCAGAGGAAAGGACCAGGAGAGAGAAGCTGAGAAATTTGTGTCCAGCATTGCCAATGCCACCAGCCCTACGTCCAGTTTCCTTGTCCCATGTGTGATAATACAACAGCAGCTTGATGCAAGGCCCCCTCCTCATTTGCTTCCTGGGGATTGTTTATTGGAGACCAGCATTTCAGAGAGCGAGCGCCAACTTTAACATATCCATAGGCAGTGCACTGTCAACCCCACGGTAGATCTTTTTTTAAAGTAATTACATTACAGAGGGGTGGGTGGCAGGGAGGAGAGTGGGTATTATAGCTGTGGGAATTTTTTTTAAAGACCCAGTTTAAAAAAATCTCAGACTTAATTTAGTAAATTTCAATTACAAGGAGAGTTACTAAGCTGAAAATCATTTGCATCGTATCCTTAATTACCACTTCATTTGTACCTGAGATCATCAATAGAGATTCTTGGGAATGCGTAGTCAGAATAAGTGGTGGATTCTAATGAGGTCTTTGTTCTTCCTGAGTTTCTCTTAGGAAGCTCTTTCCTCCCTCTGTGCAAGAGGCACAGCGTTTTCCAAACTGGGTGGAGACGCCTTAAATTAGAAGTGGAGCGTGTGAAGAAATCGAGAAGTTTTCAAGCTGGCTTCACCAGGGGGAGAGAGGATGCCACACACCCCACCTCCGGCTCTCTAACAGCTCCTCCTCAGGGTTTTATTCCTCTCCCCTTGAATGCATTAGTTCTGCTGGGCTGCTGTGGACGCATTTGCTCCTGTGCTGGCCACAAACGTCCATCTTTATTAGCCGGCAACAGAGCAAATAGCCTTTCTGGGCCTTCCTCTTGCAAATAATGGATGTGCTGCCATCGATCTTCCTGCTTCTGTTTTTCCTGCTTCCTCTAAAGAAAGCACATCCAGCAGTCCCTGGCCACTGGGTCTTTATTGGAAAAGCTGTTTTCCAAGATCAGTTAGCTCTAAAAAAGTGATGAGCCCTCAGAGACTGCGAGAATGTGTGTGTGTGTGTGTGTGTGTGTGTGCGTGCGCGTGTGTGTTAAGATACACTTTGTAAGAGACGTCTCTCTTTTTGGATGGCGGGGTAGGGGGGCAGTAAGGAAAGGGCCAAGCGAATAAAAATCTCTTAACTAAATCCTGCTAATGCCCACTGTTCGTTCCTTCATATGCTACCCCCGACCCTGCAGCCTTTATAAAGCACTTGTTCATCTATTACCTTGTAGGTAATTTAAAAATTGCCCTCATTCTACAAATGAGGAAACTGAGGTTCAGAGAGGTTAAGCAACTTGCCCAAAGTCACTCAGCTGGGGGTGACAGACTGAGGATTTAAGTCCAGCTCTCTTAATCCTGTGCTCCTTCCAATACCCCAAACCACCTCTCACGGGCTGCCGGCAGCCTGGACATTGACCCCATTTGGGGAGGTCGGCGTTTGTATCCTGCTACAGTGTGTTACCCATTTAAACTTTATTTCTGAATCTGTATATTTAAGCAACAATTTTGTTTCAGAGGACTCCAGAGAGTGGCCTTACTTAACCTTCCTCTGGAGGGTGTGTGTATTTGGTGGAGAGTGGTGAAGGGGGTGGGGGAGGAGGGGAAGGGAGGAGCCAGCAGGGAATTTTCTCAGTTTTCCACTGGATGAGGCCAAGACCCAGGGAGGCAGACAAATCCACGATTCTCCTGGCAATCTGAACGTTTGCCAAATCCCTGCTCTTTGCTCTCATTATTCCTCTGGGCTGGTTCCAAGTGTGGAGTGTAGTCTGCGGAAGTGTTTGTGTTGGGGTTAGAGGCAGCAGGACTGATGCTGTGAGGAAGGAGGGGTGTTAACACCAAGAGTCCAGCCAAGCCTTGGGGTCACAGGGACTGGTCCAAAGTAGGAAGTGTCCTGTGAGCTGGAGGGGTGTTTGACTTCTGCAGAACCTCCTGGATACGGTAGCTTCCTCTGCACTAGCTGGCTACCCCCTCATGGTGCAGATGGAATACTCTGGTGAAATGAACAAAAGATATGAAGCTAAATAACTGGGTTCAAATCGCACCTCTGCTTATTAGCTGACAGATCCTGGGTAAGTCACTTAACCTCCCCAAGGATCAGTTTTCTTACATATAGAATGAGAATACTAACATCCACTCTCTGGGCTGTGCTGAGGTTTAAATGAACGATGTACAGCAAAAAGCAAATGGTGGCTTTGATTAGTAGATGGTTTGAAGCAGCCAGGAAGGGGGAGGATAATAAAAGGAGACTGCTTGTCCCACAAAGACATTAGCAAGGGGTAGGAGTGGGTTCAGTGATGAGACAGCTTGCAAGGACTTGTGTAAATAGCCCATATGCTGGCTCTGGGGGAACACTGAGAACCTAGTTTGAAAAGCATAAAAGTCATAAAATAGCACCAGTATTTTTTTCCTTAGTGTGAGCAAAAATATTCAAGCAGACAAACCCAAGCCAATCTTCTGGGAATAAGACTCTAAATATTACTTGAGAGTCACCTCATCTTCTTTCCAAGAGAAAGACACCCCCATTCCTTCACCCCACACCCCCATCTATGACGCATTAGAATTGTAACTTTTCAGCTTCTCCCACCAAAATCATAGACCCTCGTCGTGGGCTTGAGGACAACCCTGTGCTCTGTACTGTGTTTCCTCAGTTCAGTCCCTTTGGTGGTTACAGTCAGTTTCCAAAACACCCTATCAAAGGAGCGGGACGCGCGTCAAGCCCCACAGTAGACACTAGGTGGCGCTGGACCCCATGTTATTCAGGCAGCTAACACCGCATCCCTTTCTGGAAAATTATTTCTGCAGTGAGGTCCTCTCCTTCCCAGAGACGTGGGACGCTATTTCAGTTTATGCCACAAGCATAAAGGGCCACCAGAAGATCGCCCCTGGCTTTTCTGCTAACTGGGACAACTGTCGGGGTGGCTGCAAAAGGCAGCTCCCAGCCCTGAGGCTGGAGACCCAGCAGTCATTTGCTGAGCTATGTATATAACTTGTTAGGAACAAGAAGGTCTTTTCAATTTCAGCTCTGCCCAGAGGGGCAGGAAGGAAAAGAACTTTCTCCCTTAGGAGGAGGTGGGGGGAAAAAAAGAGGCAGATCCATGATGCTCCTTTGTGAGCTGCCCAGAATCTGCCCTTCCCTCTGGGAAGGGAGCTGAGGGACTTCTGACCCTGACCCCAGTCCATTACATTCCAGGCCCCACCCCCTCTAAGGGTGAGACCATCCATCTTCAGTGGCCCCAGGAGCTGAGTTATGGGTTTATTTTCTGTCCAGGGCTCTGAGCTGAGGTTGACATTTAGTACCCGCTTAATTTCATTGCACTGACCCTCACGTGTATCAAGAGCATACTGGCATCCTGATTGCTGTGATCACAACGCTCTTATGAACAATAGCAATAAGTGGCAGTTATAAAGTATTTCCAGTTTTCTAAGCATTATAAGCACTCTTTATACCCACAGAGGCAGGTGAGTTTCATTTTCTGTTTGCAGATAACGTGACTGACACCCCGGGGTCTCACTGGAACTGCTGGCACTGATGTTGTCTCTTTGAAACAGTGATGATCATTGTTGCTTATTATCATTTTCACTGTTATGTTCCCTTCCATGTGCAAGAGGCCAAACAGAACACTTGCTTAAGGACAGCTTTTGGCTACTGGGTTTCTGTTTGGGTGGTACTACCTGGGCAAAGGAGGGCTGAATGTGGAGAACCAACAAAGTGGGGTGAACACTGAGCAGACCCTTGACTTCTTGGACGAGCGAGAGTTTCCTTCGGTGGAGGTGGGGCTCTGCAGAGTCGGAGGGCAAATGTGTTGGGAGGGCGGGTATGTTGGCAGTGCTGTTAAGAAGACAACTGGGGAGTCCCCATCAACCAGCCAAACAGCACATTCATGGGTACCTACCATACAGAAAAGAAACGGTGTGCCTCTGTGAGGTCACAAAGACCTTTCAGTCTTTGCCTCCAAAGAGCTTGTGGTGCACTGTCATTGGGGCATATATAGCATGTACAGATAAAAAGAAAATTACTGACTCACAGAAGTTCTAGAGAATATCCTAGCTTGGTTGTGCAGGGCTTCCCTTTGGAGCTATGAGAAGGGAAGGGGTTGGCAGGGCTGGAAGGAGATGGGAGGAAGGGACCAGCTGGGATTCCTGGTGGCCTGGGCTGGACCTTATCATCTGCATAACATGGGGCTTGCCCCCAGTTCATGTCCAGGCTATAAATATCCTGCTGGGGTCAGAGTGCCTGGGTGATGTTTTGTACCTTCCAGATGCCTGTGTTGTGGCCTCAGGAAGTCAGAGGGAAGTCACCTGGGGCAGGTGAACTTTCTACCTTCCAACCCTCCTCCCTACAAGGTTCTGTTCCCCAGGTCCTCGAAGGTGTGGGTGCAGTTCCAGGCCCATCACCCCCACTTCCAGTCAGTCCTGGCAACTCTGCTCCTAACTTTCCCCTTCTTCCCTGCTCCCCCCACCGCCTCCACCCCCAACACCACTGACACAGTTCAGGCCTCATCACACCTGGTCTGAAGGGCTTTCCTTTTAAAAATAAACAAAATGATTTCTATAGGAAATAAATGCACATGGAAAGGAATGCACATGCATAAATCTGACAAAAACATTTACAGTAAAAGTAAGCCTCCCTTGCACTCCTGGTCCCCAGCCTCCCAGGTCCTCCCTCAGAAGCAGCCACTGATCCCCTACCTCCAGTCCACCCGCTTCTCTCCCTACCGGCCCAAGCCTTGTCCAACCACCCTTTTCTGCTTTCCAGAATCTTGTTTTTTAAAGCATAAATTGATCCTGTTTTTCTTTGTCCTTGGATATGTGAAAATGCAAACTCCTTGGCCCAAGCTACAAGCCCTTTCCTATCAGGCCCCACAGACTTCTCCAACCTTCTCACCCCCAGCCCCACTCACAAGCTTTGTTCCAGCCAGGCCCAAGCACTTGCAGTGGCCTAAATCCATGTTCTCATCTGGCACAGTGTGTATTTAAAAATAATTTTTAATTTACTTTTTTGAGTAGGTAATACTAATACACACACATATAATATCTTACTTCCCTAAGCACCACTATTCACTAATTTCTTGTAGTTCCTTCCAGATAATTTTTATGCATATTCCTCTCCCTTTTTTTACTCAAATGATAAATGTAATTGACACTTTCTACATCTGTGTTTTAAAAATTTAGTAATAATATCCTAGAAACCTTTCTATAGCAATTCATAAAGAGCTTTCTCATTGTTTTTCATAGCTCTGTGGTAATCAATTGCTTGGATATACTCTAACCTGGCAAACTTTTTTGGACCAGATAGTCAAGGATAGTCAGGACAAGAGAGTCAATATTTGAGGGTTTGTGGGCCATCCAGTCTCTGTGAAAACCACTCCCCTCTCTGCTCTAGTGTAAAGGAAGCCCTGGATGGTGCGTAGACAAAGGGCCCCGGCTGTATTCCATATACCTGTACTTATAGATGCTGATGTTAGAATTTTATATGATGTTCATGTGTTATGAAATAGAATTCTTCTTTTGATTTTTTTCAACCATTAAAAAATGTAAAACGATTCACAGCTGCAGGCCCTGCAAAAGCACGCAGAGGGCCAGTTTAATGAGAGTTCGCTGACCCCTAACTTAGTTACCCAGTTCTCAATTAATGAGCATTTAAATCACTTCTAATCTTTTGCTGCAATTTATAATCATGTACATATGTCACTTTATATGCATCCAAATACTTCTCCCTGTAGGGTCAGCTCTAAGAAGCAGGGCTGCTGGGTCAGAAGGTGTATGCGTTTATTTTGATGAGGATTGCTAAATTACCCTTTTAAGGGCTGTACTAGTGGACATGCTCACCAGCAATGGATGGGAATGTCATGTCTTCACAGCCAAACTTGGGTTTTTGCCAAGCTAATAGGTTTAAAAAAATAAGAGGCATCTCAGCACACAGCCATTTGTTTTTTTTTTTTTCTGAGTGTTGTCTTTTCACATCCTTTGCCCATATTTTTATAAATCTTTTCTTTAGAGGTTTGTTTATATTTTCACGGTTTAAGGAGATCAGCCCTCTGCTGAGTTGTGTATATTCTTTGCAGATTTTCACTTGTGTGTTACTTTGCTTATACAGGTTTGCTCGTTTGTTTGGTGTGCACAAGCTCTAATTTTTTTTTAACTTTTATCAGCTGAGTTTATCAGCTTGTTATGTGACAGCCTGTGGTTTTTGAGTCATAATTAGGAATAATTTTCCCACTCTAAGATTATAAAAGAATTCTCTCATGGTTTCTCTTGGTACCTGTGTGGTTCTCTTGTCAACATTCAAATGCTGAATCCATTTGGAATTTATTCTGGTATATGGTGTGAAGTATGGCTTCAACTTAATTTTTTATTAGATGGCTACCCAGGAATCTCAACACCATTTATTGAAGAGTCACTGGATTTGGAATGCCACATTTATCATATACTAAATGTATTTATAGTCTTCATAAAATATATATATTCATTGGTCTGTCTATTCATGTGCCTTGAAGGTTTTTTGTTTTGTTTTACAGATTTCCTTTTTTCTTTCTTTGGGCCACTCTGCGTGGCTTGTGGGATCTTAGTTCCCCGACTAGGGATCGATCCTGGGCCCTAGGCAGTGAGAGTACAGAGCCCTAACCACTGGACCCCCAGGGAATTCCCTATGACGTTTTTAATGATCAAAGTGCTATAGTTTGTTTTTATGTTTGTTGATCTCGTCCAGGATTTCTCAACCTCAGCACTATTGACATCTTGGGCCAGATATCCTTCTTTGTTGTGGAGGGCTGTCCTGCACATTGTAAGATATTGAGCAGTATCCCTGGCCTCTGCCCACTAGATGCCAGTAGCAGGCGTGCACACACACACACACACACAGAGTGATAAGCAAAAAAAAAAAAAAAAAGAAGAAAGAAAAAAGTTTCCAGATGTTTCTAAGTGTCCCCTGGGGGACAAAATCACCTCAGTTGAGAACCACTGGTTTAGCCATGCCTTGTTGCTTTTTTTTTCTTTTCCATAGCTTCCCATTTCTTCTTGTTTATTTCACCACAATGATCCCTCTACTTGGAATGTCCTTCACGTACTCACTTTCCTCTCAGCATTCAGCTCAGGCCCTCAGGAAGCCTTCCTGAACCACCCTGCTCCGTCCTGTGCCCACCCAACCCGGTGTGACCCCCATGAGAATTTCCATGAAATTTGCTTGTCTCTCGCCCCTGACCGGGCTGTCAGCTCCTAGAAGAGAGGGGTTTTGTTCCTGCCTTTATCTCCTCTGGCACATAGCCTCTTGCACTGAGCTTGGCACAGGGTAGGTGTTCTATCACTATTGTTGGATGAATGGGTAAGTGGATACTTCTTTTACCCACCTCTCACCAACAGCCACAAGTTCAGTCAAAGCAGATGGGTGAAGGATGGGATCTGTTACCCAGAATGCATCCCTGGTGCTGAGAACCGGGGCGGGGAGAGCTTGTGTGTGTCCAGGCACACTAGTCGATGAGATGTGTGCAATCTCCTGTTTAATACCCTGCAGTCCCCAGCTACTAAGATACACTCAGCTGCTTAGGAACAGGAAAAGGAAAGCTGGGGACAGCTAGCCTTGGTGGTTTCCTGGAAAAGCTGGATAAATAGTGTTGACAACATGAGCCCTGGAGTCTGACAGCTTATGTCAGATTCCTACTCTATTCACTTACCAGGTACTTAACCTCTTTAAGCCTCAGTTTCTTCATTAGTGAAATGGGGGTAATAATAGTACTCACCTCAGAGGCGAGCAATGCCCCCTTTGGCTGGCTGTTCATAGTCTGATGAGTTCTCCCAGTTCTCTTGCCCTGAGCACCCTGGTGAGAGGAGAGACAGACGAAATGATTACTCCGAGGTACAGGCCAGACCATGTGGGAGAGAATGATGGTGTTGGGGGCCCCTGTCTGACTTTTCTCTAAGGCAAGGAGACCCTAGCACTGATGTGGGCCTCAGGAGCCAGGAAAGAATCAGACACTAGGTAGGAAGTCTCCTCCTCCAAAAGTTGACACCACAAGCATTTACCCAAGATCTTTTTTTTTTTTAACTTTTTATTTTATATTGGAGTATAGTTGATTAACAATGGTGTGATAGTTTCAGGCATACAGCGAAGCCCAAGATCTTAAATGAAGTGAAACGATTCAGTTCTATGCATAGAAGATAATGATAAGTAGAACCTATCAAGTTAAATAGATTAAACGCCAGACACTGTGCTCACTGGTTTACATACAGTTACATAACAAACCCCTACACACCTTCCTCTCTCAGAGCAGGTCTTCATCTGGTGACAGGATCGGGTGGAATTGCTATTCACAGCTCTCCTCCCCCATCATCGAGGCATGGGCATATATACACTACCAAACGTAAGGTAGATAGCTAGTGGGAAGCAGCGGCATAGCACAGAGAGATCAGCTCGGTGCTTTGTGACTGCCTGGAGGGGTGGGATAGGGAGGGTGGGAGGGAGGGAGACGCAAGAGGGAAGAGATATGGGAACATATGTATATATAACTGATTGATTTTGTTGTAAAGCAGGAACTAACACGATTGTAAAGCAATTATACCCCAATAAAGATGTTAAAAAATTTTCTTTATTTATTCTAGCCCTGTTTATCTACAACCTAAAAGCTCTCTCCTGGCTGCCACACCCGGCTCTGTGTAGGCTAAGCTGGAGCTAGAAGCACACTGAATGAATCAGATGTGAGTACAGGCTCTAGTCTTGATTTTAGAGGCTTTTAACTCCCAGCCGCTCATGACTGTGCAGCATGGCCCTGCCTGCACCCTCACACCTGCTGCCTACAGTACTGTAAAGAGCATGCCTGCTGCTGGCGAAAACAGGAGCTCCAAGAGAGAAAACAGACATTACCCAAAGAACACATGCTTCTCTTTTGCATTTCTTCTGATGCCTGCTCAGAACCCATGAGCGCTGAGAAGATATTGCTGACGGGTTTACCCTGGACTTAGTTGCATTTCTATGGATGTGGCCCATAGAGGCAGTGGGGTACATAGGTCTCCTTTCAGAGGTTCTTCTAAGAAAGGAAATGGTGTGCCCCATTTATTTTGTTTCCACCACAATCTTTATCCAGGCCATCTGTCACCTTTTCCCCCAGAATCTACAGCCCTTTCAAGGATGTCTCTGACCCTAACCTCTACCTGCCTGTGACACTGTGATTTATAATACGAGATATATATTTGGTCTTTGACCTTCCGTCTTTACTTAGTGAAACTTTACCTGGTGAATGCATCATATAGCATGTAAATGTCACTTCCTCAAGAAGGCCTGCCCCCAGTTGGTCATTACCAGCTCTCATGGCTCCAAGTACCACCACTTATCTCAGTTGCAATTTTATATTGTTTGTGTAATAATTAATTAATGTTTTCTCTCCCAGTCCATGAGGGCAAGTGGTTTCTTTTTTTCTTACCACTTATCCTCAGAGCTTAGCATAATGCCTGACATATAATAGATACCAGGCATTTATTAAGTGAATAGTGAATAACGGGTAGTATAATCTAGTAGATAATGCTAATATTTATGTGCCAGGAAAGTTCTGAGCATGTTAGAAATACTACGATCTTCCTAACAATCTATGGTTTAGGTAGTATTACCCCTACTTTACACACAGGAAAATTCACCCATGATCCCATAACTGGAAGAGGCAGGATTTGAACCCATGGAGCTGGCTCCAGAGTCTGAACCTTTAACCACTATGTTGTTCTAGCCTGTGTTGTTCTCCCATGTTTTAGTAAATCCACAAATTTCATTTGGTTCTAGGTTGTTATTATATCATGCCTTGTACCTCTTACTTGCAATGAATTGTACTCCACTTGACGTGACATTAGATAATTTCCTTGACAAAGTGTTTTACCTGCCAAATAGCACTGTAGTAATATGCATCCTGTGTTTTAGCAAAAATAAATTGTACATATGAATAAAAATATGGTAGCAAACCTGTGAATGGACATCACAGTACATGGGTTGAGAACCACTGGTCTACTGGCTGATAACCAATCTTTAGTATACTTATTCATCCCATTCTCTTTTATGGATTATAGATAAAATCTTACTCATCATTCCCCTGAGAAAAATGTTTTCCTGGACTTGGTGGCATGCTTCATCTTTCTGCTCAGGAAACCTTTGATCCAGAGGAGAAGCAAGTTCTCCTATCCCTAATGTCCCAAATACCCCCTCTCTGACATTCGCAGTGGTCCACCTCAAAGGGCAAGGCCAAGCTTGTATTCAGAGGTTTTGATTTCTTTACAGCTGTGTTCCTGGTTCCTTGGTACTTTACAAAAATCACCCTCACCCCCTTGCAGGAAAGTACCAGGGACATTAATCCAGGGCTTTCTTGGGTGACCGGCACGTTTTCACTTTTCTAAGATGGAATTGGAAGTGGCCTACCATCCCTGGTAAAATATTTTTTAAAAGACGTATTTTTAGCAAGGTGTATAAGTGTGTATGTGTATATATGTGTATGCGTATATATAGTATCTATATTTTACACATGTAAATTAACAGACTAGAGATGGGGATAATCTCTGTCGAGAGTGCTTACCTCCAGAGGCAGAGGTAAGAGTGAAAGAGATGATGAAGGGGAACTTCTTCAGATTTGGGGAGGTGGTTTGCTTCTGAACATTTGGATCTTTACAGTAGGACTATATTTACATATCAGATAATTAACTCCTTCCTCCCAAAAGAAGAGAGACAAAGAAAGAATTATTATTAATGCTGAGGAAGGGAGGGAAGTGAGGAGGGGCAACAAATGAAAGGACTCTCATTTTTGACTCTGTATACTTCCGTATTATTTGAACTTATGCATCGGGGACACACGTATTTCTTGTGCAACTATATTTTTTATCATGCAAAGGCTCACTGATTCACTAAACAGCTAATATTTTTTACTCTTCACTCGATGCTGAACACTGTGTTCTGTACTTGATCTGCCGAAATCCGTGCAATATTCCATGAGTGACATACTGTCATCCCATTTTATAAAAGAGGAATTTGGAGCCCAAAGACTGGTTAGGTCATCTGCCCAATGGCCCATCTAGGTAGCAAAGAGCAGGCTGGGAACCAACCAGCTCTGCCTGATTCGATGTGGGTCATGGTGGTGGGTACCAGCAGGAATGAGGCTTCCCTGCCTTTATGTAAGTGGAACCTAGTCAAGATGGAAAACATGAGAGAAAGGCTAAAGAAATGAACAGACAGAGGAAAATAAACAGAGACATTTAGCAGAAAGAAATGCTCAGAGAAATAACCCTAGTAAACTTGAATGACAACAGAAAGACAGTCAGAGACGGTTTGGTGCCCCCAAACACCCGTAAACATTTTCATTTGACTCTGCACACCCTAGAAGCCTCATGTCACACTGCAGCTCTGTCCAGACGATTCTAAAAATAGCCTGATAGAATCCTGTGGTTGGAAGAGACTGTGAGAGGTAAATGAGTCCGTCCCCTGCCTGCAGAAGGGAGTAAGTGTTCTCCTTACAGGAAAACCGAGGCAAGAGTAACTTAAATTACTAGATCAAAGTCACTTCTCCACCCCACCCGCTAAGTCAGCCAAAGAGTTGGAGCTGGGGTCAAGGGCACCGATAGCCTCATGATTCAGCATGTGGAAAATATATTCATACCACAGCTCTTTACAAAGGAAACTTACTGCCCACCCTCTTTTCCAGCTGTAAAACATCTGGCTGGCGGGGGTCGGGGGGTAGGTGTCAGCTGGGAAAATGCAAAGGAGTCACTGTAATGCCCCTTCTCCCAAGGCAGCATCAGGAGGAGGGATGCGGATGGTGTTAGGGGGTTGGGGCTCAGAAGGAGGTGGGCGTCAGTTGTTCTTGCATTGTCGGCGTCATTCTTTACTCCTGTAATCTGCCTCGTCAGGATGCGGTCCCACTGGCACACCAGATCAGGCTAAGTGTGCATAAATGATTAACGGCCTTGCAAGAGATTAAAGGAATTACATTTGTATGCTCCATATAGCCAAAGGCTGAAGGACAACTGCAGGCAAGCCTCTGAATAGCTTTACACGTGAAAAATAAGAATAACTGAAGATGGTTCCAGGGCTTAGCACTTTAAATCATGAGGATGTGATGCAGAGACAAGTTCTCTGAGGGCAAGTGGCTCCTCAGTCATGGGCACTGAGGACGGTTGATGGTTGTGTAGGATTTGAATGAAGATACAAGTCTGACAACATCGATCTAGGAAGCAATCCATAGGGCCGCCTTTGGGCCACTGTGGTTAACTGGGTCAGGACTAGGGTGAAGCTCTCACCTCCAGTGCAAAATTTAAGGGGACACCAGAAAACTCAGTCATCAAGAAAAATAATATTTTAATGCCACATTTTTTTTTTTTTTTTTTGCTGTACGTGGGCCTCTCACTGCCGTGGCCTCTCCCATTGCGGAGCACAGGCTCTGGACGCGCAGGCTCAGTGGCCATGGCTCACGGGCCCAGCCGCTCCGCGGCATGTGGGATCCTCCCAGACCGGGGCACGAACCCGTGTCCCCTGCATCGGCAGGCGGACTCTCAACCACTGCGCCACCAGGGAAGCCCTAATGCCATATTTTTAAAAAATAAAAATTAATGCAAAAAAATCCAAGATGAACAAAGACTATTACGGGGCCGTAATATGTTGGAGCCTGAGGCAAAAGGAAAAATGTAAGTCCCTGGCTTTAGTGGAAGCAAACTCATCAGTCATATTTTCCAAATCTGCTTCTCTCATTTTTAATTGAGAGAATTGTCATGTTTGACAGTTTCTCTTGACTAAATGACAATCTTAAATAATTTTAAATTAATTAAGCAGAACTGAAATCAGAATAAATTCTGTTGGGGTATAAATCAAATATTCAAACTTAAAATAATGTGAGTTTTAATGTACCTACTTTCCAATCTTTCAATATTTTTTCAACTACTGTGATGTTCTGGAAAAAAGTAATAATTAACAAGTACATATGGGGGCACAGAGCTTTCCTTCTGCTTTGGACTCCAACACGGCCCCCATGGCTTGGGTGGTAAATAAGCCACATCCGCTGGTCTCCATGGGGAAACAGGGTGTGTCTGTGTCAAACCTGGGTAATCCTGCCGATTACTACTCCCCTGGGTCTACAAAAAACCCTTGGGCTCTCTGGGGATGCCCTTTAGGATTGGGGATTCAGGAAGTCATCTCGTCCCGTTTCACACCTTTCTATAGGCCACGAGATTATTGGGAACTGGGGAGACATTATCCCACCCTCACTGCTTGATGTGTGGGAGTCTCTGACCTTTGGGGAGGAGTCACCTTGAGTTCAAGGGCACATAGCACATCCTTGATACAGAACATATGACTAGTACTTCTGTACCCCAAACAACTTTAAGAAACACCATTTGGAGGTTCTTCACTAGAAGAAACTTTCTGAGATAATGAGGTTTTTCTTATTCTTTTGCCTTAAAACATATAATATGCTCACATGGTTCAAAATTCAAAAAGAAGTAAAAAGGTAAACATTGAGAAGCCTTTCTCCCACCCTTGTTCCACACTCTCCTCCTCACGTACAAATAGGCAATAACTTTTACTCATTTACTGGCAATTGCGGCTTCTTTAAAATTAGTATTCGAATAGGTTTTATGAGTTAGACTGGGACCCACCCAGCTCCTTCTGGATGAGACGATCCAGCTGGTGACGAGGGCTGAGCAGAGTCACATGTGTCACATTTTGTGTATGTGGTTGACACTGGCAACATGGAGCCAGCATCTTTTCAGGTGCCACCGGAGCCCACAGGCATCCAGGCTTCTCTTCCAGACTGGCACAGCATCTAGTGTCAGTGCTACTAGATACCCCAGAGCCAAGCCAATGGGGAACAGGTCTGAGGCCGTCAGCATGGTTGGCATCTTGGTCTAATAATAATCATCCCCAAAGAAAAGGGTATCAGTGTTTCCTAGAAACACATGACGGAGTTTGTAATCTGTCCCCATTGAACCGCAAGCAAGCTTCTGCATACTCGGGATTACACGCATCCTCGCCATTGGAATGACATTCCAAACCACAAACACAGCTCTTTGTTTTTGTGGTCACCATGTACCCTCAAGATATCAGTTGCTCCCAAGGTGACTGATTTCCTCTGCTCTCTTGGTTATGGTTGAGGAGGTCACTGGGAGAGTAGGAGGGAGGAACCCTCTTAGAGCCAGGGTCCCACAAGACCCAGAGTTGGAGGGTAAGCGGAAGCCAGGCTGGAAGAGATCTCAATACGAACTGGGGAGAAATGCTGACTGAACCACCAAGCCACGTTAGCTTTATAATGTGCGGAAGGCGTCTTCTCCTCACGCCTCTTTTGGCCACATGCCTACTCACCACTCTTCTCTATAAAGTTGTTGCCCACTGAGACACCCTCTAGGGCCTGCTGGCAAACTTTCAATTCCTTCTGGCTTTCAGCTGAGAGGCCCCTCCCAGACTTCTCCACTCATTCCCACCCTTCACAAGGCCTTGGAAACTTTGTTGAAAACTTGGGTGGTGTGTGAACACCCAGGCGCCACAGTAAGTCCTGAGTAGAGTGAACCCCTCTGCTCTCTCTGAGCCCTCAGTCTAATTCAAATTTAGGAGGACACAGAGACTACAGGGTAAAGAAAAAGCAAGCAGAGTTTGTGGTTCCACCCTCGGGCAGCATTACCTAGCCTAGAGCAGACATGTTTTTTGGTTCAATCCAACTAGTGTTAATTAATGCGTTCAAAAAGTGGTGATCGGGCTTCCCTGGTGGTGCAGTGGTTGAGAGTCCGGCTGCCAATGCAGGGGACGCGGGTTCGTGCCCTGGTCCGGGAAGATCCCATATGCTGCGGAGCGGCTGGGCCCGTGAACCATGGCCTCTGAGTCTCTGTGTCCGGAGCCTGTGCTCCGCAACGGGAGAGGCCACAGCAGTGAGAGGCCTGCGTACCGCAAAAAAAAAAAAAAAAAAAAGTGGTGATTGCTGCGGAGGCAAATTTAAGAGTAAGAACCCTCTGTTGAGGAGGAGGGACAATGAGTGGTAGCCAGTGTTCAAAGAACAGGAAATGTCTCTGGAAAGACAGGCTGTGAAATCATGACAAGGATCAAATGCCTAAATGCTGAAGGAAATCCACGTGAAGGAAAGAGAAGCTGCAGGGTGGGTTCTGAAGGGAGATTACCGGATGAAGCAAGATCCCAAGCACTGTCCCTGTTTTCCTCAGACCCAGGCAAGCCTCCCCCTTCTTTTGTTTGTGCAGTGCCTATTTGCACCTGCTTCACTATGGGCACTCAAGAATTGACACAAATAATGTATTTCTCCGCATATTTTTTCTGTCTCCCTGGATATCTCTTCCTCCATTTTTGAGAAGAAACATAAAGAAACAACTTTTTCTCTGGAAGACTGATTTCATCACCAACAGTCCATTTCCAAAGATATACCATATCTCAGGACATATCTCGTGTGCTATGTCCGAAGGAACACTTTAACACATTTTCATAAATAATTGTCACATGAATTCTCAAGGGTTATTGGCTATTCTTCTGTCAGTGAGTGGGGTAAAGCGTAGAACATTCTCTCATAAGGTTAGACAATAACAGTATCTGGGTGTTGCTTTGGCTTTCCTGACTGTTGGACTATGACATTTGCTATACTTTTTCTAAAACTCTATGATTTTGAGGTCACGTTGATGGAATGCTCCTTTGTACTCTTGCTGCTGTCTGGAAATATTTGTTTTCATCTTATGGATTAAAGAGAGCTCAGAGTTCTATAGTTTAATAAGTTCGACCCAGATAGTGATGAACAGCTCATGCTTCACCCGTACCATTCTGATATAATACAGGACATCCAAATATGCCTTTTGAAATTCTGATTAGCTCAGGGCAGGAGAGTTTGAATCACTTACCTTACATTCCACTTGCTGTTAGAGGAGATTTCTCCCAGGTTCACCTAATATACACACACCACCTGGGGGGAAAAGAATCAAGAAATATTTTCCCTCACAGCAAAGTTGAATAAACTTTAACTTCCTTCTTTGCACGTGAACAGTTAGATATCCCTCATCTTACCAAATGTCAGCTTCTCCGTCCTACGGGACGATTCCCCTCATCTTCCCAAGGTCTTCACTCCGCAAGGAGTGAAGTCCTTCTTTTTCTGCTGCTTTGATACCTCTCTCTCTCCTGAATCATTCCCATTCACAAAGAAAATACACATGAAAAATTCCCATCCTCTCATATCCCCTGGCTACAGCCCTACCTCCCTGTTTCCCATCGTACCCAAATTTCTAGAATACTTCTCTGCCCACTGCCGAAGCCTCTGCCTTCATGGCACCACTGAAATGACCCGTCTCGGGGTCCCCAGTGACTGCCCAAGTGCAATGGTTGTGTTTTTGTCCTAATCTTTTCTTTTTTTTTTTGCGGTACGTGGGCCTCTCACTGTTTTGGCCTCTCCCGTTGCGGAGCACAGGCTCCGGACGCGCAGGCTCAGTGGCCATGGCTCACGGGCCCAGCCGCTCCACGGCATGTGGGATCTTCCCAGACCGGGGCACGAACCCATGTCCCTTGCAACAGCAGGCGGACTCTCAACCACTGCGCCACCAGGGAAGCCCTGTCCTAATCTTTTTTGATCTGACCATTCCCTCCTCCTGGACCCTGGTTTGGCTTCCGGGTCAACCTATCTGCTGGTTTCCTTCCTTCTTCCCTCCCTGCCACCATCTGCTTAGCCTGTTCCATCCAACTTCATATGTTGGGACAAATGGAGGGTTTTGTCTCAGCCTCTGTCCGCCTCTACCTATGCCCTCCCTGGGTCATCTCATCAGTGCCCAGGGACTGAAATTCCCTCTTTATGCTGTTGACTCCCAAATTTCTACCGAGATCTCTCCAGTCCAAGACTGGCTCACAGAACTACCTGCCATTGTGGCTTCTCCTTGGTCAGTGTCTCAAGGATGTCTCACAGCCAACCAATCCAAAACCAGGGCTGATCTGCATTTCTGAGCATTTGAAAATTAAAGGAATTTATTCTTGTCTTCATCCTGGGTGATAATGCCTGCTGCTAAAATCTGTGTGTGTGTGTGTGTGTGTGAGAGAGAGAGAGAGAGAGAGAGAAGTGTGGTTTGGGTGTGTGACCTAGAGTTCTATCCTCACTCACCATGTGTACAGTATCCTGATAGGCAGCTGTGTGTCATTTTCCCTGGGTTTATTTCTATTGGACTATTTACCCTTTTCCTACTAATTCCATGATATTTTGAATCATGACCTCCATGATACCAATACCAACAAAAGTCCACTTCCCACATATTTCCTGGAATGTTGGAAAATGTTCTATAAACTATGATGATTGCCTTGCTGGGACCACGGGGCCAGGTCATACCCTTTCAGTGGGACTTGAGAGAGGGTTCCCCTGAAGGAAAGAGATGTTCTCACTGCCATTCAGTCACAGAAGAATTAGTTCTGCGCCTTAGATGTAAGTTAGGGAAACCATAATCTCTCTGGGTTCAAGGCCTGAGGACACTGAAAAGGCTAGTAGTGGGCAGGTTCCTTAGTTACACGAACATAAAACAACATTTGAAAGCTTTTTTGTGTGTCATCTTACTCACTTGTCCATCTCCCACCGTGGCTGTCCCCTAAGGTCCTAACTCATTAACCATGAAGTTTCCAACAAGGGGGATTCTCTGGTGCAAGGCCACATAAGAGGGGCCGTGAAGCTCTGGCCCATAGCTCTCCATCCTGGTATGCTGGAATTACAGTGGGAGCTTTAAAAAGTGCTAAGGGCGGAGACCTTCCCCAGAAACTCTGATTTACATGGCCTGGGTGTGGCCTGGTTTTCAGTTTCCCAGGTGATTCAGATGCACAGCAAAGTTTGAGAGCTCAACTCTGGGACACACTGGCACCAGCTTCACAAGGTTTTTCTTCACCACAGATGATTTCTAGCAGTAGGATTTCAGCTCCAGAGAGCCTTGGGCTTGCATCTATCACATGGTACCTTCCTGTAATGTTCAGTGTAGATTTCTCTTTCCCAGTAGACTGTGAGTACTTTGAAGACTGGGGCTGTGTCACTGCATCTGCTTCTCTATGTCCAGTATACCCTGGCGCTCAATAAATGTTAGCTCAATGCATAGGTGCACGTCCCAAGTAAGGTGAAGTGGATGGCTGCCCCCAGATACCATGCCCTGGCATTCAAGTTCACCTTCAGAGACCCCACACCACCTGCTGCACATTGGGTGTGTACTTTGCAACACAGTACATTCCAGACTTGGTCCCCAGGTTCCCAAGCAGGGCAATCCGTGTAGAATTGCTCTGCTGCTGCCTCCTCCACAGGGCAGGAAACTCACCACAGTAGGTTAGCTCCCTATTTGCTATGGCTGGGGACTGTCCGCCAAGAACGTTTCATCAGCCACTCTAAGCCTGCTCTCCCACTGGCCCAGGAATGTGGTTCCCTGAACGCTGGAAGGTCTGCAACCAAATGGGTGGTTCTGAGAAAGCTCCTAGATGCCGTGGAAGCAAGTGTTTCGTGAGGGATGGTTTCTCTTTGGGATGTGTCACTGGTTTGACATTGTCACCTGTCATTCTCTGAGTCTCAGGATGACATCATCTAGCTCAGGTCTCTGGGTGTGGTAGGAGGTGGTGCTGGCATTGTTTGTGTTTGGTTTTAGGCAGCTCCATTCCTTGGGACTGAATCCTTCAGAATGGGGTGTCTTAACCCAGGGCTGATAGATGGGTCTTGGGGAGCAGGGCCCATGACTCCCTGAAATTATATATGGGGTATTGCATCTGTAGGCTTTAAGCACATTTCTCTAAAGAGAGAGCCCTCTAATTTTCTTCAGATATTTTA
The DNA here is from genome assembly GCF_949774975.1 of Lagenorhynchus albirostris. Classification (NCBI taxonomy): domain Eukaryota; kingdom Metazoa; phylum Chordata; class Mammalia; order Artiodactyla; family Delphinidae; genus Lagenorhynchus; species Lagenorhynchus albirostris. Next base: position 35,119,006 of record NC_083107.1, on the reverse strand, counting down.
AATTGTCCATGAAACTGCAAAAGTTTTGGCCCATCAACTTCCCACTGTCTTCCCCACAGTTTTAACTTTCCGCTGTTCCTAGAAGGCCTTGAGCGGGTAAGTTCTAACATCATTCCGGCACAAGGTACAGAATGAGGTTATCTGGGTTAGACCAGCCTCTGTGGACACAGAAAGAGACTATGGGTTACTTGGTTTTCTGAGAACGTGAAAGGTAGAGGAGCATATTAGTGGCCACCTGTCACCCTCTATCTTGAACATTGATGAGTGTGTGTGAGAGAGAGAGAGAGACGGTGTGAGAGTGTGAGTGTGTGTGTGAGTGTGTATGAGTGTGAAAGTGTGAAAGAGTGAGAGTGTGTGTGTGAAAGTGTGTGAGTGCATGTGTGTATGATATGAGAGTGTGAGTGTGTGTATGAGAGTGTGTGGGTGTGTGAGGGAGTGTGTGACTATGTGTGTATGAGAGTGTGTGTATGAGAGTGTATGAAAGTGTGCGAGTGTGTGAGAGTGTATGGGTGTGTGAGGCAGAGTGTGTGTGTGAGAGAATATGTGAGACAGTGTGAGACGATGTGAGTGTGAGAGCGAGCGAGCGCTGCAGTCCTCCTCCCACTGAGCGTGCGTGTCACACGACAGGCGGCCGTATCTCATGTGCCTGCCTTTCCGTGTTCACAGCCCCAGTTTTCCCGGGCTCTGTGACACTCACCCAGAATGACTGGAATCTCCTCCAAGACGAACCTGCTGCCACCAACACCCCCACCCCTGTCCACCCTGAACTCCTCACACAGCGCCCCAGCCCCATCACCCGGTTCTCTAGGCCCGGCTGGGTTTATTTTCAGCAGGACGCACGCCCGCTCCCCTCCCCCTCCCCCTCCCCCTCCCCTGGCAGGGGCCGCGGATGAAGCGAAGCCTTGTTCCCACCGCAGAGCGGTGGCCCCAGCGCTTGGCCCCACCTCCTCCGCGGTGGAAACAGTGGCCGGCGGCTCCATCTCCTCCGCGGTGTAAACAGTGGCCGGCGGAGGACTGAGGCCGGGAAGGCAGCGCCCGACTCAGAGAAGTTGGGGGAGGGCAGCCAGTGCTGGAAACGCCAGGCCTGCTCCCTCTCTGCTCTGGGCCCACCAATGTCCTGGGGAGAGCGCGACGCTGGAGGCCTCCCTCACTGCCTGGGGCGGGCAGGGGGTCGGGGGACATCAGCCTCTAACGTGGCCTCTTGGCTCACAGCCTTGTATTCCCTACCCGAGGGCTGGCAGCCCTCCCTCCTCACGTCCCTGGTGCTGGGGTACTAAAAAGGCAGCATGGTGCCAGGGGGCACTTTTCTTGGCAGATGCCGGGCCCTGAATTCGGAGAAGTAGGTCTCACGTGAGGAACATGGAAATCCTGGGCTTTGTTATGAAACTGACTGTGGGGCCCGAAGCCTTGTATTCTCTCCTTGCCCATAATTTTCTGTGTTTAAACCCCACGCATGTATGAGCACCTACTTAGGTACATAGGGGACCGTAGCTGGCGCCTGCCCTCAAGGAGACCGCAGTGTACTGTGGAACACGTATCTGCGCACAAGAATAACGACTATCATTTCAAAACGGTAGCTGGCATTTAGGAAGTGGGGACCACACCAGATATATGTGCTTCGCACGTTACACGGATGACCCGTTTTCATCCTCACAGTACACCTGAAGCAGGTACTGCTGTTACGAGAGTTTACAGAGGAAAGTAAAGCTCAGAGAAGTTAAGTGACTTGCTCTAGGTCACACAGTAGGTAAGTGGCTAAGCCGAGCATTAAGTCCAAGTCCAAGCCCAAGTCCATCTCCAAAGCCTGTGACTGAACCACTGCTATGAGCTCCCCCATAAGGATGCCAGGCAACCTGAGCAGCCCCAAGAGTGGCACAGACAGTATGTGATATGGGCATTCAGAAGAATGAAGAAAACAGGTGATAAGAGGAAGGCGACAGAGCAGAGTGGGAGGGGGAATTATAATTCTGGCAAAGAACGCCTTGGACTCTGCCCTGAAAATCCATTAGTTCCACTGAAAGCTTGATATTGAAAGGGTGCCTGTGGTGATCTCAAAAGCTGTGCCCAATCTCTCCACTCTGACAGGCCATCCCAGCCACCAGTGTGGGAGCCCCTTGTCTGCTCCCAGGCCCCACCCATTGCAGACGATTCGCAGGGGCTCTGAGTATTCTGATGATGCTTCAGTGCTCCACCCCATCCTCCCAGATCCCTCTGTGCGGGCTTTGCTTTTAACAACCTGCACCTGTGGCTTCCTTAAAGGCCCGCCCTTGGGCTAATGGAGCCACTTTCTCCTTCAGGAGCTGGAAGCCCTGGGAATGTGTAAACCCCATCGCCAGGGTCACCTGTAGCCGTGGATGACTGTAGGATGAATGCTCAGCAACCTTCCCTAAAGGTGGTACAGACACTGAGGGATGATTTCCACTCCGGAGCTCCTCGGGGCCCGGCTGGAGCTGGGCTTCATCTCAGGTCATATCCATATCCCTGCCCTGCCTACTTCCCTGCTCCCACGAGAAATTTCTCGTGCACACACACATCATCACGTGCGCACAAACCTCATCTCAGGGTCTGCTCCCAGGAACCAGACTTAAGACAGTGTGGCTGTGAAGTTCCAGCAACATCTCTGGGGAGGCTGAGTTGAGTTGAGCTGACAGGACACCACGCCAAGCCTGAGGCTCCAGGGACATTTGTGGGTCAAAGAACCCCTAAAGGAAGAGGGAGAGCTTCTGGAGAGCAGGGCAGGGACGTGGACCGACTTTCACCCCTCCCACAGGAGCGCCTGTCTACGACTGCACATAGCTACGACTTCTGGGGTGGCTGTGGGCCTTCCTCTCAGAGAAGGGACTCTGCTCTCCTGCCCTGCTCATTCCCATGTCACACGCATGTGAGGGGCTCAAGTTATCGGGAACAGAGGAGGGGAAACGAGGTGACTCCTGAAGGATAGAGAAAAGGTGAGGGAGAATATTCTTGGGAGAGAAACAAGATGAACACTGAGGAGGAAGTCCTCTTGGGTCTCCCATTCATCAGTGGAGCTAGACCTGGGGCCACTGCCTTGCAGTCTGCTCACTGAAGGTCAGACCCCTCTAGGCCACCTGCAGAGCCCTCAGCCCGCAACTGGGACAGACACTGAATATGAGCCTTTTCTTCCTTCAATAAATCCTACTCCTGCCAACCATGGCACACTAAGGTGAGAGGAGGTGGTGATTCCCACGGGGGTTACCTCACCTGAGGAGCCATGTTCCCTGAGTTTCAGGTACAAAGACTCTGATGAGAAGACACACAGTGATTAGGACTCCCTCTTTGGAGATTCCACATCACCCCCTGCACACACACACACACATACATGCACACACATGCATGCACACACACACCCTTCCTGTATTCTCTCAACCGTGCGTTGACCTCAGTCAAGGCCAGCTGGGTCGAGGCAGGTGACCGGGCCTTGAGGCCGGTTGTAAAGCCAGACTTTGGGGTGCCTGCGTTTTCCTGCTTGAGTAAAGCCCTATCTGGCAGCCTGACCCAGATAAACACCAGCTCAGGTCACAGGAAAAGTGGTGGGGTTGGGAGAAAGAACGTGGAGCACCACAGGGCCTTGAGACCTGGCTGACAGTGGTGGGCCCCTCCCCTGCTCAAATCATCTCGACTCTCACTCCACATCTGCTCAGAGACTGTGACCTGCTGCCTGCAGAATGCAGCTGCTTCCCTCCACAGCCTTGCGCAGGAGAGGAACAGCTGTTTCACCTCTGGAGAGGAGTCTCTCCCTTGGCCCCAGAGGGATGCTGTCTCCTGCCTTCTTCCTCATTCCTGCAGTTTTGGCAATTCTCCCTCCCTGGGTGATGCTAGGTGTGGCCTTCATTGGAGCTTATCCTCCACTCGTGGGTGTTTATCCATCATGAACCAGGAACGTGCTTCCTCCTCTCAGTCTGGGAAGGTCCTAAGGTAGTGTACAATTCCTCCTCCTTCGTCAGAACTTCCACTGATACTTCCCACAGCCAAACTCAGGCCTCAGAGTAGGCTGCGAAAATCTTCAGCAGGAAAGGTAGAGTTCCTAGTGATACATTTCTCTCCATTCAGGAAAAGCAGTAACTTCAGATTCTCTCAGTAATAACTCAGTTGACCCTTAGGGCCATTGTGGACTATTGTGTAGGTGGCATACTGCACAAGTTTGCCCTGCTGAAGGGATGAGTGGAGGCTGAAACTCAGCCAGAGCTTTCTTTGCCAAGCCATATACTCTGGTATGAGACTGCATCCTTTTTATTCCTTTGCACAAAACCCCTCTTTGCTCACTGGGCTGTGTACCTAGAAGGGACACCTTTTCCTAACTCATACAAAGGCTCCCTATAATCTAGCTTCTGACCTGGCAACCTTGCTTCCCTCATGCGCTGCCTAGAAATGTTCTCATCTTTGCAGTCTCAAAAGACAACGTCTTTCTCTTTTCATCTCTCCCCCTTCTGTCTGAGGTCGGTCTAATAGAATCAGAGACCAACAGTCTATCCCTGTCATTGAGAAAATAATGCCCACGTGCTTTCTCAGATTCTCCATCCTCAATGAACAGTAGCCCCAGCCGCGCTGGACAGAACTGTCAATACTGGTTTGCCCATCCACTCGGCCTGGTCTTTCTTTTCCTCCCACAGTGTCCAGCAAGATCATTTCTTATGAGACTCTCTCCTGGGAAGGTGAACAAAGATGAGCCTGAAAAGATCCCCCTGATCCTGTTGCAGACTTAAGAAATGGCAGGTGGAGTTCGTGACCAGCCTGGCTCCAATTCCCCTTTGCTCTCCTATGTAATACTTATTTCCCCTTGTCGGGTCTGGCCCTGCTAGGCTGTGAGCTGGAACTAAGCACTGCAGCTGGGGGCAGTGCCCAGCACAGAGAAGAGCTCAAACAAAATTGTAGAAAGTGCCTGCCAGGTACACTCCCCTCACCAGCTTCAGTCTGTCTGATGCAGTGAAGGCACACTTATATCTCAAGCCCAGTTAGAAACCAGGTCCATGAAGAAGTGGGCTGATTTCTCAGTGTGTCTTTGTCTTCTTGAGCTTGCCGTACAAGCGGAAAAAGAACAGTTTCTCCTAACCAATGAATGCAAGAACTTTATGCTGGGGAGAGGGTAGAACAGAAAGAGTAGCATTTTGACACCAGGGCTCAAGTCTTCTTTGGGGATGAAGATAATACGTGGCCTGTTTGATTCACGCAGTTGTAGGACCAAGTGTGGTGGAAACGCTGTTAAGCCCTCAAGTGCTGAACTAATGAGAGTTGTTATTACTGTAGCTCTAATCCTTCTGCCCTCCATCCTGTCCTGTCACGGAGAGAATATTGAACCTGGAGAACCTCTATATTTGTAGAAAAATCTGTCTCCCAAAACATGATTGTTTTCTCCTCATTAAGACTTTTATTAGCAGTTATGGGAAAGTTTCATGAGCTTGGCTTTGAACCTTCTAAATTAGCAGTGATTTTTCTGCTTCTGTCTCAGGAGGCTTCAGCAAAAACAATCAGTCTGGGTTTGTTCTCCCTCCTCCCTTGCAACTACAGCCCTGAACCTCCAACCCAGCACTTGCTCTACAACGTGACCCAGTGGAGCCCAGAGGATGTAAAACACCTTTGGGAAAGTGTGTTTTTCACAATCCAAATAGGCAAACTTCACCTGCTGAGAAACAATTTAAGTTGCTGTCGCTAAAGAGAAGAAAGATAAGGGGACTGAGGTTAATCACACATCTAGCCTTCTCTGCCAGGCACTGTACTAGGTAGTTCAATGTTAACACATTTCATTCTCAGACCAAAATAAAGAGAAGTGTCCTTATATTATATAAAAGGAAAGTGAAGCTTCAGTTAAGTAGATGTCCTGAGGTTACATACCTGCAAGATGGTGATTAGGTTTTGAGAGAAATGTTTTTGACTTCAAAAGTTGTCGATAACACACTCATCATACACAGAGTGGCGAGGCTGATTTAAAGATTTTAAAACTGGAATGACAAGAAAGGAAGTGGGGTGGGCTCGTGGCGGGGCTAAGAGCCTGGAAAATGACCATTACCTTAAAGGTGCCAGGGGTTTTTTAGCCTCTAGAGGTGGATACTTCTTTTCACCTTTGGCGAAGAGTACTCCTTGGTTTGGGGACTATCATCACGGGAATGGGCTTCCTGGTGCTGAGAGGCACTTGCAGGAATTGAGGAGAATGGTTTCATGAGAGACTTGGGGGACCTGGCTGTGGGCAGCTGCTTCTTGAACCAAGGCAACAAGCTTGGCACAGATAAGAGGAGATACCAGGGCCACCCCTCGGGGTCTCTGTCTATAAAAAACATATGGTTTAAAAACGTATTACTAAATTCACAGGTCCGTGTTAGATATAGCCATGTATCCATGAAGATTTAGAATAATGGGTAGGAAAGAGGTACTTCTGTTTGTGCTTATCGTTCAATCAGTAAAGCTGCTTACCCGAAGATTCTTTGTAAAGTTCAAGCACCCAAAAGGGTAGCAACACAATTATTTCTCACAGTTCCATGGTGCTTTGGAAACCTTTGTAATTAAACAGTACAGGTTTCTTACTTCCCTAATACTGTTGTTTAATACTGGTTATATCATTACTCATGATGCTGCATCATTCATCATGCCACCAGCTGCCAATCACTCTCTCAAAGGCTGTTCTGTGCTTCCTTGATGATGACCACAAATGGAAGTTTTATTCAGAGTATGCAGATGAATGTAAACAGTAATTTGTTTTCTAGTCATGTTAAATTATTGATAGGAATTTTATAGTGAAAGCACAGAAACACACTTCTGATTGTGTCTTATCTTAAACTCATTAGTCTAAATCACCACATTCCTAGAATGTGATCTCTTTCAAGAGAATACATCTCTAAAGACAGCCTCTTCAGCAAGTGGTGCTGGGAAAGTTGGACAGCCACGTGTAAAGCAATGAAGTTAGAACACACCCTCATACCATACACAAAAAGAAACTCAAAGTGGCTTAAAGATGTAAATATAAGGCATGACATCATAAAACTCCTAGAAGAGAACATAGACAAAACATTCTCTGACATAAATCGTACCAATGCTTTCTTGGGTCAATCTACCAGGGCAACAGAAATAAAAGCAAAAATAAACAAATGAGACCTAATCAAACTTATAAGCTTTTGCACAGAAAAGGAAACCATAAACAAAACAAAAAGACAACCTACAGACTGGGAAAAATATTTGCAAATCATGTGACCGACAAGGGCTTAATTATCAAAATATACAAACAGCTCATACAACGCAATAGCAAAAAAAAACCCCAACCAAAAAATGGGCAGGGCTCCCCTGGTCGCGCAGTGGTTAAGAATCCGCCTGCCAATTCAGGGGACATGGGTTCGAGCCCTGGTCTGGGAAGATTCCCACATGCCGTGGAGCAACTAAGCCCGTGTGCCATAACTACTGAGCCTGCGCTCTACAGCCCACACACCACAACTACTGAGCCCATGCACCACAACTACTGAAGCCCGTGTGCCTAGAGCCCATGCTCTGCAACAAGAGAGGCCACTGCAATGAGAAGCCTGTGCACCGCAACGAAGAGTAGCCCCAGTTCACTGCAACTAGAGAAAGCCCACGCGCAGCAGCGAAGACCCAACGCAGCCAAAACTAAATAAATTTATAAAAACAAACAAAAAAATGGGCAGAAGACCTAAATAGACATTAAGAGATTCCTCCCTCCCAGCCCTCTCTTCCTCTCCACCCCCAAAATACTGGAGCAAGAGGAAATGTAAGACCGGGTCCACCAACCCAGCTCCTCTAATGAGATCCACAGTGAACCACCGACAATCTCCCACCAGCCACAGTCCTACTTTCATTTCTGTGTCCTTACCTAGTTTCATAGGAAGTTTAGTGCCTTCTGCTTTTGGCCACCAGAAAACTCAGAGATACATTTGCTACCAGATATCTCAGGTGTATAAGACCCTGTCGTCCAGAGAATCTATTCTGATTGGTCTTTCCCCTCATCCTAATTTTATTCTGCATTTATATTTCACTAAGCACTGTGCATTTCCTATAAGCCACATTTAATCCTTTGTGGAATGAGGTGGGGTACGAATAAATAAATAAATCATAAAGCCTGACCTCGGAGCTAAACTGAAACCACCTACATGTCTTCTCTACCCCCACCCAGCAGGGGTGGCTGATACAATGGCTCCTTCTTCCTGCGAGTGCAGCTGCCTCTGGAGGTGATGCTTTCCAGCCTTCTCACCAGCACTTTGAATTTTCGCTTATTTATTCATTCAACAAGCATCTATTGAGCACCTAAAATATGTCAGGTGTGGCGGGAGATAAGCAAGTCCCTTCTCTTACAGAATCTATGTTATAGGGTGGGGGAAAGAGACAAACAAGTGAGTGAAAAAATAAATCACATGACTTTAGATAAGTACTATAAAGAATAATACATCAGGGTAGGGCAATTTATTGTTTTAGCTAGGATGGTCAGGGAAGACCTCTGGGAGGGGCAATATCTGAACAAAGACATGAATAAAGGGATGGAGGTGAGTCAGTGGATGTTCTGGGGGAAGGATTTTCCAGGCTTCGGGAACAGCCATGCAAAGGCTGTGTGATGACCCCAATGAGCTTGACCCATTCTGGGTGACACCTGACTGTCGTCACCCTCTCCTTCACTAGCATTCTGGTCTAAGCCACCCCGCACCACTGCAGGGGCCTCCTGACTAATCCCCCTGCTTCTACTCTTGCTTCTCTTCTGTCTGTTCAGCACACAGCAGCCGGAGAGATCTTTTGAAATTATAAATCAGTTCACCCCACTGCCTTGCTCAAAAGGTTTCAACAGTTTCCCATTATACTCAGAATAAATTCCAAACTGTTTACCATAGCATATGAGGACCTACATGACCTGGTTCCTCATCTCCTACCACTGCTACTACAACCACCATCACCACCACCACCATCATTATGACCATCATCACCACCAACAACAACAACCACCACCACGACTTCATGCTACACCAAAAAAAAGCCTCCATAATAATACTAGTTAATGTATACATGTATATATGTATATACATACATAAAGCTCCTATAGTATGGCAGACACTATTCTTAGCACTTTCCACATAATAGCTCATTTAAGCATCACATTTGAAATACAAATTTATATATAATTTATATAAATTTAACTTGCATATAAATGTAAAGCTTCACATAATAGCCCACTTAAGCTTCAACAATGCTGAGGGGAAAGTACTATTATTATCATCATCATTATCCTCACTTTTTTTTTTTTTTTTTGACTGAGTTGGGTCTTCGTTGCTGTGTGCGGGCTTTCTCTAGTTGAGGTGAACAGGGGCTACTCTTCATTGTGGTGCGTGGGCTTCTCATTGCGGTGTCTTTTTTTTTTTTGCAGTACGCGGGCCTCTCACTGTTGTGGCCTCTCCCATTGCAGAGCACAGGCTCCGGACGCGCAGGCTCAGCGGCCATGGCTCACGGGTCCAGCCGCTCCGTGGCATGTGGGATCTTTCCGGACCGGGGCACGAACCCGTGTCCCCTGCATCGGCAGGCGGACTCTCAACCACTGTGCCATCAGGGAAGCCCGCGGTGTCTTCTCTTGTTGCAGTTGCAGAGCATGGGCTCTAGGTGCACGGGTTTCAGTAGTTGTGGCACGTGGGCTCAGCAGTTGTGGCTTGCAGGCTCTAGAGCGCAGGCTCAGTAGCTGTGGCGCACGGGCTCAGTTGCTCCGCGGCATGTGAGATCTTCCCGGACCAGGGCTCGAACCCATGTCCCCTGCATTGGCAGGCGGATTCTTAACCACTGCGCCACCAGGGAAGCCCTAGCCTCACTTTATAGATAAGGAAACGGAGGCATTGAATAAATAGATAATTTGTCCACGGTGAACTAGCTATCAAGTGGTATAGCCAGGATTCAAACCCAAGTGGCCTGGCCCTGGAGTCCAAGTGCTTAACCACTACTCTCTGTGACCATGTTCCTGCAGTGCAGCTCTACCTCGTAAGCAAGGGTTGATGGGTGCAGTACCTGGTCAGGATGTTAAAGGGAGGGTCATGGCCTCCTTACCCCTTTCCCCCATCTCTCTGGCTGGGATGTAGATATGGTGGCAGGCCACCTTGGAGAAAGCAGGTGAAGGCAATAACTGAAGTTTAACAAAGCGAGAAAATAGAAGGAACCTGGGTCCCCAACAAGATGGAGCCCTTCTATCCATCCTGGATTGCTTAGGGGAGAAAGAAATCAACTTCTGCCTGGTTTAAGTCTCTGTTATGTCATGTCTTCATTACAACAGCTGGGTCAATATCTGTAATAATAAGTGGGCAAATCAACCTAGAAAACAGAGGTTTGCCAGTGGCACAGCTGCCTGTCCGCGTCTCAGAAGCTGTGATGTGCCAAGGGGCCGATTCGGTCTCTGTGTGATGTCGGAGGTTTCTGAAGACCATTGCACCAGGCTGCACAAGCCAGACTCACATGCTAGAGGTGGGGAGGGGCCCATCTCCACAACAGGGTGCTAATGATTTTATTTATGTAGAACCATAAATGTCCCAGTAGTTTTTATGAGTGTAAAGCAGAAAATTATCAAACCAGAGCAAGGCTTCCTAAGCAAAGAGCTGACACTCCAAAAAGCAGCCTCATCTCACAAAACAGTGTGTAAGTATATTTAGAGAATGTAAGATCACAGGAGAAACTAGATAGGCAGGCTTTTTTTTAATTAATTTATTTTTTTATACAGCAGGTTCTTATTAGTTGTCTCTTTTATACATATTAGTATATACATGTCCATCCAAATCTCCCAATTCATCCCACCACCACCACCACCACCCTCCCACTTTCCCCTCCTTAGTGTCCATATGTTTGTTCTCTACATCTGTGTCTCTACTTCTGCCTTGCAAACCAGTTCATCTGTACCATTTTTCTAGATTCCACATACATGCGTTAATATACGATATTTGTTTTTCTCATTGTGACTTACTTCACTCTGTATGACAGTCTATAGGTCCATCCACGTCTCTACAAATGACCCAATTTCGTTCCTTTTTACGGCTGAGTAATATTCCATTGTATATATGTACCACATCTTCTTCACCCATTCGTCTGTTGATGGGCATTTAGGTTGCTTCCGTGACCTGGCTATTGTAAATAGTGCTGCAATGAACATTGGGGTGCATGTGTCTTTTTGAATTATGGTTTTCTCTGGGTATATGCCCAGTAGTGAGATTGCTGGGTCATATGGTAATTTAGATAGGCAGTCTTATCTGATCTGAAGACTGGGAAAGAGAAAAGTAGAGTGAGGTGAAGGAGGCTAAGTTGAGTCGCAAAGTTTGAGCATGGTGGTTTGGGAGGTGCAAAGAAGGATTCAAATTGCTTTTCCAAATCACTTTTTCTTTCTTTTTTTTTTTTTTTGCGGCACGCGGGCCTCTCACTGTTGTGGCCTCTCCCGTTGCGGAGCACAGGCTCCGGACGCGCAGGCTCAGCGGCCATGGCTCACGGGCCCAGCCGCTCCGCGGCATGTGGGATCTTCCCGGACCGGGGCACGAACCCGTGTCCCCTGCATCGGCAAGCGGACTCTCAACCACTGCGCCACCAGGGAAGCCCTCCAAATCACTTTTTTTCATTGAAAAATCAATATAATAGTGAAAGAAAATTTTAAGTTTCTGTGATTTCACTAATCTTTAACGGAACTTTAAGAAGAATCTTTTATATATCTATCCCTTCAAGTCTTTGTACCCATAATTATCAATCTTATCTACAAATTTATTCAACTTTTAAAATTTCTAATTATGCTTCCCCATATTTCTACATACGTATTGCAGTTGTTGGGAAAGTCATTTAACTCAAAGAGCCTCAGTTTCCTCATCTTTAAAATGCAGCTAATAATACTTAGAGGGGTTGTTATTGAGGACTAGCTGAAGTAAAGAGGGTCAAACACTTAGCAGAGGGTCTGCCACACAGTCAGTATAACACAGAAGCATCCCTTCTCCCTAGAGACTTAAAGTTTCCCCCAAAATCCAGTTCAAGGCCCCTGAGAGTTCAAAAAATCCCCTTCAATTCTGTGAATTCCTAACAATGAACTTCCTCAAGCTTCTCTCTACCTCCATGCTCATAAGCTATTTCTCATCTGTTCACATCAATCCAGTAAAGGAGTAACAAATAAAAGCTTGGGTACATAAATCAATTATGGTATAATTGGTTGATGGATTACTAGACAGCAATAGAAAAGAACAGACCATTGCTACAGGGAGCAATACAGTGCAGCTCATGGTGGTAATGCTGGGTAGAAGATGTTAGACCCAAAATGACACATACTCTATGATCCCATTATACAAAGTTCCAAAACAGGCAAAACTAAGCTATGGTGACAGATGTCATAGTAGTGGTTACTTTAGGGGGAAGATGCATGGGTCACATTGCCAGAAAGCAGAGATCACCATGCTGGTTGCACACCATTGTAACGCTCAGCCTAGCACACAGCACAGTTCCACGCTCCGGGTGGACACTTAGTGCTTGTGGAATGCATGAATGTGGACGATGACACATTTGAGATGGACGGTCACCTCGAGTCTAGAGAAGTATCATCACTTTCAGGGAAATGGTCTAAGAGTGGCCAGGCTGGTGCCCTCAGGAGTGGTCTTTTTTCCTGGTCTACATATTGATGAGAACTAACTGTTGTGTATGAAAATCCCTTGGATGTTGTGACTGAGTACAGCCAACTTAAGAAAGCAAAGCGGCCATAGGAATAAAGATGTGATCTCACTCTTTGAAAGTTCATTCAAAAGAAAAAATATACACACACATAAAGGAGTTAATCACAATGATATGAAGGAGAAAAGAATTTGGAGGGAAGAAATTCATCGACATGGCACTTAAAAGCAGACTCTGAGCTTCTCCTGGGACCATTAGGGTTGGAAAACTGTTCTGCCTGAGAAAGGGAGAAATGTTTGGACGCTAGAGAGGAGATGGCAGAGAGGAGGGGTGGGGCCAGAGCAGTCAGTGCAAGCCAGGCACCCTGCGTTGGCATCTGGCACATAATTGATAGGACACTAGCTAGAGAAAAATCTGCATTGGCTGGTTGAAAAAATAAGTGACCTCTAGAGCCTTCCCATGAGTATTGGTCCATTATACCTTCAGCCAGACCTTTCTCTGCCTCTTTCAAGGCCAACTAGGATAAGAGATCAGAATAAGATCTCATTATAATAGCTTACATTTTTGAGCACTTACTATGTGTTTGGCATAGTTCTAAAATGTTTCATATATATAACTTCACTTAATCTTCACAACACTCCTATAAGATAGGCACTATTTTTGTCCTTGTTGTACAGATTAGGAGTTGAAGCACAGAGAGGTTAAGTCACTTACTCCAAGTCACACAGCTGGGGCATATTGGAGCCAGGATTCAATCTAGGAATCTAGAAACTATACTCTTTTCTAATCGCTCCTCCTAAAGAAAGGAACCAAATCTGCTTTCCAGTAATGCCATGGCACCAGCCAAGCATGTCCACAAGCTACTCCCACAGGTGAGATGTGGACTGTTCCTCTCAGGATGAGATGGGCCAGGAGGAGTCAGGCATTTGGGGTCAGAGGTGGCTTTGTGGAATGAGTTGGAAATGCATAATATGGCTAAAGTCTTGGAGGACATTCCTGGGGGAATGTGGGGTATATAGCTCCTTGTCCCTTTCTTTCCTGTTTTCCATAGTCACCATACCAAAGCACCTCATCATCAAGGCCCTATTTCCCTCACTCTCAGCTAATGGCCTCACCACCTGTTCCACCAAGGAAATAGTGTATGAGCCCCTCGACCTCCTGCTCCCGTAAACGTGCCGGTATCTCCAAAGAGCCCTGGGTCCATGTGTTCAGCCTAAGAGGACGTGTCCCCTGTCTCCTCCAGGCTTCACCTCCACTCCTGTTCCTATTCCTGTTACCTCCGCAGATTTCCCGGCCTTGGTTATTTTCTCTTTGCCCTGGCTCCTTCTCCTCAACCAATAAGGCCGCCCAAGTCCTTCCCAACACTAAAAAAAAAAAAAAATCCAACCACCAACTCCTTTTAATTGCTGCACCTCATGAAGGAGGTCCACCGTGGTGTTTCTACTTCCTCAAACCCAGTCCCTCCGCCACCCGCTGCAACCTGGTTTCTGCCCACCACACTGTTCCCTTTACAAATTGTTCCTGTGCCGGGCATGGATGACCTAATCTTATTTGACATCCCTACAGTGTTGGCAGCCTCCTTTGCCTTTTGTGAGTGTGAATAATAGTGTGGCAGTAAAGAGTGCTGGCTCAGGAGATGGACTACCTGAATTCAAAGTCCAGCTTCTACCTGTGTGACCTTGGGCAAGTGACTTAATCTCTCTGAGCTGCACTTTCCTCTTTTTTAAAGGTACTCATAATAATGGTAGGTACTCATAATAATGGTAGGTTACACAATCAGGTACCTTAGATTAGATGAAATGTGGTACCTTCCTAAACAGAGATTAATGGTGTTTCTCACTGTTAAAAGCCTTAGCGACTCTCTTTTGCCTGGAGTATGAAGTCCAACTAACCTTAGCCACAAATACAGGGCCCATTCCCATCTTCCCACTCTCTCCCCCAATTCCACTGACACCAGATCACAGCGATGACCCAACAAACTACTCTCGCCACTGCAGGGGGCCAGTTCAGAAGGGAATATGGGGGGATGCTGTGCTGTGGCCTCTTTTACAGAAGTCAGCAAGCTGGACCTGCGTTCAGAGCTTTACCCCTCCCTGAGTTATGGCTTGAAAATTATGTTTCAAAAAGAAATAAACTATTAAATTTTCAGATTTTATCTTACGAAGATAGGATAATTTTGAAATTAAATGGCATTTAAAACTAGGATTAAATATGGGAAATAAAGAAAAAGAACATGTTTGGGGAAAATAATGTTATTTCATACATGTATAAGTATTGTTCAATATGCAGATATTTCAAACCCATATTTAAATGGTTTCTAAATTTTGTAATAGAGCTGATTTCCACAAGAAATGCAATACTTAATTCAAGTATAACTTTGCAATAAAGATTTGTTATGGTGTTCTTAAACTTGGTTGTTGTTTTTGATTAGTTTGTTTTTTACTCTTTATTTTGAAATAATTATAGACACAGGAAATTACAAAAATAGTAAAAGAGGTTTTATGTACTCCTGAGATTGGTTCTTAACAGATGCTAGAAACCAATATAATAAAAAATGTCCATACATTTAAAAGTTCAAAGAAAATTTACTAAAGAGGGGTTTTATGCATTTTATATATATTCCTGGGATAAATTCCACTTGGTCACAATGAATTATTATTTTTATGTATTGCTGCATTCCATTTGCTTATATTTTGTTAAGGATTTTTGTGTCTATGTTCACAGGTATACTGGTCTGTCATTTCATTTCCTTAGATGCCTTTGTCAGGTCTTGATATCAGGGTTATGCTGACGTCATAAAATGAATTTGAAAACTTTTCCTTTTTCTCCCTTTTTGGAAGAGTTTATGCAAGATTTATATTTTTTCCTTAATCAATAATTTGCAAGTGAAATCATCTAGGCATAGGGTTTTCTTTGTGGCAAGCTTCTTACAGTGAAATTCAATTTCTTTATAAAACATAGATTATTTAGATTTTCTGTTCCTTCTGTGTCAATTTTGGTAAGTTGTATTTTTCAAAGAATTTGTTCATTTCACCTGTTTTCAACTTTATTGGCATAACGTTGTTCATAGTATTTCCCTATTACCATTATAATGCCTGTAGGATTGGTAATGATAGCCTTTCTTCCATCCCATATATTGGTAATTTGTATTTTCTCTCTTTTTAAAAAATTGATCAGTCTTGCTAGGGGTTTATAAATTTTGTGAAACTTTTCAAAGAACCAATTTTCAAGTTTGTTAAAAATCCCTACAGTTTGTTTTCTAATATATTGATTTTTTGTCTTTATTTTTTTTCTACTTTCTTTGGGTTTAATTTCCTTATTTGTTTTTCTTTCTAAAGTGATAATTGGGATATTTAACTTTAAACCTTTCTTCTTTTCTAATATGATCAGGTTAGTGCTATTAATTCCTCTCTAAGCACTGCTTTACCTGCACCCTATAAATTTTGAAATGTAATATTGAATTTTCATTAACATTCAATTTGAATATTTTCTAATTTCTCTTAAAATTTCTTCTTTAACCCATGGTTATTGAGAAGTATGTTATTTAATATCCAAATACTTAGAATTATTTAGTTATTTTATTAATTTTTAATTTAATTCCATAGCTGTCAAAGAACATACTCTGTAAGATTTCAATCTTTTGAAATGTATTAACATAAAACAAGTGTGTAACTTACTTTATAGAAAGTGGAAAGTGGCCATCAAAGAGGTGTAGATCAAAGTGGCCATGGGAGTTAGACAAGGGAGAGGGAAATTCCAACTAAAGTTAATCATGGAAGGCTTATGAAAGGAGGTGGCATTTGAGCTAGGTCTTGAAGAATGGATAGGATTAAGAAATAAGGAGTTAGAGGAAGGAAAAACTACATTTAGACTCAATTTTCCTTAAAAGGAGAAATTATCTTTTATGAAACCCAAGACCTCAGAGCACTGCTGCGAAAGTGACTACCAACCTATTGCCCCAATATTCTCCACTAAATGTCCTTAAAACACCTGTTCCAAAACAACCACTTAGGTACTTCGAACTCTGAATCTGGTCAACTCCTGTGTTAGAAACTTAAGCGACACCACATATTTAAAACTAGCAATGATAACAACTAGATTTCATAACTTGAAAAGTATTTTTCTTTTCATTTTCAGGATACTCATCATTCTAAGATTTCCTTTTATACCCACAGGTCTGGGAGTGTAAGAAGTGGGATACACTGGGAAGTCTGTATTCCCAGTCACAGCCTTTTCCTTTTGGGGAAGTTTGGAATTCTCAATGGCATCATTGGAGAAAAGCTCTACTTGTCACTACAGTCATGTGGCAAGAGTCACTCTTAGAAGTGTCACAGGAGAGAGACAAGTGCCTTGTGGGGATCTATGTCATCTGAAAGTAGCTCCTGGTCAGAGCTCTCTGGGTGAATGAGGCAAATAAGTTTAGGCCTGAGTCCATTATCCTTCAGCCAAGCAACATGTAGGCCACCTTTCAGCTCTGCAGGCATCTTGGGGGCTTACAGCCACCATCTCAGAGCTCAGGGCAGAGATGGTGTTCTTTCCTACTTCACACGTCCTAGTCTCCAGTGTAGCATTTATGGAAGTCCATCAAGTGACTGAGCAGGGCCCAGCTGAGCCTCCGTCTTCCCTGAGCTCTGCACTTTGCAGGCGTGGCCTTTACCCTGCACTGCCCTCTCAGAGGTAAGATGCTCGCCCTTATCTTGATTCTTTCTTAGGGACTGAGCTCCCAGTGTGGCCAGGTTGGTTTGGAATATTTTCTCAGATCTACTCTGACGTGGTAACACCCACATTCTCGCCTAAAGTTAACAATCCTGCCAGCCTTGCCAGACATCACGCACTTGCCTGTGTCACAGGTGCCCTGCGGGGGAGGGGGTTAAGGGCTGACCTGGGATAAGTATGAGCCCTTGATAGCGGATTCTCAAAAGACTGAGAAGCTACCCCAGTCTATCAAGACCTTCAGTTCCAGACAGAATCATTTAATATAATTCCTAGCAAGAACAGCGTAATCCAAAATCAGGTTTAGGGTTAGTCCTCTGTGGGTCTGATGAAACCTATTGGAAAAAATCAGCTTTCTGTTTCATTTGGTCTTGCTGAAGTCAGTGTCCTCTGGCTAGAGGCTGATTTTGGACACACTAGCATGCCTGCCCACGTGTGACACATTTCAGCCATGTGTTTACGATGAAACCTGCAGCAAGGTCCCCACCTCTAGCGAGCGGCCCCTCCATGACTTTTGCAATTCTAAGGCTGTAAGAGCTCCCTAACCAGGATGGTGGTGAAGATGAAACTTTCCCCAGAATGCTTCTCTTCAGAGGCAACTGATGCTTTCGTGTCAGAGAAATAGACAAAATGTGAGAGCAGAAAATGCCTCTTCCTCATCTCCACTGATGGCATCTGATTGATTTTCAGGCTGAGTGATCCTGACAAAGCCTGCCAGCTCAGTTCTTAACACTGGACAGAAAACAGGCATCTGGTATCTCACCATCCAAGCATGGAGCTTGGATGAATATACGAGAGCCTCTGAGCTAGAGGCCCCACAAGGCTATTATGCCTGGATGAATCTTAGAGCGTTTAGGGACAAACACTTCAGTCTTGAGTCTGGTGCCTTCTTCCTGATGTGTTGCTTTATGTTACTAGTCCCCCCTTCAACTCGTCAGTGACTTCCCTACCTACTCCTCCGTGTTTTCCTCTCTCTTTGCAGAGGAGGCTAATATTTGAGGACTTCAAGATTTGGAGGCTTTTAGACTCAGCCTGGAAACTAGAAAGAGGCCCAAGTGAAAAACAGAAATGCCTAATTGGGTCCTATGGCATATGTTTGTCAAGGGAGAGGAGGAGGGAATGCTGAGGACCCGAAAGGCCATGAGAGGGCTCCTTGTAATGCCTCCTACAATTTTTGATAACACATTTATATGCCAAGACAAATGCTACAGAGAGGCACGTTCCAAACGTAATGGGTTTGACAAGATGGGGTAATGTCAATGTCATACTTGTTTGAGATGTTTCCAGTATCTTCCCAGAACGTGCCCAGAGCAATAACTATTACAACAACGTCATTGAAACAGAAGTGCCCTGGAGTACTCCACCCTCCACTTTCGGGGTTAGGCTTTGTGTATTATCATACATTCCTGACATGTAATAGAACTCCCTCCTTGTATATAAGATGCTTGGGCTCCAACATAACTGGTTTGCATTTAAATGCCCAAATATGATTATATAACCTTGATTCAATTAACAGGTCTGACTTGACTTAAGCCTTGCTCAGGAGTGAGCCAAATAGTCATCTAAATAATAATTAGAACAAGACAAACCAGGCTTTCTGGTCTCAAGTGTTGAGGACTGAAGGAACTTCGGAGTCACCAGATGGAGTTGAGGATGCAGAGATCCCAAGACTATGCTCACTCACCTTTGAGGTCCAGGGTTAATGATCTGGGGTTCACCCACAGTGGCCAGCAAGGGATCTGACAATTGCTCCCTCTTTCCAGCTCAGCAATGATAAAATGGAGCCCAGGAGAGGTGATGTTTCCAGGCCAGGTTTATTCCATCAGCTGAAAGCAGGGTGAAGACTTAAGTTCAGCACAAAGGGCTGTAGAGTTTATCTCATTCAACCTCCCACCCAGTATAAGAACCTCTGACTGTCATCACACCTCTGCTTGGCCTCTGTGAACAACAGAAAGCCCACTACCTCCACCAGTCTTGGATGGCTCCAACTATGGTAAACTCTTCCTTGTTTTGAGCCCAAACCCACTTCCCTATAACTTTCATCCAAAGATCCTTTTATCCTTATCAATGTCATTTCTTAAATTCCTCTATTCCACTCCTTCAAAATAGATCCTGGATCTTAAAAAACTTGCTCTGCTAAGGTATCAGCAGCTTAGACTTGTGGTTTCTTATGAAGCCCAGTCATGGGCCTGCCTTGAATTTTGAATGTTTCAGCAGCCGTACCATTGAACACTACCACAGCCCCAGACCTGGCAGGGCTCAGGGGAATTAAGGAATCCAGAACTTTGCTGTATAAAGTCATTTGAAGACTAGAACAAAATTGGAGAGGAAAATAAAATAATTAATTACAGCCTTTGCCAACAGAATGACATGTGTTGATGAGACAATCTGAGTTGTTTTTCTGAATAGATTTTTGTATCCGTTTGACAGGGTCATTTATGAGTAGTTAAGGATGATATAGTGTGTCTTTCATAATATTAGACATGATCCCACTGAGGGCCAGTTTGTGGAAGGGGAACCCAGATAACCCAGTACCTTGATTAGATTTTCCATTTGAAGAGACTAGAATTCATCACAGTTTACACAATGCATGGCACCTGGGAGGCTAGGAGCTGTGTACCTGTCTGCCTTTGCCACCAGACTGTGAAGTCCTTGGAGGCAGGAAGCATGTCCCCTTCATCGCTGTACCCTCAGGGTTGGCACAGGTGGGTTCTCAGTAAAGCATCTCTGGCCCAAAGCCTCCGTGCGAGAAGGGCTTCGGCTTCTTAGGCGGGGCAGGTGCTGCCTTCAGATTTGGATTTCTCACCACAGGTTCACTGTCAACCCAGAATCCCTTTGCTTTCCACCTCTAGTTGTAAATTACTTAGAGAAACGTGTCTGGGAATCCCATTCTGACATAAGGGGGGTGCGAAAGCCGGGCCTCATGTGTTGGGGTGCTGGTGAGTACCTGCCGTGGATGGTGAACTGGGTTCTGACACTATACTTCTGTCACCTCCCCCACCTTTTTTCCTGCCTCCCTCTGCTTCCTTCTCCACACTCAGTCCCTGGGGCAGGAGAGAAGCCATAGTGGTCCTGGCATGCCCCAGGCTTCAATCCTGTCTTTGCAGGTATCAGATAGAGACCCTGGCTTCAAGACAACCAACTTAGGATTCAGCTTAGTCTGGGCCTGTAAGCCAACTAGGGAGAGAACGTCTATCACGAGTCCTTCACCTATAGACTAAGGGAGAAGGGTCATTATGGGACTACAGATGTCCTCAGGTGGTCTCTTTGCTGGCCTTTGCTCGGAATGACCCTGGTACGTGGTGTCTGGGATGACCCCAGGATGGCTGGGTTGAGCCTGCCCTCTGAGAATGAGTGCGGTTGGAATGAAATGGGTGACCAGCTCCATTTCTCATTGTTCATCCCAGCCAGAGGAAGCGTTGTATAAGATGGCTCTGGTGGTATTAGCCCCCAGTTAATAATCTCCTTGCCTCATCTGCAGAATCATGGCCCTTTACCCACCCGATCTCCCCAAGTCTCTTCCTCCACCCTGTCTCCACTCGTGCTTTACCCTCAGAGTACCTACTCTTTATCCTCAAACACACCATGCTCTTTGACACCATCGAGACTTTACTGTCCCTTGTATCTAAAAGAGCTCTCCCCAATCCTCTCCCAGCTGTCTACAGCCACCACTGATGTCACCTTCTTGCTGTAGCTTGCCACAACAAAGCAAAATTCATTCCTCCCTCGTCCAAATTCCCACAGCAGCATTCTGTCTGCCTATATTGCTTGTCATATGATATGAGAGCATTCGTTCCCTTGTCTGTCTCATGGTGGTTGGACAATGTACTCTTTGGAGGAGAGGGATCATTTCGCATCCCTATGAACATCCCTGGGGCCTGGAACATGGGAGATGCTCCAGGGATGTTGTTGGAAAGTGATGAGAGCAGCAGCATTGGAAGATATTTTTTGTGCTCCAAGGGCCCTGGGAAGCTCCTCAGGACCAGGAACACAGGACAGGCTCTCCTCCCTCTCTTACCACATTCTCCAAAGGGGCTCAGCTTGGGTCCTGCAGGAGACAGTCCATCAGTTCTAGTGCAAGGAGGGTGTTCTGGGGGCAGAGTTTGGTTTGGGGGCTCAAAGTGTCCTTTGAAGGAAATCAAGGTTGTTTCTCAAATCCATGAGGATGGCTCCCTAAGCAGGAGGTACAGAGAGATGGAGTTGCCACTTACGATCTGGCTGACTTTGAACATGTTACGTAATCTCTCTGAGCCTCAGTATCTTCATCTGTACAGATGGGGAGATAATCATACCTCACGTTGCCGTGAAGATTAATAATTACTATTTATTGGATTTACTGTAGCACTGCGGGCTCTATAAATATCAGCCGGTGAGAAAGCAATAGAGACAGAATCAGAACCACTACACCATATGAAAAAGACATGGAAAAATGCAAAAGACTACACAAATGTTACTACAGTTATTTACTGAAAGCGCATTTAGACTTCAAAACCTTCGTCCTGTTAGGAACTGAAACTGGAAAAAAAGACATTTTTCCTGAGCCATGCTAAATAGTTGTTATAGGAAGTCCAAGGGTGAAGGGATGGAAAGGACGGCTAGTTGTCCACCAACAAATTGTGCCTCACCTTCCACAGGCTTAATTACTTCTGGGAAGTGGCTACCGAGCCAGGGACTACGTTTCCCACCCTTCCTTGTATGTAGGTGGGACCATGTAATAGGTTCTCCTAAGGAATGTGATCAAATGAAAGGTGTCACTTGCAGGTTAAGATGGCTAAGAAGAGGGTGTGAAGAGCCAAAAGGTAAAAACAACCCAAGTGTCCATTAACGGATGAATGGATAAACAAAATGTGGTTTACACATATCATGGAATATTATACAGCCTTAAAAAGGAAGGAAATTCTAACAGGTGCTACAACATGGGTGAAACTTGAAGACATTATGCTAAACAAAATAATCCAGTCACAAAAGTACAAATATTGTATGTGTCCACTTATATGGGTAGCCAAATTCATAGAGATGGAAAGTAGAATGATAGTTGCCCGGGGCTGGAGGAGAGCAGAGAATGGGGAGTTAGTGTTTAATGGGTATAGAGTTTCAGTTTGGGAAGACGAAAAAGTTCTGGAGATGGATGGTGATGATGGCTGTACAACAATGTGAATGTGCTTAATGCCACTGAACTGTACATTGAAAAATGGTTAAAATGGTAAATTTAACGTATATTTTATCACAATAAAAAAAAAGAAGAGGATGTGATTTCTCTACATCCGCCAGTTAGATGCAGAGGACTTTCAGGTCCTAGGATGGAAAGAGCCACATGATGGCAATAGCCACATGACAAAAAGCCACTTGCTGACTGGGAATCTGCCACTGGACTCTTACATGAGTGATAAGTAGACTTCTAATGTGTTAAACCACTAAAATCGGGGTTTAACTGTTACAGAAGCTAGTGGAACGCTGACTAACATGACCTGCGGCCGATACTCATGGCTGATGTCACAGCATGATACCACTGCAACACGGTCCTCTGAGAACAAGACACGGTCCTCTGAGAACAAGACGGAGGATGCCTTCAGAGCTTGGCTTGGTTGAGGGATGAGTAGATCTTTGTGCTGAGGGCCCATCTCCAAGTTCAGCAGTTCTCAAAGACTGAATCACAACCCCTTGGCTATGAGATGGATTCCAAGGACTTTGTTACTAAGGAAACCCAGAGGAGTCTGTCTCCTTGAAAGACACATAACTCATTCAGTGATAGGAACTGGCTGTGGGCTTGGGCTGTAGGAATGCAGAGGAGAATGGAACTGTGGTCCTCAGTCAGCCAGGGGCAGACACGGGAACCTGTCCCCATATGCTGTCCTGGCCCAGCCTGCCCAGGGGAAGTGGCTCCCCATGGCTCCAGCTGGGCAGTAGCTTTAGCTGAGCGTAGCATTCGAGGGGCCAGGGATTGTCCTGTCCTGGGCTCAAAGGACAATTGCCAGTGGGACCTGCACCAGGGCTGCTGGCTGTGCCACAAACTTGTTCAGCAACAAGAAAAGTCCCAGTCTCAGGGTTAGAGGAGGTGTGAGCAACCAGGACAGGCTTTGGGGCTCAAACAAGGTCATGGAATTACAAACTGGCAGCAACAGCAGCAACCGTACAAGCTGTTGCCCAGGCTCTGGCCCCTCTGGCTTTGGCGGCCACCCAAGAGCCCTGGGTTTGGCAGTAACTGAGGAGCCCCCAGCCTGAAGGCATGCATCTGAGGTGGCACCAGTGGCCCAAGAGACCAGGAGTGACCACTGGGTTCCAGGTAATCATCCTGGGAACCTGGACTTCTTGGGCTTATCGCAGGACAAGTGACCTGGGGAAAGAGAGAAGGTCATCCTTACAATAGAGGGGATGAAGCTGGAGCCAAAGTAATAGAACTGATGAAAGAGATGCAACTTCATTTCATTCTCAGTTTTGCAAAGAATTTACTGTTTTAATGAATTAGAGCAATTCAAGTTTACCATATAATGCCAATACTCTTACATGCATTCTTCCTGAGCTCCTAAGCTGGAGAGGAAGAGATGGAATGCGGGCTAGAGCAGGGATTGCACACAAATTTGACGGTTGTGTCAAAATCTGGCAGTGTCTATGGGGTGACTCATGCAGGTAAAGGTCATGTGAGTTGCGTTAAAATAAAGGTTGAGAATGACTGTGTTTTCTAGATTTTTTTCAAGGATTCAATGTTTGTTAAATGCATGCATGCCTCCCTGTCCTTGTCACCATAGCTTCAAATCTCCAGAATTCTCTCCATAGTGGCCATCAGCACTGCTGTTGACTCTTAGCTCTTTTCAGCTTATCCTGAGCATTCACCATGTGATGTGACACCAGGCTCTGAGGCATTCAGAGATGACAAATGGCACAACAGTCATAGAAAAAAGTGCCGACCCTGCCTTTCTCTGCATCCCCTGTCTCTTGGAGTCATCCCCCCATTTTCCTACAGGGTAGTGTCTGTTTCTTTCTCCACCTCTGGGCTAATGTTTGCATTTTCCTTCACTAAGGCCCAAGTGGTGTGGAAGCACCTTGCCTAGGGTCTGAGCCTTATTTTTAAAAAGCAGTTCTGACTTCCCTGGCATTTTGCACATTCTTATGCAACCTCAGCCTGGGCCTTATACAAAAGCCCACTGATAAGCGTATGAAGCCAGCCTTTAAAATGGTGCCAAGGCTGCCTGTGTCCCTTGCTGCTTCCTGGGAGCTGGTCCCAGGGCCAGTGCTGAGCACCAGGCCTCCCGCCTGCCTGACCTGGGCAGGGCCCAGCTGAGAATGGAAGCCCTTGGGAAAGGGAGGCCCATTGACTTTTGCCAATTGGAGGCTGAGTCAGAGCTGCCAATCTGGAATCCCAGTCCCACAACGTAACGATACTCTCCCCACCACTCACTTGCCAGGATGACCCAGCAGCCCCTCTCCGGCTGTCAGCGCTCACCTGCATGGGAAGCACTCACTGGGTCACAGGAATATTTTCCCATTCCCTTCAGCACCAGGGTGGGGTGGTGGCTGTGGTGACTTGAGGTCATTCAGAGCCCTGCCTGCTCAGTCTCCTCTGTGCCTCCTGCCCTCCTGCTGCCACTGGAAATGGGCTGAACCATTCCTGACACCTGGAGTTGAGCAACACTGCAGGGATGCCATGCGAGAATGAGGATAACCAAGGTGGGCTCATCCTGCCTCACAAAACGCAAAGCATGTGAACCCCAACCTAAGGCCCACTTCCATGAGAAGGCTATTGCCTTGGGTGGGAGGGGGAGAGTAGACTTCTGTTCTTGGGATCACCCCTGCTTCCTAGTTTCTGCTTCTGCCGGATTCTTTCAGTTCGAGTCACTTTGCGACCTGCGTGCACTGTCCTGGGTCTGCACCCAGATGTGGAACTCAGGCCCTTGCTTCAATTTCCACCAAAACCAAACCAACCACCCATGGGAGGCCTTTGTGTGTGTCTGCTGAGGTTCTATTCAGACCAAGGGGGTTTAGGCTGCAGCAATTCAAACGACTTCAAAAGGAATTTTTGATCTTTAATGATCCTCTTTGAGGCTGCCCCACCTCCGGAGATTTTTCACTGGCCAGACCACCCCACGTTGCTAATCAAGACCATGTTTCTCAAAAGTGTGGTTCATGAGCCGCCTGCACCAGAATTCCCAGTGTGGAAGTGGGGTCTGCTGGGGGGAGTGTGTGTGTGTGTGTGTGTGTGTGTGTGTGTGTGTGTGCGTGTGTGTGTGTGTGTGTACATGTGTGCGCGTAAGAGAGAGACAAGAGGAGTTTGTATTTTGGTTTGTTTGCTTGGATTTTGTTTTTTTGTTAGGACTCCTGTTTGTAAGGGAACCTTTACCTTTGGGGCTGTTTTCCTATGTTATTTACAGTGCCCACTCCCTAGAGTGATCTCTTAGACCACATGCACAAAATCCAAAGAGTTGAAAGGAACAATGAACACCATCTAGTTCAGGGGTCTTCAAGCATTTTGCTTTCATATCCCTCAAAAGAATCGTGAGACACTATGCACTCCCCTCAAACATTTTTATGTTGGTATCTAAAATTTTTCATCTTAAGTTTAAGTAACTGCAAAAGATTAAAGCCCATTGTAAATGTGAAATATTTTAATAGTTTAAACATTTAAAAATTACTATTGTCACTCATTTAAATGTATCCAAATAGAATTTAAACACTAAAGTAACTGATACCCTCCATCATCCTTTTAAAAATATCATGAATGCTCTCTCCTTTAACAGTCAGAAATTTTACATTATTTCTTTATCTCCTTGAATTTGTATTTCCATTTCTCTTCCCCATAGAACTTTACCCTAATATAACATAAATTTATGATTTAAATATTTTATTAATCACCTTGTCATAGTTCTCTTAAAAATGTATACATTATACTCCAATAAAGATGTAAAAAAAATTAAAAATACAAAAAAACAAAAATGTATACAGATTCAAACTTAATTTTTTTCCTTTTCTGTGGCCATAAAGCTCTAAAGCTGTGCTGTCCAATACTGTAGCTACTGGCTACATGTGACTATTAAAATTTTTTTAATTAAATAAAAATTGAAATTCGGTTCCTCATTCACACTAGCCACATTTCAGGCATTCAATAGCCACACGTGATGTATGGAAATTATATTGGATGGAGCAAATGGAAAACATTTCCATCATCACAGAAGGTTCTGTTGGACAGCGCTGGTCTACAGCATGAAGATTTTCTTCCAGAATGAGTTATCATTACAATTAGTAGTAACACACAATTCATCAAAATAACATAAATATATCACACAATTACTAAATATTTTGATAAAATACTATTATCCCAAAGAATTTTATTAGGAAATGCTTGTCTTAATGAGAAAGCATTGGTGCTGTTTTATCCATATATCCATGGATGAATACTACTCTCTCTAGAATGAGAGTGGGTTCAGCCTCCATTCTAGCTTTAATTTTTCACTTTTAAAAATATAAGTGCCAAGAAAACTTGTTCAGAATGGAGGGATTTTATTGTAGTGGTATTATTTGATTCTCTGAACCCTTTCCGAGTTCATGCATAATGACAATATTATTATTAATCATTTATCACGTGATATTATTAAATGTTCATTAGCTTCTCCTCCACCTTTGTTAAAATGATGGGATAATATCTGATTTGCAAACGGATTTGTAATCCTATCTTTAGAGTAATTGACTTTCTCAGCTAGAACCAGTACTTTGAATTGTTTCTTTGGTTGGAGTCTGGAGATTTTTACCAATGACAAAATGACAGGATGGACCACATCTTTCTTCTGAAAAAACATGGGAAAAGGACACTTTGAAAAGAGGAAAGGGGAAAGGAGAATAGCTCAAACACAGGAGTATTCTCAGGGAGATGAGTTTCAGTAAAGAGGACATCTGGAAGTGAGCATCTAGAAATTAATTCTTTAATAGAATCTGTATTGGAAACTTTTAGTATGTGTTCATGGACCCTGGGAATATGCTTACCCCAGTTTAAAGACCACCGCTCCAGGAATTCCAAATGTTTTTCAATTTAGCTCTCACACTCTCCTCTCTTGGTCTCTATTTTCCTTTATCCAAATATATGAATTTGTACATCACAATTAAAGGCTTCTTCTTTTTTCTCTCCCTTTTTGTTCATTTCTTTCTAATATTTTATACCTAAAAAAGAAATAAAGATACATATATATTTAAATAAGACATATATACATATATAGTATATAATAATAAGCATAAGTTTATCTATAAATTTATATGTATATAACAATTAAGCAAATACCTATGAACCTACCACTCCACTTAAAGCCAAATGGTCCTAAGGAAATAGAACAATACCAAATGACCCGAATGTCTCAGTTTCCCTCCTTCTGGGCACATGATCAGATGGCACTTCCCCACTCCGTTGAAGTTATACATGGCCATGTGACTTGCTCTGGCCAATAGGATGTAAGCAGAAGCAACAAGTGCCTCTCCTGGATGGCCTTTAAGAGCCAGTGCATGCCTTGTCATGTTCCCTCCCCCCACCACACTTACTAGAGACACACCAATTGGTGGAGTCCCTATTAGCTGGCCCATAATGAACCTCTGTTGTATCCAACCCATTGAGATTTCAGGGGCTGTTCGTTACTGAAGCATAACTAGCTCATCATAACTGAAACAGAAATATCTCTGAAACTTCATGTATATCCTTTGGCAGTGGTATTCCTTTCCCTCTTCCCCAGAGATAAACATTATTCTTGCTTTTCTTTAAGGTTTTGCCATATATTTTTATCACTGAATAATATATTTTATGTTTTTGATCTCTATAAATATGAAATCATATTTTATTGTTTTTTGTAAAGTATTGTCTGTGAGATTCAGCAATACTATGAATATTTCACAATTTATTTATCAATTCTACTATTTATAAACATTTGAGTTTCTTTTTGCTGTTATGAATAATACCACTCTGAACAGCTCGTATATATCTACTGGGATAGAAGTAAGAAATGTTCTCTGGAATAGCAGAGAACCTCTGGGAGCCCCTGAGATGATCTCAGCCGGGGGGTGGGGGGGGTGGGCAGGGGAGGTCTGTTAAGTCAAAACTATTTTCATAATAATACAAAGGGTTTTTTTGGCATTTTTACTCTCAAGCTCTCATAAGTAAATGGTGGAGTTTTCCACCACACGAGATATCACAACACACAGATGCAGAAGCAGATATGAGAATTCCAGCTGTCTTCTATTAAGTCAGATTTGCAAGACTATAAAACAATGCCACTCTTCCCACTGTTTTGTTTTAGAAAATATGTTTATTTTTCATAAACATTATTTGTTAGTGTGTAATGAGTTTTTATTGTTACTTCTAAATGAATTAATAAGTTTTTGAATTCTTAGGTTTAATTTCTAATATGGTAAATATTGGTCGATATAACCCATCCAAGCAAAAGTTATTTGGGGTCCTGAACAATATTTCAGAGTGAAAAGGGGTCCTGAGACCAAAAGGTTTGAGAATTGCTGCTCTAGGACAAATAACTAGGAATGGAATTTCTGGGTTGGTTTTGCATTTTCGTCTTCCCTGTATAACACGACAAGTTCTCCCAAGTGGTTGTACCAAGTCACCTTCCCACCACCAACACCTGAGAGTTCCTATAGCAGCATAGACGATCCACCTTCTCAGAAAGCCTCGTGAAGGGGGTGGGTTTAAAAAGTATCCACTCCTCCCCCTCTGCCTTCCCCTGCCCTCACACAGGTTTTCCAGGTGGGCTTCCCAGTGAACCAGATTAACAGTCCACTTCCTGAAAAGAGGGGGCTCCCTTGGCTCTGGAGGCCACCATGAGGCTCTGAAGTCAAAGAGATTATGAAATGCCCCAACCCGCCAGGGACAGCTGTGGGTTGGGGTTCTGGACAGGAGAATGAATTATTGCAGACTATCCACTTTGGGTCTCGTTGGAACCATGTTGATTTTACACCTCTCTGCAGTTATAAATGTGTAACTCCTTTCTCCCTCTTCATCAAGGCCCCTTGCCCCCCCTCAGAGCTTTCCTTCCCTGAGTTCACCTTGCCGGAGCAGTCAGCCAAGGCAGATTGTCTGCACGTCTGTATCCCTTACCCTCCCCAGCCTAAAAAAGCCCTGAAGAGGCCATGATTGGCTCTGGCTCTAATGGGCTGGAAAGGAGCTTCCCAGAAGAGTTTCCCAGCCTTGTCCTGGAAGAGAAAATCTAGAAGGCATGTTCATGCCTCAGAAACACGAAGAGGTGGGGCTGATTTTTGCACTCCGTTATTCCAAAGCATTCTCAGGCAGGGACCGTGAATAGTTTATAATAGTCCTTTGAAAACAAACACACACACCTGGGAATAATTGCATTATTCCCAGCCTAGGAAGTAGGCTGGCCTGGAAGAATAAAAACCCTCTTCATTTTCAGAAACATGTTTACCTCCGAACAGGGTTTTTAACCAGGAAAAATGTTGCTGGGTTGTGTCCACTCCCTTCAATGCCCTCTTCCCTCTGCCCTTCCCACAAATCCCCCACTTCCGTCACAAGTTGGCAGGAACTTACTGTTCCTCAGGCCTGGGCAGCATGCCAGAGCCCTCCCATTTTCCGGAGGGATTTCTTCTATTTCTAAGTAAAGTCGTTTAAAACCGGATGCCACGTGGAGCCTGGACTCCTTGCCCTTCAACCCCCCTCCCAACCCCTGGCCCCACAGAGCAGGCCCCTCCTTCCTTCACTGTTCTTGACTTTGGAGCCTGA
The DNA here is from genome assembly GCF_949774975.1 of Lagenorhynchus albirostris. NCBI lineage: Eukaryota > Metazoa > Chordata > Mammalia > Artiodactyla > Delphinidae > Lagenorhynchus > Lagenorhynchus albirostris. The sequence continues at coordinate 35,088,972 of NC_083107.1, read as the reverse complement.
CAGTGTAACCACAGCCAAGCTCCTTCCGTGGAGTGGGCAGGCGCAGGCCCCCAGCCAATGGGGGTAAGCTGCCAGAAGAAATCTCACTGGGCAGTGAGGCTCCCGAAAGGCCTTCCAGCCACCTCTTCTCTCAGGCCCCTCATTTCCTTCTCCCCCTGCCTCACTGTCCTAGAATCCTGAGGCCAGAAGAATTAGACCAGCTCATCTAGCCCTCAGACAGAGCAAGACTTAAGCCAGCACAGATTACAGGGAGATAGTCCAGTTGAAAAAACAACCAAAGGAGTACCTACAGCCTTCATTCATTTTGTTCCAATACACAGCCATTCATTCATTCATTTTCTGTCCAACAAGATATCTACCATGTACCAGCTGCTGTTCACAGTATTGTGCTGTCGTGGATCTTATGCACTGAGAGATGTTAGAAATTTAATACAAGGAAAGAAGGAACAGGAAGTCAGCAAAATGATAACAAAGAGAATAATTAGAAGGTTGCTCAGTCCCAGAGTATGAAAATATCCTTTGACCCTGTTGCAATCTTATAGGTGCATCCAGGGCTCACCAGGCCTGAAGCCCAGATCTAGCAATCAAGAAGGCCGAAAAACCTGCCCAGAGTGTAACGGCTAATGGGAGTGGGAAACTGGAAGTGTAGCTTTGAATTTCCCCAACACGTGTATGGACGCGAGCCATCTGAAGCTTAGACGGGTGGGCCCTGGACCCAGCAGCAGCAGAACCCCCTGCTCACGTCTGGGGGGCAGCTGGCAGTTAGAGAGTCTCCCCCAGACCAGGGGAGGGGCCCCTGACCTCCCTCCCTGGTGCTGCTTTTCTGGTTGCTACAGGAACTATGAATCCATTATACCCACAGGTCGCCCATGACGATGGGTGGGGGTGAGGGGGGGACCCAAAAAGAAACAGCCACTGCCTTCCTTGAGAGCTGTGGTGGTGTCTACGTCTTTGCAAACCAAATTAAGTTTTCCACAGTGAACTAGTCACCTGGGTGGGAGCCTTTACCACTGTTCCTGATTATTGCTTCTTGGGTAAGGCCTTCAACATTTTGCTTTCAGTTTCCAGCTTTTCTGTCACGTGGATAGTGATCTATAAGTACACATTCATTCAAGGAGCATGCACAGGGTGGCAACCATGTGCCAGGCCCTGTGCAGGATGCTGAGAATGCTCTTGTGGAGGAGGAGCATGGGCCCTGCACTGAGGGCTGTAATGGGAGACGCAGGCACCTAAGAAATGCTCTCACGGAGGGACTAGTGAGCTGAGTGTCTGGGGCAGACAGGAAGGCACTCAAGTGTCCCTGGGGATGGGGGAGATCTGAGAGTTCATCCAGTGTTGGTTGCACTGTGCTAGGCACTGGGATCTCAACAGGCTTAGCTCAGGAGGGACAGTGAGCTTATTTGAGATAAATGAATAGAACTTTCCAAGGGAGGCACCTGATGGGGAGGGAGCCGGGAGCTGGGTAGTCAGAGTGAATAACTTGTGCAAAGGCTTAGACAGGAAAAAAGGCTAGGTTCACAGCAGGCCAAAGAGTATTTGCCGTGTGGGGGTGGGGGTGGCCTGACGAGGAGGAGGGTATGTATGGAGGAGGTGCCAAGGAGAGTTTAGACTTTGTCCTATTACAAGAGGGAACTATGGAAGGCTTTTAAAGCATGACATAATCAGATCTGAGAGATACACTCACACACATACATACATACATATATACTACACACACACATATACACATATAGATATCTATAAAATAAACTAAAATATCTATTCTAAATGTATACACACTTGAAATACATATTGCATATATTTCACCCCTATAAATCTAGATAAATCAGTTACTATGCTTTTCTTCCTCTATTCACTCTCTCCTTTTCAGTCAGAAGCCTGCACATTGCCCAGAATTATGATTCTCTTAGCAGAAATATAAAGAGAAAAACATAGTTAATATTCATTTGGGGTATTTTTCCCTTTCTTCCAAACGATGCTCTTGAGAATCAATAAGGAAGGCTCTAGGGAACTGAATTTGGAAGAGGAGGGGAGAGAGGGGTGGGCAGATGACAACCCTCCCAAGGGGGCCTTCTCCTGCCCCGCCCCCCCAGCCCCCCCACCACCACCGACGTGGGGGATGGCACAGAGGGAGGCTGGAGATGCAGGCGGCCTGCGGAAGAGTCTGCATGACAGACTGCCAGCGCCTAGCATGTTGAGTACTAGGAGGCGGGGCAGAAATGATGCCCGCACCTGCGGCCAGTTCAGTGTCTTCCCACCAGCAGATCTCCACGCCAGGGCAGAAAGGGTTGAAGTTACACATCAACAGCTGGCTGAGTGCTTTGGACGGGGGGCGGGGGGGTCACATAGTAGTGGGAGGGGCCACACCACAGGGGGAGGAGCCCACCCCAGGGAGGAGGGGCACGTGGGTCCTGAAACTGTTGAGCTCCGTCTGAACTGGCTGAGATGACGGTTTAGGACAGCCCTCACTGCTCTCCCACTCCAAAAATACCCCAGAAGTATAGTCTCTGAGACGCCACACAAGAGAGGAAGGAATGGTGGGGATATACCGCCTATCATTAAATATGCATATCATTATATGATACGAATGGTGGGGATATACCGCATATCATTAAAATATTTTTTCAGGTGACTTACAAAATCTACCCACTGTAAAAAATCTTTTTAAATTTGATAAAGAAATAAGGTATAAGGAGAAAATGGGGGAGAGGTAGAAGAAAGGAGATTCATGTAGAAGGAAAGTCAGTACTCAGTTATTTAAACTGATCTTATAAAATTTTCAAAAGTAGGCTCTAAATTAGGTTGTGAGCTTCCTATGAAACACAGCAAAAATGAAAATGTGAAAGTAACAAAATTGACATTGCACAAAAGATCAAAACCCAGTTCCTCAGGAATACTCTACTCTTCTTTGTTCTGAGACTCTAGTGATCTTTCTCCTCCAAGTCCTCATAAAGGGCAGTTTCCCAGTGCCCTCAACAGCTTTCCAGAAATCCAAGCAACACTAAGTTTCTATGGCAATTTCCGTAGGGTCACTGAGGGTGACAGATATTCCAAAGCTCAATTTAGGACAGCAATTCTGTCAGGTGATAGAGGAGGAAAGCCAAACACATTTACCCATGGTATAAGACTTACCTGATGTGGATCCACGAATGAGATCTACCTTATCTAAAGACTGGACTGCATATCTTTCAAGCAATCCTCTGTAAATATTTGTTAAAAGTTGAGTCATACATAATTAGAAGTTATATTATTTGAAAAGAACCCAGCTAGAATAATGTTCTATTACTGATTAAAAGCAAATCATTAATCTTAAAAATCAATCTAACACATATCCAAAGAAACACTAGAAAGTCATTAACGATTATTTTCTATATCATAATTTTCACGATCTGACAAATGTCCGTAATACTACAGTTAGATAAGAATTCAGTAACAAAATATGATGTATAGCATGAAGCCCTGGGAAAAGGAAAGATATAAAATATTAACTGGTTACTTCTAAGTGGAAAAATGTGTATATAGATAGAGAGAGAGAGAGAAGAGTAGAAGGAAAGTATAAATGTTAACTGTCTCTCTCTAGGTAGTAGACTCCTACCACTTTGCTCTTGCATAGTTTGGGTTCTCCTCACTCCTAAGACAAGGATTTGGGTGCAGGTAGTATGTTTGGAGATAATCCCAGGAAGCACTAGAAGGGAAGTGGGAAAGTGAAACAGAGAAGGGAAGAAAGCCAAAAAGCAGTGCATTGGTGAGTGGGTTGCCAGTGTAAGCAACTGGAATGAAATCCCCAGGGACTCTCTGAGAGGCCATGTGGAACATACCTCAGTGCTGTCTGGCACTAAGGTTCAGACAGCTGGGGTATTTACCTACCCACTCTCATCCCCATTGTTGAGGATTGCTCCTGAGGTGTTAACTCCCCGGCACTTTCGACCTGCCCTGTGTGGAGGCCAAACAGGACCCTGTGGCCTCAAGAAGATAAAGTCCTCCCAAAGGTGACAGAGATGCTGAAGAAAGGAAGTCACTGACAGATAAGGGAACTGTGCATCAACTGTAGGGGACCTCCAGGACGGACTGAGGAATATGGGCAGATGACAGACACTGCAGTTTCCAAGTTTTCTACGTATATTACTTTTGCTATTGGGAAAATATTTATAAAAATCAATTTGTCAGAAGATATCTGTTGGCACCTGTTATGAGAATTAAATAGCTGACCATGACTCTCCTGAACAATGACAATCCCATCTCTGTCCGAAGGTGGGCTGGGGCAGTACAACTGAAGGAATGAACTTTGTCTCAACAAATATGCTGGGACCAATCCAGAACACAAACCAATGAGAAGTCAAGATCTCAAACCTTCACCCATGGAATACTAGCCACACTGATGTTGGCCTAAACTTTGTTCACATTAGAAGTTGCCAACTGTCCACTAGAGCCACAGAGCTTAGCCATGCATTCATGAAGCGTTTAAATTTGAGTTTCCAAGGAAAGATGGCTTTCACCTTATTTTTCTAAATTAATTAATTAATTAATTTATTTTTGGCTGTGGTGGGTCTTCGTTGCTATGCATGGGCCTTCTCTAGTTGCGGCAAACGGGGGCTACTCTTCGTTGAGGTGTGCGGGCTTCTCATTGCAATGGCTTCTCTTGTTGTGGAGTACAGGCTCTAGATGCATGGGCTTCTAGAAGTAGAAGCATGTGGGTAGTTGTGGCTTGCGGGCTGTAGAGCACAGGCTCAGTAGTTGTGGCGCACAGACTTAGTCGCTCTGTGGCATGTGGAGTCTTCCTGGACCAGGGCTCGAACCCATGTCCCCTGCATTGGCGGTGGATTCTTAACCACTGTGCCACCAGGGGAGCCCTGGCTTTCACTTTAAATTCATAATCACAAACTTCAAATGGGTGCCCAACACTGCCTGGCAGCATGACTACATCTGTTCTAGTAAGTTCATCTTCCCCATTGTTGCAGTCATGAGAATGCCTCACAGGGAGCATAATTAGCCTAAGGCCCCAGCAGCTGTGCTCTGAAATCCATCACTGTGTTGTAGCTAAGACCACCTTCCCAGGTGCTGCTTCCCAATGGCTGAGCTCAGCAGGGACAACAAGGAAACAGGGAACTCCTCTGATGGCCAATTTTGGCTTCCCATTGGCCTACTGAAAGTTCTCTAGATTTCATGGCAGTCTAGTACACTTCTACCCACCCTTCCTTTCCTCTCTCTTGACTTGGAGTCAGACCTGCATCACTGTCTTACAGCTCTCCCATCCTCTTCTGGCTCCCTCCCCATTTTCTCTCACAGATGGTTCTACTAATAAAATCCTTCTAAGAATAAACCCACCTAAGGAGACAAAAGACCTGTATGCAGAAAGTTATAAGACACTGATCAAGAAATTAAAGATGATACAAACAGATGGAGAGATATACCATGTTCTTGGATTGGAAGAATCAACATTGTGAAAATGACTCTACTACACAAAGCAATCTACAGATTCAATGCAATCCCTATCAAACTACCAATGGCATTTTTCACAGAACTAGAACAAAAAATTTCACAATTTGTATGGAAACACAAAAGACACTGAACAGCCAAAGCAATCTTGAGAAAGAAAAACGGAGCTGGAGGAATCAGGCTCCCTGACTTCAGACTATACTACAAAGCTACAGTAATCAAGACAGTATGGTACTGGCACAAAAACAGAAACATAGATCAATGGAACAGGAGAGAAAGCCCAGAGATAAACCCACACATATATGGTCAACTTGTCTTTGATAATGGAGGCAAGAATATACAATGGAGAAAAGACAGCCTCTTCAATAAATGGTGCTGGGAAAACTGGACAGCTACATGTAAAAGAATGAAATTAGAACACTCCCTAACACCATACACAAAAATTAGCTCAAAATGGATTAAAGACCTAAATGTAAGGCCAGACACTATCAAACTCTTAGAGGAAAACATAGGCAGAACACTGTATGACATAAATCATAGCAAGATACTTTTTTACCCACCTCCTAGAGTAATGGAACTAAAAACAAAAATAAACAAATGGGACCTGATGAAAGTTAAAAGCTTTTGCACAGCAAAGGAAACCATAAACAAGACGAAAAGACAACCCTCAGAATGGGAGAAAATATTTGTAAATGAAGCAACTGACAAAGGATTAACCTCCAAAATTTAGAAGCAGCTCATGCACCTCAATGTCAAAAAACAAACAATCCAATCCAAAAATGGGCAGATTTAAATAGACATTTCTCCAAAGAAGATATACAGATGGCCAACAAACACATGAAAGGATGCTCAACATCACTAATCATTAGAGAAATGCAAATCAAAACTACAATGAGGGGTTTCCCTGGTGGCACAGTTGTTGAGAGTCCATCTGCCGATGCAGGGGACACGGGTTCGTGCCCCAGTCTGGGAAGATCCCACATGCCACGGAGCAGCTGGGCCCGTGAGCCATGGCCGCTGAGCCTGCGCATCTGGAGTCTGTGCTCCGCAACGGGAGAGGCCACAACAGTGAGAGGCCCGCGTACCGCAAAAAAAAAAAAAAACTACAATGAGGTATCACCTCACACCGGTCAGAATGGCCATCATCAAAAAATCTACAAACAGTAAATGCTGGAGAGGGTGTGGAGAAAAGGGAACCCTCTTGCACTGTTGGTGGGAATGTAAATTGATACAGCCACTATGGAGAACAGTATGGAGGTTCTTTAAAAACCTAAAAATAGAACTACCTTATGACCCAGCAATCCCACTACTGGGCATATACCCTGAGAAAACCATAATTCAAAAAGAGTCATGTACCACAACATTTATGGCAGCTCTATTTACAATAGCCAGGACATGGAAGCAACCTAAGTGTCCATTGACAGATGAATGGATAAAGAAGATGTTGCACATATATACAATGGAATATTACTCAGCCATAAAAGAAACGAAATTGAGTTATTTGTAGTGAGATGGATGGACCTAGAGTCTGTCATACCGAGTTAAGTAAGTCACAAAGAGAAAAACAAATACCGTATGCTAACACATATAACTGGAATCTAAAAAAAAAAAAAAAGGTTCTGAAGAAATTAGGGGCAGGACAGGAATAAAGAAGCAGATGTAGAGAATGGACTTGAGGACACGAGGAGGGGGAAGGGTAAGCTGGGACGAAGTGAGAGAGTGGCACGGACATACATACACTACCAAATGTAAAATAGATAGCTAGTGGGAAGCAGCTGCATAGCACAGGGAGATCAGCTCGGTGCTTTGTGTCCACCTAGAGGGGTGGGATAGGGAGGGTGGGAGGCAGATGCAAGAGGGAGGAGATAGGTGGATATATGTATATGTATAGCTGATTCACTTTGTTATACAGCAGAAACTAACACACCATTGTAAAGCAATTATATTCCAATAAAGATGTTTAAAAAAAAAAGCAAAAAATAAAATAAAATAAAATCCTTGCATGTTTACTCCTGTCTTGGCATCTACTTCTTGCAAGACCTAGACCAATACAGCACTCTCTAAACTGGCTCTTTTCCTCCCTTCTTCTCTCTTCTCAACAACTCCCTTCTCTTCCTCCTAACAGCTCATGTCCTGACTCCTGCTTCTTTGAGACAATGGAAGGCATCAGAGCCTAAATCCACCAGCATCTCCTTCCAACCCAATATGTGAGGAGGAAGTATCCCTCCTCCTGCCAAAGCCCAGTCTTTCCAGGGGCACTCATGATCTCATCCTGTCCTCCCCAAGAAGATCTTCAATCCTTCATGTCTCTCCTCCCTCTCCTGCAACACCAATCTCTTCCTCACTCTCTGCTGTCCAACCCCTCTGGCTATTGCCTCATCCTTTACTCCTCTCCTAAACCAAATTTTTTTAAAATCTTTTTTTAAAATTTTTGTTTTATTTACTTTTTTATACAGAAGGTTCTTATTAGTTATCCATTTTATACATATAAGTGTATAGATGTCAATCCCAATCTCCCAATTCATCACACTACCATCACCACCGCCCCTCCAGCCACCTTCCCCCCTTGGTGTCCATATTGTTCTCTACATCTGTGTCTCAATTTCTGCCCTGCAAACTGGTTCATCTGTACCATTTTTCTAGGTTCCACATATATGCGTTAATATACAATATTTGTTTTTCTCTTTCTGAATTACTTCATTATGTATGACAGTCTCTTAGATCCATCCACGTCTCTACAAACGACCCAATTTCATTCCTTTTTATGGCTGAGTAATATTCCATTGTATATATGTACCACATCTTCTTTATCCATTCATTTGTTGATGGGCATTTAGGTTGCTTCCATGACCTGGCTATTGTAAACAGTGCTGCAGTGAACATTGGGGTGCATGTGTCTTTTTGAATTATGGTTTTCTCTGGGTATATGCCCAGGGGTGGGATTGCTGGGTCATATGGTAATTCTATTTTTAGTTTTTTAAGGAACCTCCATACTGTTCTCCATAGCGGCTGTATCAATTTACATTCCCACCAACAGTGCAAGAGGGTTCCCTTTTCTCCACACCCTCTCCAGCATTTGTTGTTTGTAGATTTTCTGATGATGCCCATTCTAACTGGTGTGAGGTGATATCTCATTGGAGTTTTGATTTGCATTTCTCTAATAATTAGTGATGTTGAGCAGCTTTTCATGTGCTTCTTGGCCATCTGTATATCTTCTCTGGAGAAATGTCTATTTAAATCTTCTGCCCATATTTTGATTGGGTTGTTTGCAAAACCAAATTTTTAAGAGCCAATATTTACACATCTTATCTCCACTTACTCACTTCCCATTCACTCTGAATCCACTTCATTTTTGTCTCAGCAACCACTGCTCTAGTGCTCTTGCCAAGGGCAATGCGACCTCCACGTAGGCAAATCTATGGAACACTCTCCTATCTTCATCCCACTCAACTGTTCAGCAGCATTCAGCACAGTTGACCATTTCTTCATTCTTTAAACCTTCTTCTCTTTTGATTGACACCATAGACTCCCGGTTTTCCTCCTACCCTGCTGGCTACTCCTTCTCAGTCTCTTTTCTTGATCCTTCCTCTTTTGCCATATATCCAAATGTGGTGTCTTCCAAGGCTCGCAACTCCTTTCTCTGCCCTTTCTCCCTAAGTGAGCTCATTCACACCCTGGCTTTCAAATCCACTAATATACACATGACTGTCAAGTTTATACCTCCAGCTCTTACATTTCCCCCGATCTTCAGACTTGTTATAGCCATCTGCCTATTCCACATCTCCACTCAGATGTCTAATGGGCATCCCAAATTTAATAGATCAAGAGTTTTTTATTTCTCACCCCAGATATGCTCCTCCCTGACCCTCCTCTTCTCAGTAAATGGCACCACCATTCACCCTGGTTGTATTAGTCAGAGATCTAATTCCTCCCTCTTCAACTCCAAACTATAAGGAAAGGCAGATGTGTTCCTCTTTTTGTGTATTTCTAAGTTTTATTCATTACCTGGACTTTCCTTTCATATATGACTGAATCTTTCCATTTCCTTGCACTGTAAAGCGAAAGGCTCCTCAGAGAGTGGGGCCTGACTCTGGCAGTCCTCCGAAGGTTACAGAGTTAGGCTCTAGCCCCTTGGAGGATACCGCATGCTTCTATAGGGCTCCTCTGTTGTCTAAGACTCTAAGGCTGAAAACCATGCACAGAGAAAAGCACAAAAAGTGGTGTCCCTGAGTATTGGAGACCTGTATCCCACTGAAACCAGATTAGCAACCACAATGCAGTGTCTCAGGGTTAGGGTGGGTGGTTGCTGTTTTACGTTTTATTGGCTGCTGAAAGAAAAGGTGGAGGAGGGAGGAATCATCAGGAAAGCTTCCATAAAATAGGGATCAAATCATCACCGCCCTTGGCAAGGGGGGAGGAGGTGAATCATAACTGTCACATCAAAAGTCAACCCCTCTTTAATCCTCCAGCCTGATCCTAAGTCATGATTTTTAAAACTGCAACAAGAAGGGCTTAGTGTAAATAAGTGTTGAATGAATTAAATTACAGGGGAAAAAAAAAAACTAAACATGCTTGAATATAAATCCCAGAGAAACAAATGCACACGTTCATCTAGAGACATGTATAAGAATATTTACAACAGCTATATTCATAATAACCAAAAAGTAGAAACATCCCAAACATCCATCAGTAGGAAAACAGATAATGAAATAGTGGTCTATTCATGTAGAAGAATACTACACAATGATGGAAAAGAATGAACAATGGATACACTCATCAGCATGGGTGAATCTCATAGGTGTTCAGTTGAACCAAAGCAGTCAAACACAAAACAGAATGTGGGGCTTCCCTGGTGGCGCAGTGTTTAAGAATCCGCCTGCCAATGCAGGGGACACAGGTTCGAGCCCTGGTCCGGGAAGATCCCACATGCCGTGGAGCAACTAAGCCCATGAACCACAACTAGTGAGGCCACATGCTGCAACTACTGAAGTCTGCGCACCTGGAGCCCGTGCTCCACAACAAGAGAAGCCACCACAATGAGAAGCCTGCGCGCTGCAACGAAGAGTAGCCCCAGCTTGCTGCAACTAGAGAAAGCCCATGCACAGCAACGAAGACCCAATGCAGCCAAAAATAAAAATAATAAATCAATAAATTTCTTTTAAAAAAAACCCAGAATGTGGCAGACACACTCTACAGTGACCCTCCCCCCCCAACAAGTCACATCCTTATACAATCCTGTCCTTGTGATTGCAGGCAAAGCCTGTGACTTGTTTCCAGCAAATACAATACAGCAAAGGTAATGGGATGCTGCTTCTTTGATTAGGTTATAATATATGTCACAATTGATGGGATACCACGTCTCCCATGATTATGTTATTTTATTCAAGACTCTGTCTTTGTAAACTAGAGAGCTTCTCCCTTACTTCCATGAAGTAAGCTGTTATATTGTGAGAGAGCCTGTGAGAGGGCCGTGTGGCAAGGAACTACAGGTATTCTCTAAGAACTGAGAGTGGCCTTTGGCAAACAGTCATACAACCACAAGGAAGTGAATTTTGCCAACAACCTGAATGAGCTTGCAAGCAGTTTCTTCCCCATCAAGCCATCAAATGAGAACACAGCCCAGCCAACACCTTGACTGCAGCTTCGTAAGATCCTGAGCAGAGAACCCAGGTAAGCTGTGCCCTAACTCCTAACCCACAGAAAATGTGAGATGATAAACGTGTGTTGTTTTAAACCACTAAATTTATGGTTATTTGTTATACCACAGTAGAATACTAATATAGAAAATATATTGAATAATTCCATTTTTATGAAGTTCAAGAAAAGGAAAAGCTAATCAATGGTAATATAAGTCAGAATATTAGTTACCTCTACAGTAAAGGAAGGATAATTAACTAGGAAGGAGCAAGGGTTACTTTCTGGGATGCTGAAAATGTCTATATATTGATCTGAGTAGTGGGCACATGCATATACATGTAGACAAAAATTCATTGAGCTGTACACATAAGGTTAATGCTCTATAAACACTTTACTGTATATATTATATTCTCTGATTTGAAATTTTTAAAAATAAGAAGAAAACCAAACGAGAGCAAGAATTCTGAAGAAGGATCCCTTCTGAAGAAGGTGTCCCTCCGTTCACCAGTCTTGCATCCAGTTGAGCCTCCAGCGAAGAGGGGTTCCCAGGATTTGGGTTCTAGTATATTACCTCAGTCTTCCCCCAGCTGAGGTACACTTCCCTGCCCCACACTGCTCCTTCCCTAGTTACAAAAGGAAGCCATTGCAGAATTCTGAGCAAAACTATAAAGCAGGCTCATGGTATTAATTTAATGATGAGGGTTTGACTAGTCCTTCATAATTCAGAATGCCTGTGATGCAGGTGTCCTTTGCATGAGGCTCACTTGTGACTATCTCCCTCTGGAAGCTTGGTGCTCCAGAATGTCACTTAGCTAGTGTGAGTGAACCTGGCCAACTGTGCAGCAACCGCATTGCAAGGGGACTTTACTGTTCTCTACTGCCTTTGTGTCCACATTCCACAATGTGTATAGTGTATACTCTTGGGTATTCACATATTTGAGGATTCTGGCAGGTCTCCAGTTACCTCCTGCCTCTTGAAGTCAATCACCCAGACAGGCACCTTCATTGCCCAATCCCACTCCTCCATCCCCCAGCAGAGTTCCCTCTTATGTCTTTGCTAAAGCCTCCTGCCTGCTCTGCTCCTAACATGACACAGCCAACCGTATTCTCTGCAGGATCCTCTGCTGACAATCTAGCTTTGCCCATGCTCTCTTTAAGTGGGCTCCAAGGAAGTGCTTCTGTTTCTCAGCCCTTTTCCAAAATACGTTATTTATCCCAGAATTCTCCTCCCCACTCCTCTGAAAGATTAACCTCCACCTTTTCATGGGGAGCGGGGCAGCGAGGATAACTAACTGTGGAATGTCGGCTCAGCTACCTGCACAGGCGTGACACTAACCTTCCTACGTGGGGGGATGAGAGGAGAAGAGGAAAGGAATACAGATGAACTCCATACCAACAATGCAGTCAGAGTCACAGCACTTCACCCTAGAGGTATGTGCCCAAGCCTTTCAAAACTCTCCGCACCCTTGGGGAAATATCTCAGCCCTGTGATTCCCACAATCAACCCTGGTCTCTGTCCCAGTATCAAAGCAGGTGTGGATCTACTGTAAAGCTAACGAAGCTCTAAAATCCTGGGACTCCCCTTGCACTGGCTCCTCCCTGGCTTTCGAAGGGTCCTAGCAATGGGATCATACAGCCCATATATTTTTGTAAAATTGGCAATATATATGTGTGTATACCAATTTATATGGTGTATGTATATAGTATAATATATAATATTATTAATGTATGATATATAACAGTTGTATATATAGTGTGTATATATATTATATATCATTGATACATATAGTATGTATATTATATACAAGTCACAGGGTCCACCTGAAATATATACTATATAACTTACAAACAATAAAATATACATATATAAATATATATAGTTCTGACAACCATAATTTAAGATGACAGTCTCTTTCCACTCTCCCTCCTCCTCTATCATGCATCCCTCAGAGGTCAGGCAGCCCTGGAGTGCTCATGGGCATTTGGGGGATCTCGCTGAGAAGAATTCAAGTTGGAGATACACTTGGTGTGCATTTAGGGGAATGTTTGTGTTCATTTCCACGTGCAGTTCAGTGATGGTGAGCCGTCCCACTGTAAGAATGGCCTCGACAGCCCTCTCTGCCAGCTCACCCAGTGTCCCAACCTGAAGGTGCAGAGGGGACAGACATTGTGCTATGAACCTGGCACCAGCACCATAGTGCTCAGCACCAGAACTATCCAGGTAAAGGAGAAAAAACAAGGATTAAAAGGTGGAAGCTAGTACATGGAAAAATTCTTCCAACTCTTACAGCTCTAATACGAAAGAAGCTTGATTAAGGTTTTCCCAGATTTGACTATAATCCTAACATTGTATACAACATGACCAATAATGAGTTGTGAAGCTGAAAGAAACTTTGCTAAACTATCAATAGCTTAGAAAAAAATTTCAAACACATTAAAGACAATTGTCTTTCTATTTTCTCCAAATAAAGTGATAGTGTAAAATTATTGTCACATGAAGAGAAAATCAAAATGTATGAAGACCAAAGCTATAGGAAAAAAAGTATTACAAAGGTATGTCAGGCAACAAACTAATAAAGATATTATGGTTTTTTTCTGGATAAGCAAATATTCGCTTTTATACTAAATTTTCATGGTAATTTTGCATTCTTTTTCTTAAAGAGGACACTTCAAATTACATGTGTCAAGCCCCGCAAAACGCGGATTCCCCCAACGGAGAGGCCCTTTGCATGAGACTCTCTCCCCACTTGTCTCTCATACCCGTGCCTCTTTCCCAGTGTCTTGCTTCCCTGCACCTGCATAGTGATCTTCATAGAACCCCTGAGTGGCTTCAGACATTTGTGTCATAGACAGTCTTTGAATTATAATGTGGGTGCTGGATAGAATGTTACCACTTATTTGGACCACCACCCATTTTACAGATGAGGAAACTGAGACCCAAAGAGGCAAAGTGAATTTCACAAGGTCACAGCAAGCTGGTGGCAGAACTTAAACACAGCACCCTGACTCCCCATCCAGTGCTCTTTACACTGTTACTTGTAATCTATTTGTTATTCCAGTGGTTTGCAAACAAACTAGTGCATCAAAATTACCTGTCTGTTTGAAATGCAGTTTCCTGGGCCCCACTCCCAGAAATTGTAATTCATTAAATCTAGGTCTAAATATCTACGTTTTAAAAAACCTCTCTAAGTGAAGCTAAGGCAGAGGTGGATGGGGCTAGTTCAAGTATCCCAACCTTCTTATTTCTCGAATCCTACACTTTCTCTTTCCTCTTGGTCCCCACATCTCCCAATATAACTGGGAAAGGAGCGGCAGCTGCCAGGTCTCTTCTTAGTTTCTTTTCTTCTTTTTTTTTTTTTTTTGCGGTACGCGGGCCTCTCACTGTTGTGGCCTCTCCCGTTACGGAGCACAGGCTCCGGACGCGCAGGCTCAGCGGCCATGGCTCACGGGCCCAGCCGCTCCGCGGCCTGTGGGATCTTCCCGGACCGGGTCACGAACCCGTGTCCCCTGCATCGGCAGGCGGACTGTCAACCACTGCGCCACCAGGGAAGCCCTCTTCTTAGTTTCTTACTGTCCCACCTCCCACCAGATATACACACACACACACACACACACACACACACTCACTCACACGCTTGTACGCAATACTGTGGTCTTTTTTCCTAACACCTTTAGCTTACAACCATTTATAAGGATAAATACCTAGTGAGGCTCAAGGATTATCTAGAGTCTAAACAGCAAATAGACCACAGATCCCATACCAGGAGTTTTGCAAAATAATTCCCGGTAGATTTCACAAATGCTTACTTGTCCTCCATATGAAATGTAAAAGCTGGACCTGTCATATCCAGTTTCATTACTGACCATGGGGATAACCACAGGGTGAACCAGAGAATAGCTGGTGTGATTAAGTTCTGACTCAGGCCTTTAACACCATCTTGATGATAACTAGTAGTGATCTGATCTGTCAGCTCCAGATATCTGGGGCCTCATGAGGTTGGCAACCAGAACAGGACACACACTCCTAATTTCCAAACAAAGTGGATGCCATTTGAGGCCTTAACAATCATGGTCCCTGAACTTCACCTGCCCCTGGTAGACCAAGTTATTAGCAGAGGGCAGCTTTTTCCTAGTGGAATAATGTATATGAAACTCTTTACCAATTCTCAGAAGCAGTACAAATGCAGTGTTTCTATTCACTATTTTTATAAGGCCCAGATCTGGAAGTCCTCGAAAGGTGTTCCTGAGCCCAGAGTAATCAGCTGGTGCTCCCCTCAAGCACGTTAAGTGTAGACCTGACTAACAACTTGACCCAAAGAAACCCTCACAGTAATACCATTCTATTTTTATAAGAGCTACAAGGAAGACTATTAATGGCAATGCTTTTTGTTATTAGTAATCAAGCTTGCCAAAAACAGTACCCTGTGGTGTTCAGGTTCTCACACCCCTGAGACATGAGAGACCTCTGGGGCTCAAACCAACCAGCCCCCAGGAACTGTTGGCTTCTTTTGCTACAGAAGTTTTGCTATATGAAAAGCGTGACTTTTTTATGTCCTTTGGCCTTTCTTCTTCCTCTGCGTTCAGTGTCCCCAGACTAAATTCAAAAGAGAACCTAAAGTCTATGTGTTTCTCTAAATAGACGTGTAGTTAGTGCTCTAAGAAGAAATGTCATCCTTACCTGCATGAACATAGTGGTCCTGATTCTAGGGGTAACAGCTGAACAGCAGCTTGTCCCAGTGGTTTAGGAAGTTCTTTTCTCCGTTTTCAGGATAAAAATAAAGATTACTCAGATAGATCTGTGATTCTGTCTTGGCAGAGAGTTTCAGAGCCTGGGAACCAGAGTCTATTGGATGAACATTCAGAGGCTTAATTTCAGAATCTCAAATGACAGAAACATTCTCACTGACTGCAGTGACGGCCAGAATGCTTGGCTAGTTTTGATATTTTAAACTAACAGCCTTAAAACAATAGTGAATACCATCTCTTGAATTTCCTTATTTCAAAATGTACTCTTAGACTGCCTCCACAAAAAGAAGTTGAAGTTCCATCACTGAGAAAATTACCTAATAAATTATCAAGAACATTTTTTGATACACAAAGAACTATGCTAAGTACCTTGGTGCCAAAAAATAGGACACAATTTCCATCGGGAGGACCCTACAATCCAGTCAGGGAGTCAAAACATGTTCACTGGTTTCACACAAATAGAATATGAGAAGTACCACAAAAGAGGGACAAACAAGCTATAGGATTTCAGATGCAAGAGATTACTTCTAGCTGAAGAGACTCCAAGAAGATCTTACAGGAGGTGACATTTGAGCTGGGTCTTACAGCGTGTGCACAGTCTCGCTACTAGATCTGCTGAGTGTTTCTCCAATTACCCATTCGATAACGTTTTCTTGCCGGTGGAGCTCATGGTCACGCCTCGTGTGAGTTTTCTATTGCTGTATAACACATACCACAAATTTGGTGGCTTAAAACAACACACATTTGTCATCTCATAGTTTCTGTTGGTCAGGAGCCTGGACATGGAGTAGCTAGGTTCTCTGTTCAGGGTCTCAAGATGTCAGCTGGTCTATGTTCTCATCTGGAGTTCTTCTGAGTTCACTCAGGTTGTTGGCAGAATTTTCTTGCAGTTGTAGGACGGAGGCCCCTGTTTTCTTACTGGCTGTTGTTTGGGGTTGCTCTCAGCTCTTAGAGGCCACCCTCATATTGTAGCCACATGGCCTTCTCACAACATGGCATCTTACTTTTTCAAAGCCAGCAGGAGAATCTCTCTCTAATTTAGGGAAGACCTGACCGTCCTTTAAAGGACTCACCTAATAATGTCATGCCCACCAGGGCAATCTCCCTTTTATTAACCCAAAGTAACTGATTAGGGACCTTAATTACATCTGCAAAATCCCTTCACCTTTGCCATCTCACATAACCTAATCACCCCAGTAAAATCCCATCATATGTACAGGTCCCCCACACTCCTAAGGGGAGGGGCGTGTACACCAGGAGGCAGAATCTTGGGGTCCATCTCGAGGCCATTCTTCCTACTACATGATTCAAGCAAAAGTGTAAGCTTTAACATCCATGTGTTACACAAACCTTACTACAAATTCCATCTCTGTCTATAAATTTAAACCACTAGGACTATAAGTGGCAAAGAAAGTGATGGTGAATGTGGAAAGAGAGGTAGTAGATTGAACTTTCAAACACAGCTGTCACAACATAGTGCATGTTCACTACACTTAATACACTTAACACATATACACTACATTACTACAATAGAGTACATAGTACACTACAAGAGTGCGCGAATGCACACACACCCCACAGGCTGTTTTTACAATATGACATTGAACCCTCCTCCTAATGTGTAGTGGGGTCTATGTCACCCCCTCTTGGACAGAATTTTGTAACTGCCTTGGCCAGTAGATTATGACAGAGTAACACTAAATGACTTCTGAGACTAGGTCATAAAAATAACATGCACTTCCACCTTATCTCTTGAGACATTCTCTCTTGGAACCCAGCCACCAAGCTGTGAGAACACCAGTCTCATAGAAAAGCCACATGAAGGCGTTCCAGCCAACAGTCCCAGTTAAGGTCCCAGCCAACAGCCAGCAATAAACAGCAGACACGCGAATGAATGAGTTCCAGATGACTCCAACCCCCAACTGTGGAGTCACCCCTCACCTTCAAGCTACCCCAGCAAGTGCCATGCTGAAATCCCAGATTCATGAGCAAAACAAATGATTGTTGTTTCAAGCCACTTAATTTGGGGTGACTTGCTAAGCAGCAATACAGAACTGGAACACACGTGGAATGGCAAGCTGGACCCTGGCAGCTCTGTACATCCCCAGAATCAAAAGGAAACCCTTCTGTGGCCAGGAAGGTGGAGGTGTTAAAGATTCTGACGCCCAGCATCCTAGCAATTATAAGCCATTCTAACCTTCCTTGCTTTAATCTGGGGCCCCCTCCACACAGCAGATTAAGAACACTGAGCTGCTGTCACAAGGAGCTTGACATGCTGTTCCAAGGCAAAAGAGGAAGCAGGGGGGCTGGAGAGATGCATGAAGAACAAAAGAACTAGAGAAAGAGATGCAGAGGAAAGAAGAGGCTGACTTTTAAATTGGAGCCTGAAATGCAAATACACGTGTAAATGGGGGAACACTAGAAAAGACAGAGATTTAAATGTAAGATACCCCCTACACACACACACACACACACACACACACACACACACACACACACACACACACACACACACACACACACACACACACACACACACACACACACCTTAGCTGCCAGCAAGAGGTAGCCCAGTCTCTACCCTCTCTTGTCCTCTCAGGTTTGGGAAAAGGAATTTGGTTTTCAAACACAAACTGAATTTTTTATTGCCATGCCACGTCCCTGGTTCTCTACAAAGCATGTAATTCCAGCTGTTTGGCTGCATCTCAAGAGGCAGTGGAATAAGAAAGGCTTTTCACATGTGTTCTTGCTTATTTGGCTGGGGGTGGGAGACAGGGTTTCTGAAGGATCTGGAAATCTAGCATAGATGGGGAAATGGGGGGTCACTCTGGACAGCAAGAGTAAATAGCGCATGACACACCGAACGCACACATACTGTACACACAACACACGCACGTGGCACACATAGGCCACATACACACAGCACATATACATGATGCACATACACACTACACTACACCCACACTACACGCACATACAGCCATTTAACCTTTGGAAAGAGAAACACAGTGATATGTAGGGTTTGACTTAAACACTTGTAAGAACCGAAGTAAAATTACAAATCCTAGAATTATAATATTTTGCAATCATTTAATCCAACCCCTCTATTTTATAGGCAAAGAAGATGGGGTTTAGCCAGAAGTAGGAGGCTGGAGCTTTTTCCTCCCATCTCAGTGCTAGGGAAGCCCTCACTGTGCCTCTCCTAGAGTTTTAGAAAGATCCACTCTGATTGAGACTTCAGCCGCAGTCACACACATACACTCATCTGTGCGACTGTTGTTTTGACTTAAGTTTAAAGAAAAAGAAAGGAAGGAATTTGTTGCTTCCTCTCATTACCCATGCAGAAAACCATGGGCTTCCTTTTGCTCCCAACACATGCAGTCTCGTCATTTATTTTTCAATTTGAGCACCAAATCCAGATCCCAAAACTCTAAGGATAAAGATGCTGTGGCAGCTGAGGCGCAGAGCAAAGTGAGAAAATGTAGGCCACGGGAAACCTCTCATCACTCAGATGCCACCCTTCACTTTGGGGCCCAAGAGACAGTGTCTGAGCCCCTGAACCATGTATCCAGGAGGCCGGCCTCTCATTGGATCCTCTATCCAAGGCATCCTGGGACGCCTCAGGAAGGCAAACCCATGGGTCTCTCCATGGATGGTGCCGCTCAGAAGCCCTGCCAGTCACTGGCCATTTCATCACCGGCTCCTCCCGGCCGCCCTGAGTCTGCTTAGACAAGGCACGTCCGCATCAAGTCAACTTTTGAATCCTGGGCCCAGCGAGAGAAAGAAACTAATTTCCCCTCAACCTCGTCTCCCAGGAGCTCGGGCTGCTTCACAATCAGGTTAATCATTTTCCATAGAGACGCAGCTCTGCCCACCAAGAGGAACTTCTGCACCTGGAACCAGGAAAGCTCCCCGCAACTCCGTCCCACCCCAGTTCGGCCCCACCTCAGTTCCTCTGATGGATCTTCCTCTCCACACCATCCTCACCCCTCTCAGGGCCAAGGACCTTCTGTTGTGGGGGGGACTTACAAGCGCCCCGGGCTGTTGTTGAAGGAGTCTGCCGAGCTGCAGATGGAGCTCAGCAAATGTCTTGGCCATGGGAAGTCTTCTTTTCCATGGTTGATGGGAGACCCTCGCCAAATAGCAGGTGCATTAGTCTGCTAGGGCCACCGTAACAGAATACCCCAACTGGGTGGCTTACACAACAGAAATTAATTTTCTCACAGTTCTAGAGGCTAGAAGTCCAAGATCAAGGTGTCAGCGGGCCTGGTTTCTCCTGGGGCCTCTCTCCTTGGCTTGTGGATGTCTGCCTCTTCACTGTGTCCTCACATGGTCCTTCCTCTGTATACACACATGCCTGGTATCTCTTTTTCTGTCTGTGTTTTCTCTTCTTACAAGGATACCAGTCAGATTGGATTAAGGCCTACCTTAATGGCCTCATTTTAATTTAATCACCTCTTTAAAGGCCCTATCTTCAAATTGAGGGCTTCAACATATGAATGAGAGGAGGGGACACAGTTCAGCCCATAATAACAGGAGAAGACCTGCCTGGCACACAAGTGATATTCCCAGTCAAATGGTGCAGGATGGCGCTCGTAGCAAGGCACCCCAGCTCTCTCCCCCTCCAGGGCAGGAGATCCCCGAGTAGTCTCCCTGGAGAGTGGGGGCTGGGCAAAGGATGGCTTCCCCTTTCTCACCTTTCTTGTCTGTGCCATGGCATAAACTCTGTGCACCTAGGTCCTCGGAGCCCTATCTTTTGATTTGCAAAAACCTGGTTTGGAAGTTTATAATAACCTCAATATCAGTATTTTCTTCTTTTTGTATTCTTACTATAACAAGCCCACTAAAAGAAGAACCCAGAATGCAAGGGGAGAAAGAACAGCACAAAGATTAATATTTCAAGAACCCCTTGTTTTGTACTTTTTAATGTAGAGCTCTTCAAGGTTCATGGTCCTAATTTTGGGGTCTAATTTCAGAGCATTCCCATTATACTTTTCTTAATGATGACCAAAGACCTGAGAAACGGGAGGTTGGAAACTTTGACCAAGACTAACTGTGAGAATGAAATCAGATAATGGCTGAATATCAAAGTGCCTGGCACAGAGCAGTACCTAAATCTAAACCTCTCTGCACCAGATTTGCTCATCTGTGAAATGGGGATAATTATTAGGTACACAGGTTATTTTAATGCAGAAATCTCATGCTTCACACATAGTACATGCTCAGTAAATATTCATTAAACTTTTAAAACCTTCTATTTTTTCAGTACTCTGAATTATGTCCAGTAGTGTCCAGATTTAGAGCAATGATTACAACAGCAACACTGTAATTCCTTGGGGTTCACAGAGTGTATAATTTCTCCTTTCCCTGGAGGCCTTAGTATCAAGTCTTCAAATCAAGTACCACTTGGTTTTTTTTTTTTTTTCATTTTAACATCTTTATTGGAGTATAATTGCTTTACAATGGTATGTTAGTTTCAGCTTCACAACAAAATGAATGAGTTATATATATACATATGTTCCCATATCTCTTCCCTCTTGCGTCTCCCTCCCTCCCATCCCTCTAGGTGGTCACAAAGCACCAAGCTGATCCCCCTGTGCTATGCGGCTGCTTCCCACTAGCTATCTACCTTACGTTTGGTAGTGTATATATGTCCATGCCTCTCTCTCGCTTTGTCACCGTTTACCCTTCCCCCTCCCCATAGCCTCAAGTCCATTCTCTAGTAGTAAGTCTGTGTCTTTATTCCTGTTTCACCCCTAGGTTTTTCATGACATTTTTTTTTCTTAAATTCCATATATATGTGTTAGCATACGGTATTTGTCTCTCTCTTTCTGACTTACTTCACTCTGTATGACAGACTCTAGGTCTATCCACCTCATTACAAATAGCTCAATTTCGTTTCTTTTTATGGCTGAGTAATATTACATTGTATATATGTGCCACATCTTTTTTTTTTTTTAACATCTTTATTGGGGTATAATTGCTTTACAATGGTGTGTTAGTTTCTGCTTTATAACAAAGTGAATCAGTCATACATAAACATATGTTCACATATGTCTTCCCTCTTGCGTCTCCCTCCCTCCCACCCTCCCTATCCCACCCCTCCAGGCTGTCACAAAGCACCGAGCCAATATCCCTGTGCCATGCGCCTGCTTCCCACTAGCTATCTACCTTACTACGTTTGTTAGTGTGTATATGTCCATGACTCTCTCTCGCCCTGTCACAGCTCACCCTTCCCCCTCCCCATAACCTCAAGTCCGTTCTCTAGGAGGTCTGCGTCTTTATTCCTGCCTTACCCCTAGGTTCTTCATGACATTTTTTTTTCTTAAATTCCATATATATGTGTTAGCATACGGTATTTGTCTTTTTCTTTCTGACTTACTTCACTCTGTATGACAGACTCTAGGTCTATCCACCTCATTACAAATAGCTCAATTTCGTTTCTTTTTATGGCTGAGTAATATTCCATTGTATATATGTGCCACATCTTCTTTATCCATTCATCCAATGATGGACACTTAGGTTGTTTCCATCTCCGGGCTATTGTAAACAGAGCTGCAATGAACATTTTGGTACATGACTCTTTTTGAATTATGGTTTTCTCAGGGTATATGCCCACTAGTGGGATTGCTGGGTCATATGGTAGTTCTATTTGTAGTATTTTAAGGAACCTCCATACTGTTCTCCACAGTGGTTGTATCAATTTACATTCCCACCAACAGTGTAAGAGGGTTCCCTTTTCTCCACACCCTCTCCAGCATTTATTGTTTCTAGATTTTTTGATGATGGCCATTCTGACTGGTGTGAGATGATATCTCATTGTAGTTTTGATTTGCATTTCTCTAATGATTAGTGATGTTGAGTATTCTTTCATGTGTTTGTTGGAGATCTGTATATCTTCTTTGGAGAAATGTCTATTTAGGTCTTCTGCCCATTTTTGGATTGGGTTGTTTGTTTTTTTGTTATTAAGCTGCATGAGCTGCTTATAAATTTTGGAGATTAATCCTTTGTCAGTTGCTTCATTTGCAAATATTTTCTCCCATTCTGAGGATTGTCTTTTGGTCTTCTTTATGGTTTCCTTTGCTGTGCAAAAGCTTTTAACTTTCATCAGGTCCCATTTGTTTACTTTTGTTTTTATTTCCATTTCTCTAGGAGGTGGGTCAAAAAGGACCTTGCTGTGATTTATGTCATAGAGTGTCCTGCCTATGTTTTCCTCTAAGAGTTTGATAGTGTCTGGCCTTACATTTAGGTCTTTAATCCATTTTGACCTTATTTTTGTGTATGGTGTTAGGGAGTGATCTAATCTCATACTTTTACATGTAGCTGTCCAGTTTTCCCAGCACCACTTATTGAAGAGGCTGTCCTTTCTCCACTGTACATTCCTGCCTCCTTTGTCAAAGATAAGGTGACCTTATGTGCGTGGGTTTATCTCTGGGCTTTCTCTCCTGTTCCATTGATCTATATTTCTGTTTTTGTGCCAGTACCATACTGTCTTGATTACTGTAGCTTTATAGTATAGTCTGAAGTCAGGAAGCCTGATTCCTCCAGCTCCGTTTTTCGTTCTCAAGATTGCTTTGGCTATTCGGGGTCTTTTGTGTTTCCATACAAATTGTGAAATTTTTTGTTCTAGTTCTGTGAAAAATGCCAGTGGTAGTTTGATAGGGATTGCACTGAATCTGTAGATTGCTTTGTGTAGTAGAGTCATTTTCACAATGTTGATTCTTCCAATCCAAGAACATGGTATATCTCTCCATCTATTTGTATCATCTTTAATTTCTTTCATCAGTGTCTTATAATTTTCTGCATACAGGTCTTTTGTCTCCTTAGGTAGGTTTATTCCTAGATATTTTATTCTTTTTGTTGCAATGGTAAATGGGAGTGTTTTCTTGATTTCACTTTCAGATTTTTCATCCTTAGTGTATAGGAATGCCAGAGATTTCTGTGCATTAATTTTGTATCCTGCTACTTTACCAAATTCATTGATTAGCTCTAGTAGTTTTCTGGTAGCATCTTTAGGATTCTCTATGTATAGTATCATGTCATCTGCAAACAGTGACAGCTTTCCTTCTTCCTTTCCGATTTGGATTCCTTTTATTTCCTTTTCTTCTCTGATTGCTGTGACTAAAACTTCCAAAACTATGTTGAATAAGAGTGGTGAGAGTGGGCAACCTTGGCTTGTTCCTGATCTTAGTGGAAATGCTTTCAGTTTTTCATCATTGAAGACGATGTTGGCTGTGGGTTTGTCATATATGGCCTTTATTATGTTGAGGAAAGTTCCCTCTATGCCTACTTTCTGCAGGGTTTTTATCATAAATGGGTGTTGAATTTTGTCAAAAGCTTTCTCTGCATCTATTGAGATGATCATATGGTTTTTCTCCTTCAATTTGTTAATATGGTGTATCACGTTGATTGATTTGTGTATATTGAAGAATCCTTGCATTCCTGGGATAAACCCCACTTGATCATGGTGTATGATCCTTTTAATGTGCTGTTGGATTCTGTTTGCTCGTATTTTGTTGAGGATTTTTGCATCTATGTTCATCAGTGATATTGGCCTGTAGTTTTCTTTCTTTGCGACATCCTTGTCTGGTTTTGGTATCAGGGTGATGTTGGCCTCGTAGAAGGAGTTGGGGAGTGGTCCTCCCTCTGCTATATTTTGGAAGAGTTTGAGAAGGATAGGTGATAGCTCTTCTCTAAATGTTTGATAGAATTCGCCTGTGAAGCCATCTGGTCCTGGGCTTTTGCTTGTTGGAAGATTCTTAATCACAGTTTCAATTTCAGTGCTTGTGATTGGTCTGTTCATATTTTCTATTTCTTCCTGATTCAGTCTTGGCAGGTTGTGCCTTTCTAAGAATTTGTCCATTTCTTCCAGGTTGTCCATTTTATTGGCATAGAGTTGCTTGTAGTAATCTCTCATGATCTTTTGTATTTCTGCAGTGTCAGTTGTTACTTCTCCTTTTTCATTTCTAATTCTATTGATTTGAGTCTTCTCCCTTTTTTTCTTGATGAGTCTGGCTAATGGTTTATCAATTTTGTTTATCCTTTCAAAGAACCAGCTTTTAGTTTTATTGATCTTTGTTATCATTTCCTTCATTTCTTTTTCATTTATTTCTGATCTGATCTTTATGATTTCTTTCCTTCTGCTAACTTTGGGGTTTTTTTGTTCTTCTTTCTCTAATTGCTTTAGGTGCAAGGTTAGGTTGTTTATTCGAGATATTTCCTGTTTCTTAAGGTAGGATTGTATTCCTATAAACTTCCCTCTTAGAACTGCTTTTGCTGCATCCCATAGATTTTGAGTCGTCGTGTCTCCATTGTCATTTGTTTCTAGGTATTTTTTGATTTCCTCTTTGATTTCTTCAGTGATCACTTCGTTATTAAGTAGTGTATTGTTTAGCCTCCATGTGTTTGTATTTTTTACAGATCTTTTCCTGTAATTGATATCTAGTCTCATAGCGTTGTGGTCGGAAAAGATACTTGATACAATTTCAATTTTCTTAAATTTACCAAGGCTTGATCTGTGACCCAAGATATGATCTATCCTGGAGAATGTTCCATGAGCACTTGAGAAAAATGTGTATTCTGTTGTTTTTGGATGGAATGTCCTGTAAATATCAATTAAGCCCATCTCGTTTAATGTATCATTTAAAGCTTGTGTTTCCTTATTTATTTTCATTTTTGATGATCTGTCCACTGGTGAAAGTGGGGTGTTAAAGTCCCCTACTATGAATGTGTTACTGTCGATTTCCCCTTTTATGGCTGTCAGTATTTGCCTTATGTATTGAGGTGCTCCTATGTTGGGTGCATAAATATTTACAATTGTTATATCTTCTTCTTGGATCGATCCCTTGATCATTATGTAGTGTCCTTCTTTGTCTCTTCTAATAGTCTTTGTTTTAAAGTCTATTTTGTCTGATATGAGAATTGCTACTCCAGCTTTCTTTTGGTTTCCATTTGCATGAAATACCTTTTTCCATTCCCTTACTTTCAGTCTGTATGTGTCTCTAGGTCTGAAGTGGGTCTCTTGTAGACAGCAAATATATGCGTCTTGTTTTTGTATCCATTCAGCCAATCTGTGTCTTTTGGTGGGAGCATTTAGTCCATTTACATTTAAGGTAATTATCGATATGTGTGTTTCCATTCCCATTTTCTTAAATGTTTTGGGTTCGTTATTGCAGGTCTTTTCCTTCTTTTGTGTTTCTTGCCTAGAGAAGTTCCTTTAGCAGTTGTTGTAGAGCTGGTTTGGTGGTGCCGAACTCTCTCAGCTTTTGCTTGTCTGTAAAGGTTTTAATTTCTCCATCAAATCTGAATGAGATCCTTGCTGGGTAAAGTAATCTTGGTTGCAGGTTTTTCTCCTTCAACACTTTCAATATGTCCTGCCACTCCCTTCTGGCTTGCAGAGTTTCTGCTGAAAGATCAGCTGTTAACCTTATGGGGATTCCCTTGTGTGTTATTTGTTGTTTTTCCCTTGCTGCTTTTAATATGTTTTCTTTGTATTTAATTTTTGACAGTGTGATTAATATGTGTCTTGGCATATTGCTCCTTGGATTTATCCTGTATGGGACTCTCTGTGCTTCCTGGACTTGATTAACTATTTCCTTTCCCATATTAGGGAAGTTTTCAACTATAATCTCTTCAAATATTTTCTCAGTCCCTTTCTTTTTCTCTTCTTCTTCTGGAACCCCTATAATTCGAATGTTGGTGCATTTAATGTTGTCCCAGAGGTCTCTGAGACTGTCCTCAGTTCTTTTCATTCTTTTTTCTTTATTCTGCTCTGCAGTAGTTATTTCCACTATTTTATCTTCCAGGTCACTTATCCATTCTTCTGCCTCAGTTATTCTGCTATTGATCCCATCTAAAGTATTTTTCATTTCATTTATTGTGTTGTTCATCATTGTTTGTTTCATCTTTAGTTCTTCTAGGTCCTTGTTAACTGATTCTTGCATTTTGTCTATTCTATTTCCAAGATTTTGGATCATCTTTACTATCATTATTCTGAATTCTTTTTCAGGTAGACTGCCTATTTCCTCTTCATTTGTTAGGTCTGGTGGGTTTTTATCTTGCTCCTTCATCTGCTGTGTGTTTTTCTGTCTTTTCATTTTGCTTATCTTACTGTGTTTGGGGTCTCCTTTTTGCAGGCTGAAGGTTCGTAGTTCCTGTTGTTTTTGGTGTCTGTCCCTGGTGGCTAAGGTTGGTTCAGTGGGTTGTGTAGGCTTCCTGGTGGAGGGTACTAGTTCCTGTGTTCTGGTGGATGAGGCTGGATCTTGTCTTTCTGGTGGGCAGGTCCACGTCTGGTGGTGTGTTTTGGGGTGTCTGTAGACTTATTATGATTTTGGGCAGCCTCTCTGCTAATGGGTGGGGTTGTGTTCCTGTCTTGCTAGTTGTTTGGCATAGGATGTCCAGCACTGTAGCTTGCTGGTCGTTGAGTGAAGCTGGGTGCTGGCGTTGAGATGGAGATCTCTCGGAGATTTTCGCCGTTTGATATTATGTGCAGCTGGGAGGCCTCTTGTGGGCCAGTGTCCTGAAGTTGGCTCTCCCACCTCAGAGGTACAGCACTAACTCCTGGCTGCAGCACCAAGAGCCTTTCATCCACACCGCTCCTTAATTTGGGATGATTCATTGTCTATTCATGTATTCCATAGATGCAGGGTACATCAAGTTGATTGTGGAGCTTTAATCCACTGCTTTTGAGGCTGCTGGGAGAGATTTCCCTTTCTCTTCTTTGTTCTCACAGCTCCCAGGGGCTCAGCTTTGGATTTGGCCCCGCCTGTGCGTGTAGGCTGCCGGAGGGCGTCTGTTCTTTGCTCAGACAGGACGGGGTTAAAGGAGCCGCTGATTCGGAGGCTCTGGCTCAGTCAGGCTGGGGGGGGAGGGAGGGTCACGGAGTGCGGGGCGGGCCTGCGGGCAGCAGAGGCCGGCGTGATGCTGCTAGCCTGAGGCGCGCCGTGCGTTCTCCCGGGGGTGTTGTCCCTGGATCCCGGGACCCCGGCAGTGGCGGGCTGCACAGGCTCTCCGGAAGGGGGTGTGGATAGTGACCTGTGTTCGCACACAGGCTTCTTGGTGGCGGCAGCAGCAGCCCTAGCGGCCCATGTCTGTCTCTGGGCTCCGCACTTCCAGCCGCGGCCCGCGCCCGTCTCTGGAGCTCTCCCAAGCAGCGTTCTTAATCCCCTCTCCTCGTGCACCAGGAAACAAAGAGGGAAGAAAAAGTCTCCTGCCTCTTCGGCAGGTCCAGACTTTTCCCCGGACTCCCTCCCGGCTAGCCGCGGTGCACTAACACCCTGCAGGCTGTGTTCACGCCGCCAACCTCAGTCCTCTCCCGGCGCTCCGACAGAAGCCGGAGCCTCAGCTCCCAGCCCCGCCCACCCCGGCGGCTGAGCAGACAAGCCTCTCGGCTGGTGAGTGCCGGTCGGCCCTGATCCTCTGTGCTGGAATCTCTCCGCTTTGCCCTCCGCACGCCTGTTGCTGTGCTCTCCTCCGCGGCTCCGAAGCTCCCCCACTCCGCCACCCGCAGTCTCCGCCACCCGCAGTCTCCGCCTCCGAAGCTCCCCCACTCTGCCACCGGCAGTCTCCGCCCGCGAAGGGGCTTCCTAGTGTGTGGACACTTTTCCTCCTTCACAGCTCCCTCCCGCTGGTGCAGGACCCGTCCCTATCCTTTTGTCTCTGTTTATTTTTTTCTTTTGCCCTAACCAGGTACGTGGGGGGTTCCTTGCCTTTTGGGAGGTCTGAGGTCTTCTGCCAGCGTTCAGTAGGTGCTCCGTAGGAGTTGTTCCACGCGTAGATGTATTTCTGGTGTATCTGTGGGGAGGAAGGTGATCTCCGAGTCTTACTCTTCCGCCATCTTCCCGGAAGTCTTCACTTGGTTTTATTTTATATATTTTTTTCTCGCTTTCAGCCTACAAAGGCAGAAGTAGTGACTCCAGAATTTCTATATAAGAGGTGTCAATTGTATTAAAAAGAGATTAGTCCAGGGGACTTGAACATGCATTTACATAAAATATAGCTGTTTTACACATTCATATGCAGGTTTTTGTGTGAACATGTCTTGATTTCTCTGGGATAAATGCCCAGGAGTATAGTTGCTGGATTGTATGGTAGCTGCATGTCATTTTTTTTAAGAAACCACCAAACTGTTCTCTGGAGTGGCTATGCCAATCGACTTTCCCACCAGCAATGAGCAAGGGACCCAGTTTTTTCATATCCTTGCCAGCATTTGGTAGTGTTGTCACTACTTTTTATTTTAGCCATTCTGATAGATGTGTAGTGATGTCTCACAGCGGTTTTAATTTGCCTTCCCCTGATGGCTACTGATACTGAACATATTTTCAGATGTTTATTTGCCATCTGTATGTCTTCTTCAGTGAAATGTCTCTTCATGTCTTTTACCCATTTTCTAATTGGATTCTCTGTTTTTTTATTATTGAGTTTCAAGAGCCCATTATATATTCTAGATATTAGTCCTTTGTCAGATATGTGGTTTGCAAATTTTTTCTCCCACTCTGTAATGTGTCTTTTCACCCTCTTCCCAGGGCCTTTTGCAGAACAAAAATTAATTTTGATGAAGTCCAATTTATCAATTTTTACTCTTATGAATTGTGCTTTTAGTGACAAGTCTAAGAACTCTCTACTTAGCCCAAGATCCGGAAGCTTTTACCCTATGTTTCTTTCTAAAAGTTTTATCGTTTTATATTTTACTTTTAAATCCATGATCCATTTTAAGTTAATTTTTGTAAAAGATGTGCAACTTAAGTCAAGGTTCAGTTTTTTTAGCCTATGGATGTCCAATTGCTACAGCACCATTTGTTGAAAAGTCTATCTTTCCATCATTGAACTGCTTTTGTACCTTTCTCCAAAATAAGTTGGACATATTTGTGTGGGCTTATTTCTGGGTTCTCTGTTCTGTTCCTTCACCATTATCACATAGTCTTGATTACTGTAGCTATATAATAAATCTTGAAATCAGGCAGACTGAGTCCTCCTACTTAATTCTTCTTTTTCAAGATTATTTTAGCTATTCTAGTTCCTTTGCCTTCTGATCTAAAATTTAGAATATTCTTGCTGTATCTATAAAAGCTCCTTTTGAGATTTTGATAGGAGTCGCGCCGAGCCTGTATCCAGTTTGGGGAGAATTTACATCTTTACTTTGTTGAATCTTCTCATCCGTGGAAGATGGCATGTTTCCATTAATTTAGATATTCTTTGATATCTTTCATCAGTGCTATGTAGTTTTCACTATAAAGTCCTGAATGTATCGTATCAGGTTTACACTTAAGCATTTCTCTTTTTTTGAGCAATTATAAATAATATTGTATTTTTAATTTCAGTGACCATGGTTCTTATATTTCATATAGAAATACAATCTATTTTTGCATGTTGTTTTGCATCTTGTATCATGTGCATCTTGTATTCTGTGACCTTGCTGAACTTACTGCTTCTGGGAAGGTTTTTTTGTATAGATTCCTTGGGATGTTCTACACAGTCACTCGTGTTATTTGCAAATAGGGACAGTTTTATTTCTTCTTTACTGATCCATATGCCTTTTATTTCCTTTTCTTGCATTATTAATTTTTTTCCTTCCAGTCTATTTCTCTCTGTCATTCAGACTGGGTAATGTCTATTGTTCTCTCTTTCAATTCACTGATTCTTTCCTCTGTCTCTTCCATTCTGCTGTTGAGTACACTCAGTGAGTTTTTTGTTTTCATTTTGTACTTTTCAGTTCATTTGTTTCTTCTTTGTATGCTTCTATTTCTTTTCTGAGACTTTCTATTTCTTTGCTGAGGTTTTCTTTTTTTTTTTTTTCACTTTTTCAAGGGTGTTCATAATTGCTGTTGAAATACATTTTATCATGGCTGCTTAAAATCTTTGTCAGATAATTCTAAAAATCACTGTCATCCCAGTGTTGACATCTATGTTCATTCAGTTTGAGATCTCCCTGGTTCTTGGTACGACGAGTGGTTTCTGATTGAATCTTAGACGTGTTCATATTATGTTATGAGACTGGATCTCATTTAAACCTGTTTTAGCCAGCTTTCTCTGACACAACTCTAGCAGGTGAGAGAGGAATGCCGTCTCATGACTCCTGGGTGGAGGTAGAAGTCCAGGTTCCCTCACTCAGCCAGTGAAAAGGGAGGGCGGTGTTCTTTGTTACTGCTGGGCAGGGGTGGGAGTTCCAGGTCCTCACATGGTCATCACTGACACTGTGGTGGCGATGGCCTCATCACTGCTGTGTGATGGTGAAAGTCCTGACTCTTCTCTAGGCCTCCTCTGATACCACCCCAGCAAGGAGGGGGATGGGTACCTAATTATAACTAGGTGGAGGTAGAAGTCCAGGCTCCCCATGTGGTCTTTATCCAAGAACCCATAGTTAGTAAGTTGTGGAGCTGGGACTCAGGCCCAAGTATCTTAGTCTCCAGAGTCCAAGGTCTTAACTGCTCCATCATAATGCTAGAAACTGTGATTATAACTTTACACAAGTACTTTTATATATGGCCAAAGACTGGGGAGTTACGGAAGCATGAGAATAGTAATTCTGCTGGAGGGAAATATGATGACCCTTTTTATTTAAAACATATTTTAAAGTACTTTTGCCTCCAGGGAAACGGAGTAGACATACTGTTCTCTATTCCTCCCACTAGGTACTTCTAAAAACTCTGGATATTATATGTAAACCAAACATGAGAAAACTCTGAAAGGTAGAGAGAAGAAGGCAAACAGGCTAGGCACCTCAGGGCCTGAGGAGTGACAGTGGTGTGTCCTCTGGTTTACGCTTAGTCTTCATAAGCCTATATTTCCTCATCTATGAAATGTATATACTAATAGTACCTCATGAGGTTAAGAGGATTCAGGGAGAAAATTAATGTTAAATACTTGTCAGAGGGTTTGGCCTGTAGGAAGTGCTTAATGTTAGAACCATCACTGTTATTAACTGTCATATACACTTGTGGGTCCAAGCGCTGGCTTTTAATGCAAGGAAATCCCTGTTGCCCGTGAGTTGTTTTATCATTTTCAAGTTTTCCATTTCCATTTGGATCGATTCCACTAACATCTGTGAGGTTGTAGATTTTGAAGCTTTTTTCTAAAGCTTTTGTTGTCCAGCTGCTCTAAACGACAGTCTACTGGCTCCATCAGAATGAGCTGGAGCCCTTGTTACAATTACAAAGTTCCAGGACCCATCAACCTACTGAATCAAAAAGTTTTTGGTAGACTCAATATAATCCCTTTCATTCTTAACATTCCTGGACTGTTTCCCCTTTGCTTATCCTTTTGCTTTCTTACTGACTTCTATGATTTAGAATGCTTCTTTCTTACTTGTTTCTGAAACTCTGGTTTAATAAAACTTCCTTCAAGTGAAGCATAAATTCTCCTATCCAGATTCCTTAAAAACAAATCAAGTAATGGCATTAACATTCTGTTTTGTTTCCACTTGAAGGCTTAATTATGTAAATTAAATGATTTTTAATAACATTCAAAAGTTGAATTAAGTCAGACCTCAGATCCATCGTCTTGCATCTATTTGTGAAGGCTCATATTACCGGCCACTCTAAAATATCTTAATGCCATAATACCTATGCTGAATATTTTCCATTTGTCCTTCCATATCCATTTACCTCTCTTTCTCATCCTGCTGAGGGCTTCAGGAGATTGACCTTTACGGATTGCATTAACTAACCTCTGGCTGTTGGACTGGGTCAGTGGGAAGCACCCCAGGAAATCAGAGAGTGAGTAGAACTCATCAAGGTCAGGATATTCATTTCCTGTTCCCTTTCTGCTGGGTCACCATGGATTGACTGTGTCTCCCTTTGAAAGGTCTACAGCTGGCAGGCAGCCATTTCCTACAGCGGTCTCTGGGTTCTATCTGGGTCCCCCCTAGAAACGGTGCCATTGTTGCTAGTCCTGGGTACTACACCATGCCCTGTTAGCTTCCCTTGGCACATCACACCTTTGAAAATATCCCCTTTATTAAGCACTCCTGACCATGCTGAAGAGTAAAACCTTGACTGACATAATATCCTACCCAATTCTGTGTTTTCTTTCAACATTCCAAGGGCGACTTCTATAAGCTTTTCATTTTAGAAAGTGAACAAATGTGTGATCAACAAGTTTACCTTTAAACAAGTATCAACAGGATTTCTCTATGAGAGGAGGTACAATTAGTAAAATGAGCATGTGGAAAATATTCAATATTTAGCCTCAATTGTTATCAAAACAATAAGCAACAATGAACTTTGTTTTCTGCTGGTCAATTCCCATTATGCTGGCAAAAATATAAAAGATAATGAGATTACTAGTTCTGGTGAGGATGCAGGGACTGGTACACTCATACTTTGTTAACAGGTATAACCCCTGGAAACTGTGTTAATTGATACAACTCTTACAAAGCCACTCAGCAACATATTTTGAAAATCATTCACTGTTCATACCCTTTGACACAATAATTCTGCCACTGATAGTTCATCTAAGAGGAGATAATTTATAAAAATTAAAGGGCTATATTAATGTTTAAGTTACTTAGATAATTATTTAAAATAAAGCAGAAAACAAGATTGGAAATGACTTAGATGTCTACTGATTGAAAAACTGTTGAGTAAAGAAAATGATAATTAAGAAAATTAATGATAAGAAAATTAAAAATGAGAGGAAATTCTTAGGGTATAATGCTAAGTTCAAAAGCATACTTCAAAACTGTAATGATGCTATAACTATGTAAAATGATAAATACATGTGATCAAGGACTAAAATGGAACCATTAAAATAAAAAGAATTGATTTTTAAGATGATAGAATTATGGTTGAGTATTTCTTCATTTCACTGATTTTGTCTATATAACTAATTTTTAAGGGGTCAAAGGATACCTCACTAAGATAATAATATGTATACAATATAGTATGTATTGCAGTAATATAATATACTCTATTATACACCATTATATACCATACTACATGGTATTACATTTGGCACTTACCTATAGCATGGATGCAATGTAATCCTCATTTCATACATGAGGAAACTGAGGCCCTGAGAGGTTAAGTAAACTGGCTCAAGAACACCATGAAAATAAGAAGTGGAGCAGAGAGTCAGCCATAAAGCCTGCAGTAGCACTGTTTGCTATAAGATCTGGCCCCTGACCCAATGCACCCTTCTACAGGCCTTCTTCCCCTACTTTCACAGTACAGTTCTTGACTGTTCTCCTCTGACCATCCCTGTTGAATCCCAAGAGCATGAGCCTGGAATGAAGGCATTTCCACAGTTCTATTCTTGGCTTTCCCCCTCTTTAGACTTCATCCCTTAGAACACTGAACTATCCCTAGAGCTGTAACTCCATCTCTCTGTAGATCCAGACCCCTTCGTTCTCTTGCATTTGAAACCTGAATTTCCAACTGCCTGGTAGGCCTTCACATATGTTGGCGTCTCAACCTAAACACATCCAAGACCAGAGCATCCTCTACCTTCAAAGTACTTTCTTACCCCCTAACCTTCAACCTCCATTATGATACCATCATTCTCCCCAGTGACCCAGGTGTAAAACCTCTTTGAATTCCTCCCTGTTCCTCCCTCACATTCCATCACTTGCCAAGGCACGTAGATTCTGGCCTCACTTTGCTTATTGCATCCTTCCCCACCTTTCCTATTCCCACTGCCTCTCTCCAAGTGCTGGTCTCATAAACTTTCAACTGGACTGTCATAATCCTCACAATTTGTTTGGACTCATAAATTCACTAGTTTTTGCATCAGAAGTACATATACACACATATTCCCAGGCCCAAGGCACACCTACTGAATCAGAACCCTTCGAGGTACAATAAAGTTGGGAATTTCTTTTTAATCTCCAAGTGATTCTGATATGTAGACAGGTTGAGGAGCGCCTGACTTACTGATTCCTTGCCTCTAGTTTTTTCTTGAAGCACCCTCTTCCCCAAATATTGATCCAGGTTGTACATTGCTTTCAGAAATGTTTCTAAAGCATCTGCTTACATTATTCAAGAACTCCAATGGCTCCCCACTGCCCCGGCAGCACCTTCCTGCTATCCGGTGTTATGACGGAAGGCGGGTGGGAGGAGTCCTGTTCCTTTAAAGCAGAACTTCTCAGCCTTTAATAAACAATTATACATTGTGAATGTTCAAGGAGAGATATATGTATCTGACCATGGAACCTTTCTTTTGCGAAACATCTCATTGCTCTAGGGTTCTAAGAAAGCCTTTGGGAAAGGCTAGCACGGGATGAATTCCAAACTCCTGAACCTGGCCCAAGTCAGCCTGTGGTCAAACGCAAGTCTGCCTTTCCAGCCTTGCCACGCACAGCTTCCAAATACCCTACCCAGAATGAACCATTCACTCTTCTATCAACACATCTTGTTCTTTCTCTCTTGAGGTAGAAAGGGCTTTATCATGACAGTCAAACAGAAGTCCACCACTCTGGGTTCTTGTCCTCTCAATCACAGGCCCATTTCTACTTACCAAACTAAAATGTATGTTTATGCAATTTAAACTGACCTTTAACTAGAAAAAAAAGGCCAGGTTTCCCTTCTATACCAAAAAATGGTATCCACGATGCATGTGTACACACGCTCACGTGCACGTTCACAAATGTGTACACACTAAGGAAGTCTTGATTATTTGGTGCTGCAGGGTATGGAACTGACTTTTGTCCTTGATATTCTTATTTGTTTACTAGAGAAACTTATTGGATTGTTGGGAAATAATGACATAAATATTACCAGGAGTTACTCAGACAGACTCCATAAAGTTATCTTCTTCCATTCAATCTCTGCAAAGTTGAGACCATCAGACAAATAACTCCTTGACTTCTGGGTCACAGGGACCACTGAAAACAACTTAAGGATTAAAAGAGGAATTTCAGAGTTTTCTTTCTTTCTCGTGGTTAATCAAATCCTCAGGATATTTGAAATTTGATCTCCCTCAAACCCTAAATGCAGTGACTTCTTGGGACAACTGAGCCACCCTTGTTTCGAACCAGGCTCCTTAGAGAAGCACCCATGATAAGGAAATTAGGCAACGTGTATGAGTGCTTCCATCACGTGAAACAGAAATCAAATTACAGTGCCTAAAACAAGCAGCTTATTTCCCTTACATAAAAATTGCGGGGATGGCACTCCAGGTTAGCCATCCAAGGGTCCTTGATTCCATCAAGGACCAGATTCCTCCTAACTTTCTGCTCTGCCATGATTAGCGTGTAGCTTCTGCCCTCATTATGTCCATGCTCCAGTAAGAAAGAAGGAGGGAGAACAAAGAACTAAAGGCACTGGCCAGCTCTTTATGGGGAAAACAGTGGCTTTTCTGAATGCCCCATCAATGAGGCTTCCACTGAAATCACACGGACATTATATGACTACCTTGACAACAAGGAAGTCTGGGGAATAGAGCATTATAGCTGGCAAGTAGCCGCTCACCTCAAATAGGTTCTTTTTGTAAGGAAAGGAGAAAAAGGGGGGATAGATATTAGGTAATCAGTGGGAAGTGTCTGATGTAAAGGAAGCACCAAGCTACCTGCACCAGCAGGCAAAGTTCTTGTAATCTCTATATGGATATAACCCCAAAAATCAGGCATCTAAAAAGCATCTAAATAAATGTGTGGTTCTATTTACCTGCCTGTATTGCAATGTGCACACACACCCAGCTTATCTTCAGGAGTTCCTTCTCTATATATAACATTTAGCAAATTGCTTACATAAGGATTACTGAACATTCCTGAGATCTTCTAGTCACTAAACATTTAAAATAAACTTTCAGCAAACGAAACATAAAGCATAGTGTGTTCTGAAAATTGAAGTTGTTATAAAAGCTGATCTGGAAGAACTCCTTTTGCCCAG
This sequence comes from Lagenorhynchus albirostris, assembly GCF_949774975.1. Lineage (NCBI taxonomy): Eukaryota > Metazoa > Chordata > Mammalia > Artiodactyla > Delphinidae > Lagenorhynchus > Lagenorhynchus albirostris. The sequence continues at coordinate 35,052,331 of NC_083107.1, read as the reverse complement.
GGACAAAAAGATTGATAGACATTTGAGTGACAAGTTTTTTAGTGAATACCACTAATTCATGCATTGACACACAGCATGAAGAGGGGAAGAACTGTCTTCCTTACCTTGCTGTTACTGAATCCACTATAGTTTTTTAGTAGAAGATGTTTTAAAAGAGTCCAGTGTGAGCTGACCATGTATTAAATGACTTGGATTTAAGAATTTGGGCAAGCTTCAGACATAACTTCCTAACAAGGCAGACAAAAGAAATGTTAACAGCAAATAACTGGGCCAGTGAAAAGGAACGACTCATTCTTTCTGTAAAGATCCCAAAGAAATAATCATTAAAGACACACTCATTGGGACTTCCCTGGGTGGTGCAGTGGTTAAGAATCCACCTGCCAACACAGGGGACCTGGGTTCGATCCCTGGTCTGGGAAGATACCACATGCTGCGGAGCTACTGAGCCCGTGTGCCGCAATTACTGAGCCTACGCTCTAGAGCCCGCAAGCCACAGCTACTGAGCCCGCGTGCCTAGAGCCCGTGCTCCGCAACAAGAGAAGCCACCGCAACGAGAAGCCCGCGCACCGCAACAAAGAGTAGTCCCCGCTCGCCACAACTAGAGAAAGCCTGTGTGTAGCAACGAACTGTCACTGTGTGACCCAACGCAGCCAAAAATAAATAAATAAAATTTATTTTTTAAAAAAAAGATACAATCATTTTCCAAATTGCTTTATTGCAGTTTCATGCAAGGCTTTCAGGAGCTTTGCACTCATGTGGTGTGACAGCCAAGCCCAGAGAATTGAGCTGGCATCCTTCTCCCTCTGTGACTCAGGCCGGGTAGCTCTTTTCAACAGCACTTGTTAATCTTGTTAAATGATAAGTGCCTCTTGGTTTTATGAACCATGCTCACTTTCCCTTCCAGCACTCACTGACCTTGCTTTGTGTGGCTTGAATGTCATCTCATGAAAGAGGTGTACAGTTAATTCTAGGACAACACCAGGCTGAAGAGTGTGTGTGTGTGTGTGTGGCTTGCATCACAGGGGAGAGGCACAGGGCCAAGGGTCGATATCAGATGCCCATCGAATTGATTTTAGATCTATCTGTGACCAAATATCTTTTAGAGATTGAATTTTGGTGACCTGGATGTTGCATTCTGTCTTTGTTTTTTAGAAGAAGAAAATAAATTTATCCTAGGGTTGGTTCAGCTGAGTGGAGATGCACCACACATGAGAGCAGAAAATGTATTTAGTTGGCCCAGCGGCACCTATAAAACTGCTAGATGCAAGTACCCTATAATCAAGCAATTTCACCTCTAAATAGTCAAATGCTTTGATTTTTCACAAGAATGTGTCCTGATTTTCCTGGTGAGTATAGTCTATGAAATAGATCACTTTTTGATACTGAATTCAGCTTCTGGAAGAGACAGATGTCCTAGAAGAAGTGGATTCCAAATGCAGTGTCCAAAGATTGAATACAGGCACCTCGATGTCCTAAAACAACCCACCTTCTGAGTGCTCCCTAAAATAGGGCTTATTTTCATTGGGCCCCATGCACGATGCCCAGCTGAGAAATGACCGCAGAAAGGCAAGTCAGAATTGTCAAAGGGTCAATAGGGAGCATGAAGAATTCCAAGATATCTCCTCTCCCTCCCATCACTCCAATCCCTACCACTCAACGGTTGACCTTCCACACTTATTCCTGCTTCTGCCTTCATAAAGCCTGTCGTGTATGGGGAAAACGTTCTTCAATAAAATCCTGGAGTTCAGAAAGAAGTTATTTGTCCCCCGACCCAAATACAAACCATTTAACTCCAGGAAACAACTAAGTTTCTCTGAAACCATGCTCATTTTCAAGAGGATGGCGTTAGAAATATACTATGCTCCAGATACAAATCCTCCCAATTTGGCACAGCGTAATAGATGAGTTTGAGTATGTACTCTAAGCAAGAACCGTACTTGGCATCGTGAGTTCTCCTGAAGTTGTAAATCACATTTTTTTTTTCCTTTGGCTGAGCCACGCGGCTTGTGGGATCTTAGTTCTCCAATCAGGGATTGAACCCCGGCCTGTGACAGTGAAAGCACCTAGTCCTAACCACTGAACCGCCAGGGATTTCTCCTGCAGTTGTAAATTACTTTTTAACATCTACATATTTGCTTTGCTTTGTGAATTATTTAGAGCATTGTTATTCTGTGGGCTGCAGAGTAAGTTTCTAAGACGGCATTATGTGTTACGAAAATGGGCAAACTGTGTTGAAATATCCATAGATAGAGTATGTGACATGGGAAAAAAACCTGTTAACATTAAGGGTCAACAATAGCGACGTAATCAGTTCAGCAGCCAGAATGACCTTTATTAATATCCCAGGTAGAATCCTTTAATCCTTCTGGCTCAGAGGACACATTTGGTCTGCTGGGAAGTTTACATGTCCTGTTGCTGAATTTTATCCCTGCTGACTATTTTTGCAAAGAGCCCTTAATACCAAGATGTTGTTCCAGCCTTTTGGAACATGTTTTTATATACAAATAAAGATAGTGAGGGGTTAAAACAGAATTTCTCTATTGTGTTTAAAGAGGGGATTTCACCAAACTTCAGAAAAAGAATGTGAAACCAGTTAATCCCACTGGAATGAAAAGTCTAAAGGATAATGACTTCTATTGCCTGGACTCTTACAGACAAAAAGAGAATTGCAAATCGGGGGAAATATGTATTCTACATCATCCAAAATAAAACTTGTCATCCTTGGATTCCTTCCTTACCTAAGCCTGGTCTTTAGAACTAAGAAATCTAATTATGTAAAGTGGGAAATGGTTTTTAAATATCTTTAAAAGATCATGTATATGTATAAGTCCAAAAACAGGGATGGAAAAAATGTTCTGTCGCCACTGGGTTTTCTCTTTCCCTTCTAGGAGCAGCCTGGACTCCTTTTACCTCCTCTTCGGCCCTCCTGGTTCTTCTCAGTGTTGGACTGTCTTCCAGACCCTCTCAAGAGCACTCCGGGCCCACCCTGCTCACATATGTTAAATTCCCCTCTCCTTCTTTACCTTCTTCCCAAGGTGTCACCTGCTTTTCCCTCAGGCCCTTATCTAACTAACACCTCACTCCTGTGACTGGCAGAGCACAGAACTGGTTGGCCTTGCCCTGTATTTTACAGCTTTTCTTCCATCTACTCAATTCTCTTGACCTAAACTCCAAAGGGGTTGGCCTTTTCCAGGCCAACATGAGAATTTCAGCACAGGCTACCTTGTACTGGAATTCAAACCCAGTCATTACCCCTCAGCATCTAGTCTGGATACTTAGATTTTTACAGGCAGGATTTCATATTCAAATACGGTAGGCAACCCAAAATGATCATTCTTTTGATGCTGTTTTTAAGAAATGCACCAATACGAGGCAAACACACGCGCACACACACGCATGCACACACTACCTTAGAAATAACTAAATAACAACCAATATTGTCACTGTTATTATTCTTAGGCTATCATCAACAGTTTCTATGAAGCAACAGCTCAGACAGAATAGCTGAGCAGTTAAGAACTCTGATTCTGAAGCCACACTTCCAGGGTCAAATTTAAGCTCTGCTACCTGACCTAGTTTGGCAAGTGAACTAATTTCTCCATGCCTCAGCTTTGTCATCTGTAAAATGGGGCTAATAAAAGGGCCTACCTCTTAGGGTTATCACGAGGGTTAAATGAGTTAATATTTGAGCAGACCCAGAGGTGCACTTCAAGGGAGAACTTGCTGCCCAGAAGCAGGGAGGATGGGAAGCAGACAAACTCCAGCTCTCAGCAACTCCAGTGTGCCTCCGCTACACAGCAGCCTTGCCCAAGGCCATGCCCTTCCTGGGGGAGCCCACATTTGATGCCTGAACGAGGTGGGGGTAGAAAGGCAGGCCATTCCAGTCCCATGCAGGACACTCTGACAGGCAGCACATGCCTCAAGTCCCTGCCTGGTTCCCAGACTCCCTGAGCCTGTAGTGCAGTTTGACCTCTTGCTTTCTCTGCCTCCTCTTCAAAGGTGTTAATCCCTAATAAGCACCTTACACCCCAAACTCTGTCTCCACTATAGCTTCCAATGAACTCAACCCGAGACAGCATTTGTCAAGTATTTAGAAAGGTACCTGGAGCTTGATGAACATTCTACAAGTGCTTGTTAAATAAAATTAAATAAGTAATCGGGAAAGGCAGCACCTTCATTGCTCACCCCTCTTAGAGAAGAAGCTATAGTTAATGTTCAATATCAGGTTACTTTAAAGAGCCTAAGCGTCTATCTAATCAGGATGAGGAAACAATAATACTGCTAATAAAGCTATTGACATTGCTATGCTTGTGCTTTGGGATTTTTTTTTTCACTATTATCTTTCCTGTACTTGATCTTACCAATTCAACTTTTCATTTTTATAAGTTAACATTTAAACTTTAGGGTCAAAAACCTTGCCTAATGTCTAGGACGAATTTATATGTAACCCATATGGCATCTAGAATCAAGACTCCTCAGTGGTGGAAAGGACATCTCAGGGCAGAGTCTTTATATGTCAACCCAAAGAGGATTGTTCTCAGGCTGTGTAACAGGGAAATGAGTGGACTCTGGCCTTGGGACCCTGGAGTCCTCAACAGCTCTGAGGTTTTATTTCATCTGCAGATGTGTGGCTGTGCATTATTCATTAATTCATTCATTCAGTCAATAAATCTTTGCTCCCAATTTCACTTCACTTCATGAATTAGAAAGACAAGAGTCTGCTCTCAAGGCTCTTACCCTCTGATATGGAAAGATCACACCAGGTAATAAACAAGACAATTAAAGACTGAGGTAAGAAGTGGAGAAGATGAGGATGCGCTAAAAGAACCCTGGCAGGGGCGTATATGAGGGAAGGTTTCTCACAGAAGGTGACATTTGAGTGAAGAATTTAAGAATAAGAAACCAAAAAAGTGCCTGGGGAAGCACGCTCCAGGCAGGAGGACCAGCAAGTGAAAAGACCCTGAGGAATGAGTGTGCTCGGCTGTTGGGAAAACCCCACGGAGGCCAGTTTTGGCTTAAGAGAGTGAGCAAGGGAGAGGAGCACGGCCTCCAAGAGAAGGTGGAGAAAGAGGGCCAGACCCCACAGGGCCTTAAAAGCCATGGAAAGGAATTAGGGTTTCATCCTAAATACCATGAGAACCCACCAGGTGATTTTTTTTTCCTTTTTTTTTTGTGCGGTACGCAGGCCTCTCACTGTTGCGGCCTCTCCCTCTCCCGTTGCGGAGCACGGGCTCCGGACGCGCAGGCTCAGCGGCCATGGCTCATGGGCCCAGCCGCTCCGCTGCATGTGGGATCTTCCCGGACCGGAGCACGAACCTGTGTCCCCTGCATCGGCAGGCGGACTCTCAACCACTGGGCCACCAGGGAAGCCCTCACCAGGTGATTTTAAGAAGGGTTGATGGTACATGATTTATGTTTTTAAGAGACCATGCTGCCTTAACATGAACTCAACATTGAAGAAGGGAGTTGAATTACAGTTTACAAAAGATGTGGGTACTCTCAGATTCCTGGGCGATGCCTTATTTTAGCACTGTGTAGTAATTTCTAAGGGCTTTTGGGTGAACTGTGGCTGTTTTATAAGCTGCTATCAGGGCACTGAGAATAAACGACATTGTAGATTAAAACCATCCACTAGACCTAAAGAAACACCCATCCTTCGCATACTTAGAAATTCCACCCATCCTCTCTTCTCACTAAGCTCATCCCTTCTTATTTCTAATTATAGAATATCACCTGACATTGGATAATCTGTATAAATCATCTAAAGCCAACCGTTAGTTGTAGCTTCTCTAGAATAACTGTTAGCTGTATCACTTTGGCTTGAAATGAATGACACATTTTCTGGCCTGTCCTGGCTATGGCACCAGTCTGTCAACAGTGACTAAGAGAGAAAACGATGCATACTGGCCTCCTGAAAAACAGCAACTCCTGCCTTCCAGAGAAGGACCATTTGTAAAAGCAATCTGTTTATCTGTTTTAAATTTTCTCTTTCAGGCTCGTGAGAGTCTACTCACTGAAGACATGCTGTGGAGGAGGAGTCTGCCCAAGAGGAGAGCCCAGAGCGAATGGAAGGAGTGGGGAGGAGTCTGGGCTGGCAATGAAGTGGGGGAGCCTATCGAGGGGAGAAGCTGGCATTACTGGGGAAAGTGCCCATAAGGCTGATGTCTAAAGTGGGCATAACTGGCCGGGAATCGAGTCGTGTGAGGGAAGATTCCAGACCAGTGTCAAGGAGAACCCCTGTTAGCAGAGAAAGTGTCAAAGAATAAAAATTTAATACTTGTATCTCTGCCTCACTCATCTAAAAAAAAGTATGAGGTTCTTCTCTTGATGGAGTTTTTGCTGGCATTAAAATCAATGGAATCAAAAACAAGCACAGACAACGACTTTGCTTCCTCTCCCGAAGTTACTTTTTTTTTCCTTCTTTTTTTTGCGGTACGCGGGCCTCTCGCTGTTGTGGCCTCTCCGGTTGCGGAGCACAGGCTCCGGACACGCAGGCTCAGCGGCCATGGCTCACGGGCCCAGCCACTCCGCGTAATGTGGGATCTTCCCGGACCGGGGCACGAACCCATGTCGCCTGCATTAGCAGGCGGACTCCCAACCACTGCGCCACCAGGGAAGCCCCCGAAGTTACTTTTATCTATTCCTGGTGGGATTGGCTTTTAAGAAAAGGTGGAATTTTCCCTCCTTCCCCACTCCAACTGGCCTTACACACACACACACACATACACATACACATACACAAACACACACCAGGCAATCTTGAAAAATCATGCCTAACCCCAAAGCCCCCTGAATTTATAGAGTTCCGATTAATTCTTAAGTTTAAGAGTAACACTGAGCCAACCAAGGCCAAGGTTGTGAATGAATGAAATGTGATGAGTTTAATCAGTGTAGATTACCAATTTGAACTTCTGCAATTTAGAATATTTTCTTCAACTCTTTTTTTTTCTTCAACTCTTTAATTAATCTTTCTCTATGGAATAAATTAATCATTTGGAGGTGGAATTAAACCAGCCTCTGAATTCAAAACACTTTATATTTATTTTTGAGGCTATGCTGCCACGTTGGCAGCGGAGCTCTTAGACCCATTCTGAATATTGTCAGATGGAACAGGCAGTGTGCAGGGAGGAATCTACAATATGAGGAAGTAGAGATGCCCTGAAGAAACTCATATGGGAAAGGAGGGCAAGTATTTTAAGTCCAAATATGTATATGGTTGTTTGGGCCTCTTTTAAGAAAGTAAAAAAGATCATAATCACAACTAAAATGGAGCCCAGCTCAATAAAGAATTGTTGAATAAATAAATGAAGTCTGTTTTCTCTGAATCTCTTTGGTTAGTCAAATTTGGATGCCAAGCGTAAATTCCCAGGTCCCTCCTGGATGGTGGTTTGTTCAGAAGCTGTCTGTGTTAATCCCTTCTCTGTGTGGTTCACCTTTTAAGAAATCTAGAAATCTGTGTCACTCAAACACATTTCCTCTAAAAATCAAATGACCACCTGGCAGCCTGACTCCTGAGTTTTCCTGCCCATTAGTCAGGATTTCCAGCAGACTGTTAATTCTGAATCTTCGTCTCCTTCCACGCAGCCAAGCCACACGAGTTTCCACGAAACTACCAAACTAAGAAATCCATTACGCCACTGGACACCAAGAAAGTAAAATCACAGAGGCAATAAAAAGGAGGACTATAAACCAGCAGATGAAAACAGAAACATCAAGCATAATGAGAAGAGTGAAATGCGGCCCGGGGCTCCGCCACGTAGGTCTGTCCCATTCCTTACTGGTACAAGGCTGGCTGAGCACAGATCTGCCTCTTGGAATTGCTGAAAGGTAAGGCTGGAGAGGAGGCACAGAAGCACATCCTTGGCTCTCAGTCCCAGCACAAAGCCCTGTATCTTAAAATATCTTTCATTCATGCTGCCAGTTCCAAAGACTGGAAGCAGCATTCTTTTGTGCTTCTTTCTGGGCGAGGGTTCTTGCTACCTTCCACAGGAGTAAGCCAGCTCGGGGTGCGCTCCTGCGACATCTCAGACATGATAAAGGGCCCACAGTGACATCCCCAGGGTAGGAAGCAGTGCATACCTTTGAAGCCCTGAACTCCTCCTGGGAAATGGGCTCATTAGTACCCTTTTCAGTCTGGAGGTTTTCTGCAATCAGTCCTTCCTGTGCTAAGTAATTAAAACGCAAGCAGGAGTCTGGTTCTAGCTTCCTCATAAATAAACTGAAAATAATGAAATGTTAGCTACTGGCATTGACTGCCAAGTTTTATGGTTGTCCCCTAATTACACTGGTACAACACAAATTTGTGTGTGTGTCTAAAATAATATTTGATAACCGTGACCATAGTTCCTAGAATAATTAAGAACTTTAATCATGTACTGAAATACAGAAAAATAGCTTGATAACTATTTGACCTCCTACCTAACGAGGTAACCAAAGAATGCTGAGTTTGTATATTTTCTGCCTACGTGAATATTTATCCTGAGCAGAGACTGGCCTGATGAAAACAATTATGAAGAGATGAAAGCCTGACCAGCCCGTGAAATGGTGCATTATCTTTTTCCTCAAAGTGGGCTGTAGCCACCTTCTGGGGTCTGGGGCAGGGAGGGAATCAAGCCACAAGATGAACAGGGTAAACATTTAGATGCTTTAATTTTGCTGTATTTATGGGTGTGGGGAGCACATTATGTTTATATCAAAAATAAACATGGCGATACTGTTGAACAGAGTGCAAAAGTCACACAAATTTCTCAATATTACAGACATTTTGAGCTGCCAGCTACATCCACAGGGGTCCTCACAGGTCCTCCTTCATTGTAGGGGGTTCTCTGTGGAACCATTTGTAAAGTGCTCCCATAATATCAGGAAGCAATGACTTGCCAAATAAAAAGGCAAATGTTTCTGATGTGCAGGTTTCTACTCCAGATTAGATCAGATGGATTTCATATCATATATATGAGTAACAGGAATCTTAAAGCACCTTTTAGATAACTGGTTCTCCACTGGGGGCAAGTTTTCCCCACCCCACTCAGGGACATTTGACACTTGTCAATGTCTGAGGAATTTTTGGCTGTCACCATTTCCGGGGAGCAGCTACTGGCATCTAGTGCTCAACATCCTACAATGCACAGGACAGCTCCCTACCACAAAGAATTTCTCAGCCTAAAATATCAATAGCACTGAGGACGAGAAACCCTGCTGCTGCCAATGTGTATATATACGCAGAAAACAAGTGGTCTGAAAGTCAAAGGCAGGCCTCGGGGATCCGGGCCCACAGTCACAGTGTAAAGGAAGAAGGCACATATCTACCCGGACCAGGGCAGGAGACAAAACCAGCCTCTGGAAACAGGGGTTCAGCTGGTGACCAGACCAGGCGGAGTGCGTTTAGAATTCGGGCCACGAATAGAGCTGCTGTGCAGTCTTTGCAGACTTGCTTTGGTGGGATGGTGGAAGGGGCTGCCGTGCTTGTGGTCAGAGATATGCCAGTTCCTCCAGACAGCTGCCTTAATCCTCCCAATGGGAGTGACTCTCCCCGCTCAGTGCTCAGGTTGTAGATCTGAGGCCTTTATTATCTTACCCACTGCATTCTACATTGGTCCCCAGAGTGAGTTGTGACCTTCTTCAGGACAAGACCCATGCATTTTCATATATCTCTTCTTGGTCCAGGGTATCACAGCACAATGCTCATAACATGGCTGCCGAATTGACGTCAATGCCATATTCTCCCCACAGTATTAGAAATTCTGCATGCCTACATTTGAATAAAACATATTAAATGGGAAGGAGAGAAGGACGTGATCTACTATTTTCATCTGGGAAGATCATTTAGCAAAGTCTATCTTCAAAGACCTGTGTATATTTCTTTTTCGATGCTGACTTTCTTTAGCCTTTTTAGTAGTTTCTAGCAGTAATACAGTTCACTGTTGCATTTCATAAAAGGGTCACAATCTTGGTTAATGTTTTTTAGACAAAAATGCCCATAATCAAAGCCCAGAGCAAAGTTTGCCTGTCCTTCTCTCTACAACTTTTTAAAAATTCAAGCTCTATAATTCATTTATTTGCTAATGAATTTCCCTGTCAGGGGTAGTCTGACTCTGCTCAGCTTTAATTATAACAAAAAATTCATTTAGGCTTTCTCCCTGCTCTCCATATTGAAAATGAACTATTCTATAGAATGACTGAGAAGGAACAAAGCATTTTTGGAATAAAAGGCAATTTTCCAGTTTAAAATGTTCTGGGCAGGTTCAGTACCTTCCTGTTCTTTACATTCCTAAAATTAAGAATTTTAGGAATGTAAAGAACATCTCAAGCAATCCAAGTATCTTCAACTCCACTGACAATGTAAATCAAAGGGTTATTCTTCACCCTACAAAACCACTTATTGAAAGATTCAACCCAAGATTATTTTCATTCAGCAGCACCTACCATTTAAATTTAGGTGGCATTTACACAGCTTTTTTGCGGTACACGGGCTTCTCACTGTTGTGGCCTCTCCCGTTGCGGAGCACAGGCTCCGAACGCGCAGGCTCAGTGGCCATGGCTCACGGGCCCAGTCGCTCCGTGGCATGTGGGATCTTCCCAGACCGGGGCACGAACCGTGTCCCCTGCATCGGCAGGCGGACTCTCAACCACTGCGCCACCAGGGAAGCCCCAGAACTTTCTAAGAGCTAAGAAGGAATGATGAATGAGCCCAACCTCTTAATTTTGTGGTGAGGAAACTGAGGCTTAGAAGTCAATTTGAACTCTCAGAGCTATGTAATGACAATGGCTAGGACTTTTCAAGGGCGCACAGCTTCTCTTATCTTCATCATTCCCACCGTTGTCTAAGCCACCATTATATCTTGCTTGGATTGCTGCAGGAGCTTCCTAAGTCCTGCTTCTACCTGCCTCCTACACACTGCCCTCCTCACAGAGACCACTTCACACAGCAGCCAGAGGGATACATCCACAACAGAAGGCAAGCTATGTCACTCCTTTGCTCAGAAACTTCCAATATCTTCCCACCTCTCCCAAGGAAAAGCCAATCTTCGCAGTGTCTACATGGCCTATTCCATTTCTAATTACTTACCTCTTCCGCCTCTGCACCCCAGCTGCACCCAACACTTTCTTCCCTTACTCCACCCTGGGGACTTTGCCCTTGCAGTTCCCTCTGCCAGCAACCTCTTCTTCCAGACTTCCAAATGCCTCCCCCACTCCCTCCCTCCCATTAGATGTCCTCAAACTCACTCTACCATAGGTGGCTTCCCTGATAACACTGTAAAGAGCATCGCCCCACCTCCTACCTCTCTCTTTCACCTTACTTGCTTTACTATTTTTTTCTAATACTTTTACCACCTGACATATTATATATTTATGTGTTTATTAACTGCCTTTTGCCATTAGAATGTAAGATCAACAAAAAAAATCCCCGCTGAGGTTCCTTAAAGAACTAAAAATAGAGTTACGATATGATCCAGCAATCCCACTCCTGGGCATATATCTGGAAAAGATAAAAACTCTAATTTGAAAAGAATATATGCACCCCAATGTTCATAGCAGCACTATTTACAATAGCCAAGACATGGAAGCAACCTAAATGTCCATCAACAGATAAATGAATCAAGAAGATGTGTTATGTATATACAATGGAATATTACTCGGCCATAAAAAAGAATGAAATAATGCCATTTGCAGTAACATGGATGGACCCAGAGATTATCATACTAAGTGAAGTAAGTCAGACAGAGAAAGACAAATATCATATGGTATCACTTATATGTGGAATCTAAGAAAAAGATACAAATGAATTTATTTATAAAACAGAAACAGACCCACAGACATAGAAAACAAATTTATGGATACCAAAGGGGAAAGGGGTAGGGAGGAATAAATTAGGAGTTTGGGAGTAACAGATACACACTAATATATCTAAAATAGATAAACAACAAGGTCCTACTGTATAGCACAGGGAACTATATTCAATAACTTGTAATAACCTAAAATGGAAAAGAATCTGAAAAAGAACAGCTGACTCACTTTGCTGTACACCTGACTCTAATACAACATTGTACATCAACTATATTTCAATTTAAAAAACAATTTTAAAATAATAATAAAGTAGAAGCACAAAAAAATGTCCCCCCTGTATTCCCCAGTGCCTGGTACATGGCAAGCCCTCAAGATGTTTGTACATATGAAGAGTAGCGCTTACTAAGTGCCAGCTACTATTCTAAGGAAGGTACAGGAACCAATTTACCTAATCTTCCTAATAACACAAGATAGGCACTATTGTCATCATTGCTGTCATCTCTGGTTCACAGATGAAGAAACTGAGGCACGGAGAAGTTTAGTAACACGTCCAAGATCACCCAGCTAGTCAATTGTAGAGCCAGGATTTGAACCTAGGGCACACGTTCTTTAACCACCATGATGTATTCTGTCACTCTTAGCTTAGCTAATGACAAAAAAATACTTCAATGAGTGTCCCCTATACCAAACTCTCAGAAATTGAGATATATCAAAGTGTGCTTTCAAAATGTCAGTTGCTTCCTATGACTGCCTAACATTTTAAAATAATCAATAAGGTATGATTTTGAGCTAAGACTGGTAAACAAGAGCAAAAGTGTGAGCCACTTGTGCTGCACTCAAATTCAGAGCACACAAAGGATATGACTTTGGTTTACAAGCGTGTGCAGGTAATTCTCCCTACTCAACTGAGATTACCATGATTAGCTCTGGTCCATAAAGGGAAAGCTAAGACACAAAAGCCTCAGTGATGTTCCAGGCCACACAGCCAGCAACAGTGGCAGGAAGGGAGCCTCTGAGGGCCCCTCTGGGATTGCAGCAGGTCACACATGCTCCCTGCTTATTAGTATAAAACACCAGGGTGATTCACACAATGGAATGTTTAAGCCAAGATGTCACCTAATAGAGGCTATGTTGATACAGCTTTACCTGAGAAGTTACATAATCGTCCTACTGTGGAAACGCCATAAAGGAATTTGTGCCTTGGAATAAAGAGAGGTGGACCCCCTAGGAATTACTCCACAAAGGATATCAGGAGATTTTCAGTGTGAAATTCACTAGCCTAGACTGGACAGGTGACTTGTAAAAATCGGCCCAATGAAGACTTTCTGAGAGCAGTCACTGTGCCCAGTTCAATTTGGTAAGACTTAACCAGACCCCTGCCTGAGAGAGCCTCCAGGGACCCCCAGACTTGCCCATCTTTCCACAGGGGAGGGAGGTGTGTTCTGTACATCTCCTGTATAAATATAAAAGTCCCTACTGTGAGTCCTCTCTGCCTCCTGCTTTTAGGTCAAATATTTATTTATGCAAGCCTTTCATTATCTTTCTACCCTAGAAAGCCGAATGAATCTTTCCTCGCTCTTTGTTGGCATTCTCTGAAAGAAATCTCGAACTCTGGAATATCACCTCCACCTCCAATCCTCCCTTGACCTCGCCCTCCACTGTCCCACCTGCCCCAAGACACAACCTGAGAAGGAAGGCGGGGAGGTGGCTGGAGAGGAGGAGCGGTGATGTCACCAGCACCTGTCACCTGGCAGGCCCCAGCCCCACCCACCCTGCCGCCGAAGAGTGTCGACCGGGCGCCCGCCCTCCCGCACGCCCCGACCCTGGTAGGCCAGTCCCTCCCGCCCCAGCCTCCTGCCACCGTCCAATGGCCGAGGGACAGGGCAAGCTGAGCAAGCCGCTGCAGCCCAGCCGGCTCCCCGCCCTGTTCCCGGTTCCCCAGCCGGGCTCCGGCAGCCTTTAAATGCAGCCCAGGGCCAGCACGGCGCACCCTCGACTCCTTTTTCCTCGGGCAGCAGCACCCCGAGGAAGAAAGCAGCCTCGACTCGTCAGCGCGGTCCGGGCTGCGGCGGCCACCTCCGACCTCTGGGCCCGCGCCGCCTTCCCGGCCTCCGCCTTCTCCTTCCCCTCCCCCCGGCCCCGCCAGCCGGGTCGGCGCCGGGCCCCCGGGAGTGCACGCCCGCGCGCCCGTGTGTGTGTGCGCGCACGAGCCAGTCTCGGACCCGCGCCCCCGCCCGGCGCAGGACCGCCTCTGAAGCCCAGCCCGCGCGCCGTGTCCCACGTCCCCCACCGCCCGGCCGCCAGCCGCGCACCCCGCCGCGCTGCGCGAGAAGATGGCGGGGTCGGTGGCCGACAGCGATGCAGTGGTGGTGAGTGCGGCGGGGACACGCGAGGCGCCCCCTTCCCGCAGCCCGCACGGCCCCTTCGCCGGCTCCGGCTCCGGCTCGGCAGAGGCCCAGCCCCGCGCCCCACGCGTGAGAAGGCGCCCCAGTACCTGGTAGCGGGAGCCGGCTGTGTGCGGCGGACGTGAGGGGCCGGAGGGGTGCCCCAGCTGGAGGGCCGCTGGCTGAGGGGAGGTGTTGGGGGCGGCCCGTGGGGTGGGGGGTGACCGACAGTTCCCTCCGCGCTGTGCAGCCTCCGGCCAGGTGTGTGCATGTTGCACGTGTGAGTGTGCGCCTGTGTGTGTCCGGCGCGCGCGCCCCGCGCCCGCCCCGCGCCGTTCCGGGGATTTCCCCCTTGGAAATGGGTCCGCGCCAGGGGCTCGCGAGAGAAGTTGAGCGCGGCCGCTGCACTCCAGCCATGTCCCCGAGGACAGGCCTGGGCGACGGCGGTTCCATGGGCGTTTGCGGTTGGAGAGGGGCCTTCCCTCCCTCGGCGCGGGGCTCTGGCTCCCCAGTGGGCCTCGACCTTCATTTTGATCTAGATCTGAAGGGTCTGAGGATCATCAGAGGCTTAGCTACCTGGTGGAAAGGACGGGTTTTGTTCCGGGAGTTTATGCGGTTATTCAGTGGGCTGTGAGGTGGGAGCTTTTGCAGAGGCTTCCTGTGTTCTATGGAGGACTGCTGGATTCCTCCAGATATGTGTAGGTTCTTCCCCGCTCCCTCTAACACCCCCCTCCAAAAGCTTTTGGAAAGCCAATCTGTGTGCTTCTATTTTTAGAAACTAGATGATGGGCATTTAAACAACTCCTTGGGCTCTCCAGTTCAAGCCGACGTGTACTTCCCACGACTGGTAAATGATTTTGTTCTGTGCTCTGTGTCTGCCTGTACCCTCTTCTTTCTTCTTTCCTTAGGTCAGGTCCTAAGGATCTGAGGCCTTGGCTCTTCCCTAACAGGCTGTAAACTTTCTGTTTCTCCTCTCATCCTTTGCAGATCGTGCCATTTTGTGGGCACATTAAAGGTGGCATGAGACCAGGCAAGAAGGTATTAGTGATGGGCATCGTAGACCTCAACCCTGAGAGGTAAGGCAGAGTCCTTGTCACCTAGACCTATCAGGCAGTTACAAGGTCCTGCCCACTCCTGTTGTGGTTTACTGCCCCTCCTCTTCCCACCCCTGTGGCCAGTGTTGCTAGTTTGAAGTGCCAAGAAAGTACTATGTTCCCATGAAAAGAATGTGTATGAATCCCAGCCATCATTTCTCTAGACAGCTATTTATATCAGAGATTATAAATATAGACCCACATCATTTTCTCTTTGACCCTTAGGGAGGCGAAAGGATTTTTTTTTTTCCAAATATGGTGTTTGGAGTAAGAA
Organism: Lagenorhynchus albirostris; assembly: GCF_949774975.1. Classification (NCBI taxonomy): domain Eukaryota; kingdom Metazoa; phylum Chordata; class Mammalia; order Artiodactyla; family Delphinidae; genus Lagenorhynchus; species Lagenorhynchus albirostris. The sequence goes on along the minus strand of NC_083107.1, from coordinate 35,036,795 downwards.
CTATCAATATAAATGAGACCCAAACTTTACGAGATATCGTTTCCCCTGGTCAATTAATGGGGCTGTTTTTGAGTCTTCTGAAATGGATTAAGACACAGATGTGTGGGTAGTTTGGGGTATATGAAATGTCTACAGTTAGTTCTCCACTGAAGTTTTCACCAGGGCCTCCTCTGGATAACAAACCAGTTTGATTGTAATCCTATTTCTCCATAGTCTAAACCCCCCAACGCCTGCCCCCATATGAAGAGTAGTGGCCCATTAAAAGCTGACAAATCCAAAGAAGAAGAAGGAAATGGGAGCCTGGGTCATTGTTAATGTTGTTTTGCTCAACCGTGAATAAGTGAGATGATTTTCTTTTCAGCTTTGCCATCAGCCTGACCTGTGGTGATTCGGAGGATCCTCCCGCCGATGTGGCAATTGAACTCAAAGCTGTGTTCACAGATCGGCAGCTACTCAGAAATTCTTGTATATCTGGGGAAAGGGGTGAAGAACAGTCAGCGATCCCTTACTTCCCATTCATCCCAGACCAACCATTCAGGGTGAGTGCCTCGAGTGCTTCCGCTCCAACCACTGGCAGGATGGTGATGTTCTCATCTAGTATGTGCCAAGAACACTTTAAGCCAGAATTTTTGCAATTCTATTTAGCCAATATGTGTAAATAAACCCATATTTACATGTCTATATTGTTAAAAATAAATACTTTTCTATGTAGTATTTAACATAGTACTAGGCATATAATAGACACCTGTCCCAAAATATATTTGATTAATAAATAATAATAAGTATCTAGAATTTTCCTCATTTTTTTCTCAACCTTTAAGTAGCACCAAACCATATCAGTTATGTCTTTTTTTAAGAATCTAGTTGATTATCATTTTATTTTCTCTTGTTCCCTTTGCTAGTGAGGACTTAGTCATGTCCTTGTTTCCCTCTCTGGGTTAAGTAGCCTCAGTCTGTTTCACTGTCACAGTCTCTGTGGCTGACAGATTCCTTCCCTTGGGCCTGGATGAGTATAGATTTGCTCCCCACTATCTGTCAGACAGGAAGCACAGCCCAAACTTCCATTTCAATCAAGCAGCATTAGCAGCACCTTCCTCTATGAAGGACAATACCAAGTAAGAGATGCAAGTCAGTAATGTGTTAGGAAAGAATTTACTGACATGTCAGACCTGGTGATGAAGTGTCTACATTACACCTTGTTAACATACATCACAATAATGACAACCCAGTTAAAAGCTCCCTGTTGCATAAACACCTAACAAAGCAGAACTACCCTTAACCTGTTGCTCCTCGTCTAAAAATTTACAGGGGCCTATGAATAAGTCATACTTTTTCTTCCCATCTTACAGTCTGGGAAAGCAAGAATCCGTGACTGTCACATCAATGATAGAATAGAGACTAATTGCCCTTCTAATTGTAGCCTGGGGAAGACACCCCTACCCTTCTCTAGAATGGTAATGACCCTGAGGCTCCCCTGAACTGTGTCAGTTTCTTACTGGTGAATCTTAATGCAGAGCTCGTGAGTGTGAGTAACCAAAGCTTCTGCCAGGAGGAATAGTGCTCCCCAACAACAAAACTGAAATGAAATCACCCCTTCTTGGTGATATAATTTTAGTAATAATATGAATTAAATGTGACTAATATCACATACGGAGTCTCTCCTTGCATGATGAATACAAATGCTTTTAATAAATACATAGCACAGAACCAATGATTAAACTCTATGGTGAATTACTTAAGTTTCAAAAAAGGAGGAAGAAAAAGCTTTTACCATATGGAATCAGTATTTCTGTTTGGCTTAGCAAGGCCTTGTTAATTACACATCCTTGGTCGAATGGTAATTACTGTGTAACCTTCTCTCTGCTTAGTGTTTAGGGGTGTCTAGACTATTATTACATGCTACTAATGGGTACCAGTTCTGCTTTGCGAGGGGCTTCTCTGAAGGTGGGATAGAATTGTTCAGGGGATGAGGATGGAGACATTAAGTGCCGTATAAATAAATCTCTGCCACTTTCCATCACTTTCTGGCATGCAAGGAGAAGGGAGAAAGAGTAAAGCAATTTTAAATCTTTAAAGGACATTGAATAGTGTAGAGCAGTGCTTCACAAAGTGTGTTCCTTATTCTAGCAACACCAGCATCATCTTGGAACTTGATGGAAAAGCACATTCTTAGACCTTACCCTAGCCCTACTAAATGGAAATTTTGGTGGGTGGAGTCCAGCAATCTGTGTTCTAACACGCCTTCTGTATGATCCCAGTGCACTCCCATGTTTGAGAACCACTGAGGATGTTGCCTTTCTCCAAAATGAAGTACTGTTTGTTCGTTTTCCCCAGCAGGGTTCATTGAAATTATGAACTGAGGTTATTATTTTGTTTCTTCCAGGTGGAAATCCTTTGTGAGCACCCACGTTTCAGAGTGTTTGTGGATGGACACCAACTTTTTGATTTTTACCACCGCATTCAAACGTTATCTGCAATCGACACCATAAAGATAAACGGGGACCTCCAGATCACTAAGCTTGGCTGACGTTGTTTAAACCACGTCTGTTTCAGATAGCATCAGGTGCCACAACTGTATGACTGTTGGTCTGGAAGAAGTGTCCTAGCAAGATCTGAAGACTTAAAAAGAAAACAAAAACGAAAAGGGAAACTTCACTGTCTCTTCTTTCTGTGCGGTTTAAACCCAAAATGACTTCAACGGTGGTTTGCCCTTAGGAAGCTGTCGGAACAAAGACACCGAGCCATTATTTCCAGAACAAAGTAATACGCTTACGCTGGATTTTATTCAGACTAAACTGAACTGGATTTGTGATTTGGTAGTAAGTTATTCATCGTTTCAAAGCTGATGTTTAGAACAAAAGTGCTAAAGACTTAAAACAACAACAACAACAAAGACGGTACACAGAAGTCAACTCATTTCTGCACTGAAGTGGAATTGTGTAGCACAACCGACATTTTAGTCAGGGTATTTAACATAGAATGTAGGTTGTTCAAGGTTTGTTTTGTTTTGTTTTGTTTTGTTGCACAGCATAATGTTAATTCAGATTTTTAAAGCTTTCTTGTAGTTATTTATTTCTACTCAGTGTATGAGAGAATGATTAATGTCTCAAGAACAGCAAGTTACGAACTTTTGAATGTACAATTATCTTAGGTCTGGGGGGAAAATTACCTATTCCATCATGATAAAGGTGAATTTCTACCTTAAAGAGTTGAGTCTTATCCTCCATACCCCTAAACTTAGGATATCTTGATATAAATTGCTGTAAGTGCTTTTGGGAAAGCTTTGCAACGTTTCATAAGACTGCTTTTCAAGTTATTGATGATTATTTACATTGCTTTTTCTCCTTACTGTGAATTAGCACCGTATTGGCTTCCTTAAGACTAACTACTTTTCCCTAGACCTACATAATAGCTCGTTAAGTTGTTATTAAGCTAATTGAAAACACGTAAGAAGTGATTGCATAGACAATTTTTAAATGACTATTATATAAACTTTTGAAAGTACAGTATGAAAATGATTCTGGAATGCAATGGAAAGCAGAAGCAAATGGCCCCAAATAACTTACCCGGAAATAATTTATATCAACTTAAGCTGTTAGCTCATTGTATCACTTTTATTATGTGACCCTCACTGATATCCCTAAGCAATGCCTTTGGAGCTTCGGAGTAGAGGGTGCTTCCTACTGTGTTGGCTCTGCTGAGATATTAGGATAAGACAGGATCCAAATTAGGAAATGATCCAGTTAGTTTATCTGAAAAATTAACTCCCAGGACTCTAGGTCTTTGAGTCCAGCCAATAGTGTGAATGCTCCCAATTAAGCTTTAGGTGTTTCCCTGTACTTGTGGAACTGGTTAGACAGCAGGGAGTCTCTAGGAGAAGCCTGCAGTGATACAGATGTCACCGCACAGCAAGGGATGGTTGGAGTCCTGGGTGCTGGATTTCACAAACTCTACTGGCCCTGGAGAGAAGGACCCTTGGCATTGCTTTGGTCAGCTGGTGGGGAGAAGAGGGGGTGCTGGGGTGGGGTGTGTATTTATATATAATTTAGGTTTTGTCTGTAGAGCATACTGCGTCTTGTTATGACACGTCCTTCTCCTGCTTTGCTTTTGAGTTTCTTTACACAACATGCAGAGGCACTGAAGTGACCATGTCATATTCATGTGTCGAGAATGTAGACAGTGTTTCGGTACCAAAGTCTAAGAAAAAGCAAACTAAAATCATGAATTTTTTATAGGTGATATATTTGGATTCTTCTCAACTTTTAAACTGTTTAGCACAGTTCCACTGTGTTATATAAGAAGATGCTTTATCCAACAAGGCTGGCTGAGTATTGAAAAGCTATATGTACCAGCTGAGTTAAGCAGCCATATTCAGCCAGGAGGGCTGTTCTGTGGCTCCGGCTATTTTTGAGCCTGTGATTAGCTTGTAGAGCCACTAGGTTTTGATGTGTGTTTGTAGAGAGACTTAGAGGGCACCCTGAAATATATTGGTAGGGGTTTTGATTCTCCTTATGGTGGAAGACCCCCACAGGAGGTTTCCTTTGAGTGGCCATCCATTCCCACCCACTGCATAATTCAGCGGAAACTAGAGGAGTTGGGAGTGTAACTGTTTGGAACTGACACTGTTCTCTCTACCTATCAGCTAACTGGTTAGCAGCCAAGCCCTTAAGCAGCCTAATGTAAAGATTCACTGTTAACCCTTCATTTCTGTATGGGGAACCTCTTGGTTAAGCCTACTGGAATTAATCTAAATGATGTGATGATTTGATTCAGGTATAGTTAAATTAGCAAGGGGCTAATCCAGCTGTACTAATCATTAGCTGTAAACTGGAAACAATGTTCACATCCTCTCATCAGCATGCGAGGTCTAAGGTGGGAATTCAGGATGGAAAGTGCAATTTTAAGCTTCACAGGAAAGCATTTGGGTATGTAAGGTGTTATTTCTGACCAGAGCCCTAATTTTGCAATATGACCAAAACCAAGGAACATAGATAACAATCAGGCTCTGGGGGAATAATAGGCAGGCTTTAGACAATCTGTTCATTTCTGCATCAAAATTGGAGTGAATGTATATATCTACTTAAAAGTTAATAGAAGTGACTTCTACTTTCTGGGCTATCCCAGAATTGTCTTAATTTTTTTTTTTTAATTTGAAACCCCATTTCATATCTTGCCAACCTCAGTTCAAAACCTCCTAAGAGATGACTCTTAGAATTATTGGTGATTTGTTAAAATGGCAAGTCCTTTCATTTGTATTAAAAAGCAAATATCCAAAAAGAGGGAGGGAGCCCTGTTGCCTTGAGAGAAACAGCCTTGGCATTTTCCAGCTACATTATCAATGTAGAAATAATGTTCCTATGATGACATATTTTCGAAGAAACACTTTCTTATTTACTGCGTGGTGTAAAATGTTGCTAAATGTGTTCTTACATTATTATGTCACTGCTGAAAGTTATTTGCACTATAATAAAGGAATTTTCTACAAAAGGGTTTCCAGTTTATAAGGTGCTAAATTTGGCACAGGGTGTAATGTACTTAGCATGGACCGTATGGTAGAGCAATCCTCCCTCACTTTCACGCACACACTCCAAGACCACTTGTTTGTGTGTTGCCAACATTAATAAACTGATCAAGGGAAGGAAAGTGTCTGAGGGCCCTCAGAGACCTAATGAGTTCATGTTGTGTGTGCAATGGGTTCTTTTAAAGTATAATTTGCATACAGTAAATTCACATTTTTCTTGGTGTGCAGTTTTACGAGTTTTAACACATGCATAGATTCACGTAACAATCACCTCGATCAGGATGTAGAATCCTTCCATCACCCCCCAAAAATTCCCTTGGGCTACCCCTTTGTAGTTAAACTTGCCCCCCACTCCTAGCACTAATCAGGCAACCACTGACCCATTCCACCTGCCTGTAGTTTTGCCTTTTCCTGAATGACATTTGAAGAGAATTATACCATATATAATCCTTGGAGATTGGCTTCTTGCGTAATACATTTGAGATTCACGTTGTGTGTATCAAGTTTTTCCTTTTTATTGCTGAGTAGTATTCCATTGTGTGGATGTACCAGTTTCTTTATTCATTCACCTGTTAAGGATGCAGTCGGTTCTTAATAAATCATTAATATAGTCTTATTACAACAGTGTATATACAAAAGCAATATTGCATTTCTCTTGCCTTCTCTTTCCTGTGGTTTGAATGATTAGGAAGGAAACTTGATCCCTTAGCTATTTTGACTACAAATAAAACTGGCTTATAGAATTTTGCCTAGCTTCAGTTATGGGTGGTTTAGCGGAGATAATTTACTCAATATGCTGGATTTAGGGTACCTACTTATACCTTAGTTGGTTTTATTAATCCTTTCCTTTATTTTTTTTTTCATTTTTATTTTTTAAGGAAGCAAAGCTGTGAGGCCAGTCTTTGTCACAGCTTTTGCAGTGAAGTATAGGCAGGGAAAGTCCTGTCAAAGTGGGGACAATTTGCTTAGACTGTTGGGCAGAGATAGGAGAGCTTCCCCCGCCCCTGTGGGATATAACATTATACTTGTCCTATGACAGCATTTTGAATTAGACAGTCTGGAAGATATGTATAACTGGAGCCTCCGAGTGCCACAAACACTTAGGACCTTCATTCATTCAGCAGGTGTTTATTGAGCTCTGTCAATTGCCATTCTAGGTACTTGGATACATCAGTGAGTGAAACAGACCCTGGTGTTTTTAAACTTTAGTGTGCTTCAGCATGGCCAAAAAAATATAAAAATTTTAAAAACTTTTTTTTTTTTTTTTTTTTTTTTGCAGTACGCGGGCCTCTCACTGTTGTGGCCTCTCCCGTTGCGGAGCACAGGCTCCGGACGCGCAGGCTCAGTGGCCATGGCTCACAGGCCCAGCCGCTCCGCGGCATGTGGGATCTTCCTGGACTGGGGCACAAACCCGTGTCCCCTGCATCGGCAGGCGGACTGTCAACCACTGCGCCACCAGGGAAGCCCTAAAAACACTTTTAAAAATTTGGATTTTTAAATTTTCAAGACACCATTTTCATTTTTTGTTTTATTACTTAAATGCAAGGTGCTACCTCTTTACAAGAGCTTAACAGCATATAATTTCTCATTTAACTGCACATGTCAGATCCTCACTATGTGCAGAACACTGTACTAGCTGTAGTGTGTGTGTGTGTGTGTGTGTGTGTGTGTGTGTGTGTGTGTTTGCAACAAACGTGAATGCACATCCACTCCCAAGGAGATTTTAATTAAAGAATATTATAAAAAAAAAAAAAAAAAAAACTTTAGTGTGCTTAAGAATCACCCAGGAGTAGAAGTCCAATCTCACCCAGGGAAATTATGTTTCAGTAGGTCTGGAGAAGGTCTCAGGAGTTTGTATTTTTAAGAAACACCCTGTATGGTGTTGGTGGTCCCAGATCCCAAATTAAGCAGCTCTGACTTTGCGAATTCCAAAAACATTCACTGACTCAAACTTGAATTGTGCCAAGGCTGTGGGATTCTGATCTGTGGATATCTTTCTGTGGGAATTTCATTTCAACACTGGGGCATCCTGCTCTGCCAAAAGACAATCATGCAACTTTCATTATAACTTTACAACTAAGTGTCTTCACCCCTGATGTAACCTCTCCTCACTCCCGCCCCTACCTCAATACAAACACTGTAGTAAAAGGAAGTGCCTTTCAGTCGAGTTTTGTAAAGAATCCTCCTTATTGGGGTTGGTTTAGGATCTCAGTAGAACCCTGACACCTATTGTAAGTAGTGGATTCTCTGAGAAAGATTAAGGTTCGTAAGCATTTCAATTAGTTATTCGTTTGCAGAATCACCACGGTGGTTCCCAAACATTCTGCAAGGCACATACACAAGGTGGTTTATAACTTGTGAAGAGGGCAGAGGGCAAGTGGTAATGGCCCAAATGAGCTTTTCACAGCATTTCGGAAATGAATTTCAAGTCTTCCTTTCACTAAATGCAGCTGAGTTTGTACAAGGTACTGCATGCCTAACTTGCTTCCTAATCACCATGTTAATTTCACAATGATTTTTTCCTAAAAAAGAAAAAGTCTCCTGCAAAAGGCAAAGAACTGTCTTGCAAGGCATATATTTCATAATGAATTTAAATGGGTATATACAAGGTGCCGAAGCAATATTCAACCGAGAGAGAGAGAAGGGGAAGAAATAGCTGTTGACCATTTCTCTTGCTTGGATATACACTTCCATCTCCCAGGGAAAGATGGTGACTAGGTGAGCAAACACAGAACGTAAGGAGGCATCGTTGTTTGATAGGACAACACAGACAGTTCTAAATAATGGGCTCCGGGAAGTGGCAAGCCAGCCACAGACCTTGGGGATGATATGGGGTTTTGGGGACCTTCCAAGCTTTCATGAGTAAGAACAATAATAAACATTTGTCAGTAACTCCAGCACCTCCCTTTTTGTCAGTATTCTGTCATTAATTCTAAAAAGACAGATGCAAACAATCAAAGCTTACCTGAACAGTTGGTCTTGAAAGGGGAAGAAGAGAAGCAGTGAGGCTGTGATAAGGTGAGAAGGAAGAGGCACCTGGGCCTCAGGGATTTGTTGTGTGTGTTCAGGCAGGCACTTTATTTTTTTTTGTTTATAAATTTTATTTATTTTTGGCTGCGTCGGGTCGTCGTTGCTGCGCACGGGCTCTCTCTAGTTGTGGTGAGCAGAGGCTACTCTTGGTTTCGGTGCATAGGCTTCTCATTGCGGTGGCTTCTCTTGTTGCAGAGCACGGGCTCTAGGTGTGCGGGCTCAATAGTTGTGGTGTGCAGACTCAGGAGTTGTGGCGCACGGGCTTAGTTGCTCCGCGGCATGTGAGACCTTCCGGACCAGGGCTCAAACCCGTGTCCCCTGCATTGGCAGGCGGATTCTTAACCACTGCGCCACCAGGGAAGTCCCAGGTGCACACTTTAAATCTCCAGTCTTAATTTGCCTCCTGTGGGAAATGGAAATAATGAAACTTGTGACGCTGTGTTTGGAGAGCCATAGGTGACAACGGAGTAAAACATTTCTTACAGCTGATAAGGCCAAAGTTAAAATAATCATGATACCAATTTCTACAATACTCTTCCATGATTTTGTAATGAAACAGCATTAAAAGAGTTAATCCTTGAGACTGTGTCTAATCCATTGGAACATGCTTTTCATATCATTTCATTGAAGCCTATTTTATTTAAAATCTAGCCAAAATTAGCAGTGTATTAGGCAATATTTAGAATGATGTTTGTAAAACGTACTCAGAGATTTTTTACTCTGAATTATTACAGCTGTTCCAACATTAGAAAGCATGGGTTTCTCCTAATGCAATAAAAACGATATTTAGTTCAGCATAAAATGATTTTTAATGTTGTTAAAAGGTGAACAAGGAAGATATGCACAACATGATGAGAAATTACTGAAAAGAAATAATTTTTTCAAATGAGAATCTTCCTGGAGTTGTGTGGTCTGTTACTCTAAGATTCTAATTAATCATTCATTTATCCGCTTTTTTTAAATCCTCAAATGAAAAAAACAAAACAAAACAAAAAACCACATACAAGACCACAGTCTCTTTCTTTAAGAAGGTTAGAAACAGATCTGCTTTTTTGGTAAGGCTTTGATTAATGTCAAATATTGAGGTTACCTCACCGTTTGGGGTTTTTTAAGGCAACTAACATTCTCTTTGCTTTTGCAAATGATGTAAATTCCTGACTTGGGAACCCCCTTGCAATCCTCAACTTCAAAATTAAATAAATGATTTTAAAAATTCACCTTCCTAAGTTGAAAGGGCAAATACTGGCCTTTTCATGTACTTGGTACTCTTAAAGCATGTCTATAGAGTTAGTTCATATCCTGAGAGAATCACTCGTAACTGTTGCTAATGAAGCTACATAGGAATGGAGCACTTTTATATGAAGGCACCGTGTTAGACACTGTAGGTTATAAAAAGAGATAAAAGACCTATGCCATCTGCCCTTGAAGAATTTATGATCAAACTGGAAAGACAGTTGTATGTATAAAATATACATAAAGATGACTGTCAATATATAGGACCAGACCAAGCGGGCAGAACATTGCACCTTACAGGAGTTCCCGGGGACAGAGATTGCCGCTCGCTGGGGTGACCCAGGAGGGCATCTGGGTCTAAAGGATTTTAGCTGGGCTTCCAAGGGCCTGAATGCCCCTTGCCCTCTGTGCTGCCCCCAAACACCCCAGTATATAGAACAACTTCAGGTTTGATCTGAGGGCCAGTGTTGTGTTTTCCAAAGTTCAGTGATGTAGTTGAAATTCTGGCCTCCCAAAGAAAGAGTTCAAGGAGAAACCTGGTGTTCTTTAATTACAAAACACATGGGTCTCTGGTGGAGGGGAGTCCCTTCCTTTAACCAAGCCCCCAGCAAAGAACGGACGGCCTCATGGAATGTGTGTGGGGAAATCGTATTGTAAATATGTTTAACGTACTCAACTTCACCTCTACACATTTGGCACCAAAGCATAAAACAAAAAACACCATATATATATATATATATAAATATATATTTTATATATATTTATATTAATAATATATTAATTTTATATATATATATATATATATATAGAGAGAGAGAGAGAGAGAGAGAGAGAGAGAGAGAGAGGACCCTTAAATGCTGTGGGCAATTCCACCCGTCATCCCATGGAAGTAGCAGAGAGCCTGAGAATGCAGATGTGATTCAGATGTGCCTTCAGGTGCTTCTGGGTCTCTCACAGCTGAAGGCTAGCTCCCTGCGGTGTCACACCCGTGTTCACAGATACCATTGATCTTTCTTGTGCATTGCTCCTAACTACAAATCAGATCCTTCTTCTTCTGCTCCAACGCTGGATGAAGTACTGCAGTCTTGAATTTACTGAGAGCTTGTCTCCAAAGTGACATTTTCCTAAGGGATTTTTCAAGGGAAAATTTGACATGAAGCCATTTTTGCCTTATATGCTGACTTTTGTGCCTAACCCATGAGAGAGACAGACTTCTGTTTATCCCTAGTGAATAGTTTTCTTGTTTATACATAATGGTTAGTTCTTTGATAGCAGAATCCATTTTATGAGCTCTGGCTCTAGACACAGGTCTGTTGAATAAAACTGTGGTGTTGGAGAGGTTCTATCTATAATCTGTACTGTCCAATATGGGCTATGAAGCACTTCACATGTGGCTAGTGCCACTGAGGAACTGAATTTTAAATTTTACTTAATTTTCATTAACAACTTTAAAGAGCCACATGTAGCTCATGGCTACCATATTGGACAGTTCAGGTCTAGAACATCAGGCCCTGTTGGGCTTATGTTTGGTCTAGATCTTCAGGGAATATTGTAGGTAGCAGAAGTTCCTGTTTGAACCTAAGCCATGTTCACCCTCAAATTCAGGAAAGTCTAGGCACCTCCTCAAGGCTAGTAGAGTAGTGGAGGCCTATTCATAGAAGAGACCAAGGTGCCCTTGGGAAAGAACTCACCCCAGGGGAAAAAAATGTCCACAAGGTGGTTTGTTTCAAGAAGACAGGCAAGCTTCAGAAGAAAGTGGCAGCTCTGTGGTCATTTCTGTGTTGTCACTGACATTGTCCCAGGCCCAGCTCAATGGAGGCATTCCTGAATCTCAGAACAAGGGGCTACAATACACACCCTGCACCCCGTGAACCCCACTCCCTGGAGCATTGAAGGACAAGGCAGCGGCAGCGCAGGCAGCATTCAGTCACCCATTCAGCCAACATTTCCTGAGCTTCTCCTAAGTGCCAGGCATGGTGCCAGATGCCAGCAGCGTTGACAGCTGCTGCAGCACCTGCCTGGGCCTCAGCCTTCAGCAACCTCTGTACAGTTGTCAGCAGTGACACTGATGCCACTGACGAGCGTCAGGGGCACAGCTGTCCATTTCGGAACTGCAGTGATGATCAGAAGCATTTTTTCTTTTTATGATTAACACCACTGTGTTTATGTGTTTGTTTAACCTGTAAGTGGCTGGTCTCCTGTGAACAGCCTTGGGTTGACCTGAAGTCAGTCTTGAAGGAAGGCATATTCTCCTTTGTCTTATCTTCAAAAAGCCAACCTACTCCAGAAAGCATCAGAAAGCAAGAGATTTTACTGGGAGGAAGAGCATTTTACCACACATTACTTGAGAAACAAAGGAATAAAAATCCCTGTTAGATATTTTTTCTCCCCAAATTCTTCTTTAGCTTGTAGCCTTCTCCAACCCTCTCCTTGGCTGCTTCTTAAATCTCCCTAATTCCCTTCCTATGCAGAGCTATTTGACCTGTACCAGCTCTCCCAGGGGGATTTTTAAAGCATTCATCCAGCAAAGGTCATTTCCTCCACAGGGGAGATTCTGCCCCTAAGAGAAATAAGAATTCTCTATCATTTCAATTTCTAGTTTCTTTAACACCCTGTGTCATTTTCCAGAAGAACTCAAGGCAGCCAAAAAGTGAGGACATCAAGACGGGTGGGGAGGAAAATGCCAGAACGTTCTGGCTCTTTCTATCTTCAAGACTCAGGTTTAATGTTTCCTCTGCAACTTCCCCAACAACTTAATTTTAAAGAAGATGCCTCCTGGCTCTCAATGTTCTTTTACCTGTTTGTCTCCTTGCTTAATGTTCATCTCTCCTGCCAAATGATCATTTCCGTCAGGGCAGGTACCATACTGATCGTGTTCACTACTGCATCCCAAGCACGTAGGTTGGGGCTTGTCACAATAAATAATAAATGGATGTCTGTCAGATGAATGAATAGTAGACAGATGCAGTATTCGTTATCTACTGCTGGGCAACAAATTATCCCAAAATTTATAGGCTTAAAACAACAATGAACAATGATTATCTCATACAGTTTCTGCTGGTCAGGAATCTAGGAGCAGCTTTACTGGGTGTTTCTAACTCAGGGTGTCTCACGATGTGACAGTTAAACTACCTGCCAGCGCTGCAGTCATCTGAAGGCTTGGTTGGGGCTCCATAATGAGTGCCTTCTTTGTATCTGGAAACATTTTTGAGGGGAATCAATTTCTCTTTACTCAGAGGTACTGTGCAAAGGGAAAGAGCATTAGGACAGACAGAAGGGCCTTGCCAGCTCTAAGATCCCACCACTTACCAGCTCTATGATCTCTTTGTACAAGTTTTGACAAGTCTGACCCTCATTTTTCTCTTCTGTAACATGGGGTTGCACAAATCTTCTTTGCAAGACACTCGTAAGGATTAAGCAAAAGAAGCTTCATAAGGCAGAGTGCCCGGTGTGTAATAAGAGCTCCATAAATGGTTGCTGTTAGAACTACATCAGAGTGACGTCTCCCTCACCTGATGTTTTATACTCTGGACCTCAGCTTAGCAGTTCTGAGGCTACCTGAATGGTGGAGCTGGCAAGGTTCTCTTGTTGCCGATGAGAAAAACAAGTCCAGAGCACTCAGGGGGCTTGTCCACGGTGTGGCTTTGCTCTTCACTGCTTGCTGGGATCCTGAGCAGGGCTCTCTGAGGACACTGGGCAGGAATCAGTTCAGGAAGGGAGGGTCACCAGCAGCTACTGCTAGAGGCAAAACAACCACTTAGGCCTGAATGAGCTTGCTCGGCTGTGATTCTGGGGAATCTTGAGAGCCTTACTAATCATCCCGTCTTGTTATTGTTGTTGTTTGGGTTTTCTAGGTTTTGTTTTGTTTTTTGTTTGTTATGGTGTTTTGTGGGGAGGGGGGTTGTTCATTTACATTTTTTACGGTTTTCCTCACTGGGCAGGCTCCTGCTTTGATTATTCAACCAGGCTGTCACATCCTACTTTCTGGGTAGACGTTCGGCCATTTGCAAATGTGAGACTATGAGACGGTTTGCATTCGCCGGGGTTCAGACTGCCTTCCATTCACCTGAATGGCTTCCATCTTTAACCCAAAGAGCACACACTTCTATTCTGAAGCCATTCTAGAACCTATGACAAACCACCCAGGGCTCTAGAGGAGAAAGGGGCCAGATTTTCTCTTTCCCAGAAAAAGTAACTCCCTGGTTAAGCAAGGAACAAAACACTGGACACTTTTTAGGTCAGAAGGGTAGGATGGAGTGCTCTGAACAGGCTTTTATGAACAACTCTGTATATGAGACACCACCATGAAAGTTAAAGAGAAAGTTGATCTGTGTTCACACTGCAATAGGATCAAGGTCCAGCCCACTCCACCCATGGCCTAAAAGAGGGAAAACTTCTACTTATGCATGAAGTTGTACAAGTGGCGTGTCTATACCAGGAGAGCACCACTGAGACTAGCAAGTTCTGGGCGGCTGCTTGCTTGCAATGAGTGGTGGACACCACAAAGTCAGGCTCCACAACATCACTCACCCACCTGATGCAGGGTGTGCTGTTCCCACCAGGAGAGTCACTCTGGAGACGTGGCCCTCCCTCTAGAAGGCACCTGGGAAGAATTCAAAGAAAATGTCTGGAAGGACAGCATATTCGCCCTGCAGGACTGGGACTTAGAAGGATGGTTCTGAGGTGAGAGAGGGAACTGACAGCAGGCATAGATCATTCTTCAAGTGATCAGATATTGCCATTTTAGAAAACTAAGGCCCAGGGAGATGAAGTCAACTGCTTAAAATCACAGTTTGCCATAATCCTGCTTCCTAGGCCAGGACTCTGCAGGAGAAAAACCAGGAGCAGGAGAAGGCAGCATGAGAAGTAGAGGTGAGATGGGAGTTTCCGAGGCTGCTGGAGAGGCACTGAAAGGCAGGGAGCTGGGCACTCCAGATACTTCACGTGTTTTCCAGGGATTATCCCAGTTTAGGGAGGATAATGAAGGCAACCTTCCAAGAAACTGAATTTTGCTTCAAGCATAAGGAAAAAAGATGCAGAAATAGAGAAGGGCCTATTCAATTTAGTTAGATGCCCAAAAAAGAGAAGGGCTGAGATGAAGTACTGTCTGGTGACCTTGGGAGGCTGTATGCAAATACAGTAGTCTGATGGAAGAATTGCAGGCAGTTCAGATCCATAGAGCTGTTTCCAGCAGAAAGTATGTTTTAAGTGAATAGAGATAAATTGATCATCTGTGGTATCTAAGAATGACATGGTTATCCAAAGACAGGTGCCAAAGGCCAACTTTGCGAGGCATGCCCACCACCCACACTCCCAACAGCCATTGGCTTGCAGGGATGACTCACCCATGGGTCCTGAGATTCTCCACCTTGCAGAGGACTGCTCATCCCTATGAAATGGGGAAGGGCAAGAGTCCATAAGGGCCTCCATATTAGGTCAGCAAATGGGAATATGGACCATGAGAGGAATGGAGTGGGGACAATAAGGAGGATGAGGATGCTGGACCCCAAGTTCCCCTAAATGTATTGGGATCGCACTCATACGCTGAAGCAGGTACCTGAACAGTCCATGTGGAGGAGGGACAGTGCATGTATTTGGCTCCCTGGTGGGCAGGAAGCTGAACTGAGGCTGAACTGCAGAGTCAAGCCTGCGGCATCTGTGACCATCACGAAGGCTGAGGAGAACAGAGAGGGGGCACTGAGTTCTGCAGTGCCACATACCTGCTATTGGGGCACGCATGGTTCTGCGAGGTAGACTCTTGTCCTCACAGCCAGACCCTCCAGTTTCTGGCCGCCTCTTCACCACCACACGCCCAAGAGGATGAGTGTCCTCCTTCCAATAACAGACCAGTAATTTAATGTGGGAGTTGTGGGTAGTAGTAGACACCAAGGCCAAGCGGAACCTGGCTTGGCTCTGCTGCTAGGGAACTTTCTCTCCATCGCAGCCCACCCACTCCCCCGGCCCTCTTCACTTTAGACCATGTGCTGCAGCCATAAACAGCCCTTGAGTTTTAGTGACTGAAAACACAAAGGTTTACATCATGCTCATCACTACATGTCTCTCTCAGGTCGGTGGAGAGTGTTGGGCTCTGCATCATCTTCATTCAAAGATCCAGGCTGATGGAGCCTCCGTTGTTTAGAAAGTCACCAGTCACCCTGGCAGTAAGTACTCAATAAATGGACCTAGCTTTCTCATTCTGGAGTTGGTTCTGTTGAAGATGGTGTAATCAAGGATAGAGAGGATGAGCATATTCAGCACAGGGCAGTGGCAAAGCCAAACAACAAAGGTTCAGGAGACTGATTCCCCCTTTTGAAACTGCCAGTTTCTAGCCGTGTGACCTAGGACACCTCATACATGTTATGAACTGTTTCTGTGGCCTTGATTTTGGTCACTGTGATGATTAAATTATCCTCAGTGTGAGTGTGCATTAAGATGTAGGCTTTGACCATAAAAAGAAACGAAATTGAGTTATTTGTAGTGAGGTGGGTGGACCTAGAGACTGTCATACAGAGTGAAGTAAGTCAGAAAGAGAAAAACAAATACCGTATGCTAACACATATATATATGGAATCTAAAAAAAAAAAAAGGTTCTGAAGAACCTAGGGGCAGGACAGGAATAAAGACGCAGACATAGAGAATGGACTTGAGGACACAGGGCGGGGGAAGAATAAGCTGGGACGAAGTGAGAGAGTGGCATGGACTTATATATACTACCAAACGTAAAACAGATAGCTAGTGGGAAGCAGACACATAGCACAGGGAGATCAGCTCGGTGCTTTGTGTCCACCTAGAGGGGTGGGATAGGGAGGGTGGGAGGGACACACAAGAGGGAGGAGATATGGGGATATATGTTTATGTATAGCTGATTCACTTTGTTATAAAGCAGAAACTAACACACCATTGTAAAGCAATTATACTCCAATAAAGATATTAAAAAATTATTTTTAAAGATGTAGGCTTTGTCATCAGGCGTAACACATTCTGGCTCTCAGTTCATTGGTGATTCTCAGGTCATTGGTAATGAGCCTGGTCATCTAGGGCTTTGGCCCAAGCAGGACTCAGGCTCACCTCCATTCCCAGGTGGGAAGGAGCCAGGTGGCAGCCTTGTGTGGTCCTCGGACTCACGCTACACTCACTTGATCAACGAGAAATACCTGTAGCCATAGTATCCTGTGGCCTCTGGTCTCAAAAGGGTTCAATTTCTGCTGAAAACACTGTAAAAAGAAATCTCTCTGCTTGTCAAACAACACTTTGTAAGCTTCAGAGAGTGTGGACACTGAGACTTCCTTTCTTCTGTTCCTTTTCTGAAATGCAAAGGGCAGCTGATGGGCCAAGAGGCTGTTCCAGATTAAAGCCCTCCTGACAAGCTTCCCACGGACTTGCCAGCACACAGCCTCCTGAAGCACCAAGATGCCCGGGCCAGTCTTTCCAGTCAGGAGTCTCACCTGGACAGGAAGAACAGACAGGCTTCCTAAAAGCATTTGATAAAGCAGAAGAGAACACTTTTTAAAAATCAGACCTTTAAAAAGAGACACTCTCAAACAGCGCTAGGAGAAGCGTGCATTGGAGAGCCTGGTTGGCAAGACATTTGGCAAAAAGTATCAAAAGCATCAAAAGTGCATCTGCCATTTGAGCTGGGAATTCCACTTCCAGGAACTTACCCCAAGGAAACAGTCTAAGATATGCCTAAAGACTGAGATGCCAGGGAATACGTTACAGCCTGTTTAGAATAGGGAAAAGGCTGGAAACAACTTAAAGGAGAGCAGCTTCAATAAATAAGTGTGATCATAAGATGAATCTTACCTAGGCTGCCACTACAAGTGATGCCCCAAAATATTGTAAAATGAAAGAAAGGAGAAAAGAAAGGTGGGAGGAGAGGGAGAGGAAGGCAGGAAACAAACAAAATAGTATGTACCATAAAATCTTATTTTTGTAAAAATGTATGAAGGACACATTTCAAGAGGTAGTTGTGGGATTATGTGTAAATTTTATTGTCTTCCTTTTACTGCTCAGTACGTTCTAATTTTTCTTTTCTTTCTTTTTTTTAATTAATTTTTCTTCAGGAAACATAAATACATTCAATCTTTCAACAAATATGTATTGAGTAACTACTAGGTATCAAGGCCTGTGCTAGGTTGGAACTGAGAGATAAGATTCCTGTCCACCAGAACTTTTGGTTTACTAATACTTGTACAATTTTTTTAAATTTTTAATTGTATTATTTAGTACTATAGTACAAATAGTACTAATCATACTACTTAGGTAATTTTCAGTCTAGAGTCCAGAAGGTGAGTTATACCAGAGGCTCTCCAAACGTTTTAGTCTACAAAGCACCTTGCAGTGCTGAAACCCGTGGCCCTCCTGCCTCTTTCTCCCACACCCTATTCCTGCTTGTCATGACAAACCAAGCAAAAGCTTTGGCAGGGCAGTAGGGAAAGCAAGACCTGCTTTTGGAGAAGGCTATACTTTTGTTAAATATCAAAAGGCATTACTAATTTCTGTGGAAAGCAGGATACCTGTGGTGAGAAATGGAACAATGGGATGAAGAGAAAGGGTGGCTGTGGTACCAGCCCTGCTGAGGCGTCTGGGTGGCTTTCAGAAAGTCATTAACGTCTCTGTGCCACACTTCCCTTGTGGGAACGTCTGCCCTGCCTGTATGTCTAATCGTATGAAAAGAGGAAAACATATCTGCCCTGTCTACCTGCATGGGGAGTCGCCCCAGGATGGGCCATGTTTATATCCCGTGGCCACAGCTGGTTGGACTGGGAGTGGACACCACCCTCACCCAGGCACAATCAGACTTCCTCTCCTGGGATTTTAGAATAAGCACCAGGAGGTTCAGGCTCAGTCTGGGTTGATTTTTTTTTTTTAACTTTACTCTTTTTATTAATACATCCCAACCTTTTTATTTTATTTTTTTACTGGAGTATGATTGCTTTACAATGTTGTGTTAGTTTCTGCTGTATAACAAAGTGAATCAGCTGTATGTATACATATGTCTCCATATCCCCTCCCTCTTGGGCCTCCCTCCCACCCTCCCTATCCCACCCCTCTAGGTGGTCACAAAGCACTGAGCTGATCTCCCTGTGCTATGCGGCTGCTTCCCACTAGCTATCTATTTTACATTTGGTAGTGTATGTATGTCAATGTTACTCTCTCACTTTGTCCCAGCTTCCCTTCCCCACCACCACCATGTCCTCAAGTCCATTCTCTAGGTCTGCATCTTTATTCCTGTCCTGCCACTAGGTTCATCAGAACTTTTTTTTTTTTTAGATTCCATATATATGTGTTAGCATACGGTATTTGTTTTCCTCTTTCTGACTTACTTCACTCTGTATGACAGTCTCTAGGTCCACCCACCTCACTACAAATAACTCAATTTCGTTTCTTTTCATGGCTGAGTAATATTCCATTGTATATATGTGCCACATCTTTATCCATTCATCTGTCAATGTAAGGCCAGACACTATAAAACTCTTAGAGGAAAACACAGGCAGAACACTCTATGACATAAATCACAGCAAGATCCTTTTTGACCCACCTCCTAGAGTAATGCAAATAAAAACAAAAATAAACAAATGGGACCTAATGAAATTTAAAAGCTTTTGCACAGCAGAGGAAACCATAAGCAAGATGAAAAGACAACTCTCAGAATGGGAGAAAATATTTGCAAATGAATCAACTGACAAAGGATTAATTTCCAAAATATACAAGCAACTCATGCAGCTCAATATCAAAAAAAAAAAAAACAACCCAATCCAAAATGGGCAGAAGATCTAAATAGACATTTCTCCAAAGATATACAGACTGACAACAAACACATGAAAGGATGCTCAACATCACTAATCATTAGAGAAATGCAAATTAAAACTACAGTGAGGTATCACCTCACACCAGTCAGAATGGCCATCATCAAAAAATCTACAAACAATAAATGCTGGAGAGGGTGTGGAGAAAAGGGAACCCTCTTGCACTGTTGGTGGGAATGTAAATTGATACAGCTACTATGGAGAACAGTATGGAGGTTGCTTAAAAAACTAAAAATAGAACTACCATATGACCCAGCAATCCCACCCCTGGGCATATACCCTGAGAAAACCATAATTCAAAAAGAGTCATGTACCACAATGTTCATGGCAGCTCTATTTACAATAGCCAGGACATGGAAGCAACCTAAATGTCCATCGACAGATGAATGGGTTGATTTTTTGAAAGGAAGAAATGAAAAACCTTAGTTTCTGGGCTTGGCCAGAAAGGAAGCTGGCCAGAGAAGAAGCTGGGCTACAGAAGAACAGAGCAGCTTGCTGGGAGAGGCAGAGCTGAGAGACAATCCTGACGGATTTCCAGTTCCTGAACCCTGGCCTGGCCTGGCCTGAGGCTGAGCTTTATGCCTATCTTCAAGTCTAAGCAAATGCTTTTATCTTTTTACCATAAATTCCCCAATTTTACTCATGCTAGCTTAAATGGTCTCGGCTTCTCATAACTGAAGAGCTCTAATGAATACCCTTGCTCACAAAGCTTCTATGAAAATCAGATAGATTCATTTTACACAAAACATTTGAAAACTCCTTTTAAAAGACTCCTGAATTTGCAGTTAGGGCAGGATCTCAGGTTCTGACTGTTTTTTTTTAATCCCCAAATTCAAAAAATTCTGCTGATTTCAATCCCACCCTCACCACATGTTCAAAAGTGCATGTTGTATTCAATGTCTGGGTTTTCAGAGGGGAGTTGCTGTACCACAAAGTAACATGATCCTTGGATTCTGTATTACAGTCGATAACCCTGGCTGCTCTATCAACAGGCCCCCAATTCTCAGTGATTTGCAAAATAAAAATTTAATGCCCACTTCCTGTCAAAGTTCAAGGGTGTTGGCAAGGAAGCTGTGCTCCACCCTGTTATCTGGGAACCTAGGTTTCTTCTACCAAGTGCTCTTGCCACTTGGCATATCTTACTTCCAGAGTCTCAGAGTTCTCCACCGGATCCTCTGTACCCAGCCAGCAGATAAGGGAAGAGCAAGTGAGAACACGGAGATCTCCTGGGATGTTGTTAAGAATCCAGGCCTGAAAATGGCAGACTTTATTTCCGTTCATATGCCACTAGCATTCAGAACTCAGTCACGTAGCCCCACCTAACTATGAGAGAGGCTGGGAAAATATAGGCCACCTACATGTCCATAAGGAAAAGGAAATGCTAGTGAACATAGCAGTCCCTGACTCCATTGTTCAGCCCTTCTTCCCCAACTCCTGTTTGGAGTTGTCTCTGGCCTGCTGCCATGGAACCAATAATCCAGAGACTGGCAAACGGCCTGTGGGTTAAATCCAACCCATGCCTGTTTTTGTAAATAAAGTTTTATTGGAACACAGCCATGCCCATATTGTCTTTGGCGGCGTTCCTGTGATAATGGCAGCGTTGAACAATTTTGACGGCGCCCACAGTAACCCACAATGCCTGAACCATTTACTATCCAGAACTTTACAGAAAAATTTGGCAATTCCTGCAAAAATACATCAGCTTTCCAAATTCCAAAAGTGTGTTGATCTCTCTGAACTGTGACTTTTCTTCTGTTTCTTTCCCCTTGCGGTGCAGCATGCTGCGCTGGGCAAACCAGTGGATGAGACCACCTCTGGAGAAGGGTTCCGATGTGCTGCAGAAGAACTTGGATGCTCGCTTATTCCTCGGGTCATTGGGGCATTTTGGCCATTTTCGTAACATTGCTGAAGTTTTCCATGTTTTTAGGTTTAAGGAAACTTTCTGAATTTAATTCTTTTCACTTATTCAACTTCCAAATGAAGTTCCCGTATCACTTGGAAGTTTTATATGTTTTCAAAAATGGAAGAGAAAGCAGACAATGTGACTGTGGTCAACTAAATGACAAAAAAAAAAAAAGGTATAGGAAGAGCAAAAATTGGAAAGAGAGCTGAGAAATGTTATGACAAGTCTCACAAACTGCAACCCCAAATCTACCCCTGTAAAATCATCTTATTGTTGCTACTGAAAAAAAGACTAACTGCAAATATGATTTATTGCATAAGTTGTGCTATCTTTGTAAATTCAAAGATTATACGTCACTTAGGTCATTTTTAACTAACAATAGCTATTGTTGCTTCATTTTCCTTTATTATATATAACGTTATTAAACTTTGCTCTATGATCAAGGCCTCTTGGATCCTTTATTTAATAAAGATTTTGAGACTTCAAAAGAGCCTGCCTCGGGCTTCCCTGGTGGCGCAGTGGTTGGGAGTCCGCCTGCCGATGCGGGGGACGCGGGTTCGTGCCCGGTCTGGGAGGGTCTCACATGCCGCGGGGCGGCTGGGCCCGTGAGCCATGGCCGCTGAGCCTGCGCGTCCGGAGCCTGTGCTCCGGGGCGGGGGAGGCCACGGCAGTGAGAGGCCCGCATACCACAAAAAAAAAAAAAAAAGAGCCTGCCCCCCCTCTCTGATGGCCTCTTCTTCCCTGGAGTTTCTGTGATTCACTGCAGCACCATCCAACTCCCGGCTGCTCTGCCGAGCCCTTCTGCGGTGTTTCTAAGGACATAGGTTTGGTTTCTAAAACACCAACACCTCCCCGCCTCTCCCAGTGCTCAGCAAAAGTTTCCACCTTCTGGTTTGGGGCTTTGGCCAGAGCCCACGCCCTGTTTGCAGATGCGCAGGAAGGGAGCCCAGGCCCTCTGGTGGAGGCGCTGTCTTCTCAGCCCATGGTGTGGCTGGTGGGACGTGATGTGGATGCTGCCCCCCGAAAGTCACCAGGAGACTCTGGAGTTGGGGCTGGAAGATTTGCAGACTCTTCTCTGGGCTCCACCTGAAAGAGAAGTTCTAGGCTATGAAGCTTGTGACGACTTCCTGTTTCCTGCTTTGTGAGTCTTTTTCACTAATCCCCCTTTTTCATAGATCACAGGGCCATCTGAAATCAGAGCATCCCGGCACTCCAGCTGAGACCAGGGGAAATCTCTCTCTCCCCTGCCCCCAAAGGGTCCTGGTAAAATGTAAGCTTCATGAAGACAGGGACGTTTGTCTCCTCACTGATGGATTCTAGGACAGTCCTAGTACATATTAGGTGCTCAATAACTATTTGCTGAATGAATGGCTCTTAGATGACTGACCAAATGGCACTTGGGAATGACTCTGTGTCTGCTTACTGATGATTCTTTTTTCATTTCTTAGACAAAAAACAAAAGCAAGAAGAAAAAACAAAACACAGGTTTTACTCAGGTAATATTTACACACAAAGAAACGTACAGGTCTTCAGTGCACAATTTGATGAGCTTTGAAGATATATACTCCCTATGCAACCAATATTCCAATCAAGATTTATAATATTTCCATCACCCCAGAAAATAACAATGCCTTTTATTAATCAGCTTGGGGTCCTACCTTATATTATGTATTCCCCTTTAGAGTTCTCATTTCATTGTATCTTATTATACAAACTCATGTCAGCCTTCACCTACCAAAGTATAAGCTCAGTGAAGTTGGGGACACCATGACTCATCACGGCCTCTCCAGAGCCAGGTGGCTAAATAAATGTTAAAGAATGCACTCCTGGATAATCTGAAGATAAGGCTTACAACAAAGATGCACTGGGGTGCATGTGACCTATTTCTGAGTGAAGTGCTGGGTGGAGAGCACAGACAGAAAATACAGGGTGGAGGAGAAGGAAAAGCCAGCTAAGTTGAAGACAGAACAGAACCGAGTTCAAGAAGTGCCAGACAATGGGACACACAGAGACCTCATAATTTTGTCGCAGGTCAGATCTACTTGCAAGCAAAAGGATTGCCTTCCCAATCATTCAATGAAAGATTAGCATGCTTCATCTCCACACCAAAACCCACACCCCCAGTTTGCTAGTTAACAGTGCTTTGCACCCCCAGTGGATGTTCAACACTAGCTCCTTCAATAGAATTTATTGAATACCTGTCTTATCCCACGATACAGCTGTACCTGACCCAAACAACTAGGACCCAAAGGACCCTTCAGGAAATGGACTAAGATCTGGAACCAACCAATAGCATCACGGTGCAGAATAGGGGCTTTGGAGCCAGTTGACGGCATTCAACCTCCAGCACCACTACTAGATTTGCGCCTCTGGGCATGTTATTTAACATCTCTGTTCCACAGTGTTTGCATTTGTAAAGGAGGATGACCAGAGGGACAAGCTTCTTGTGAGGATTAATGAAAACAAAGTACATAAAGAGCTTAGCACGAGCCTAGCGGTATACTAAGCGCGCAACGACGGTTCTCATTATTAGCAACTCTTGGAAAGTGAGCCTGACAAGAACACCCCCAGCTGCAGGAGCTGAGCAAAAAGTATCTCATCCATTCTGGGGTCAGCTACAGTATTGAGAAGATGTGGCCTCAGCAGGTCATAGTCCCAGCAGAGAGGGGACCTTGGAGAATCTGAAGGAGGCAGCAGAACAGCCCAACGAGCAGGGATAGAAAAAGCTTGGAATTCAGGGGCAGTGGAGATGGAAGATGAGCCTGGGAGAAATACTTAAAGAAAGGGTGGAAACTGAAAATGAGTGACTTGTCCAGAAATGTGGAGGCAGTTCTGCCTTCAAACCTAATACATCCAATTCCTTCCCCCCATATTTTTCTAATTAGGCTACTGGTACACAGAAGGTATGTGCTCAATACTGGTACACGCACAAATACATCACGTGTTTGTCATGAGGAAAAGATTATGGTAATTAACACAGAATATTGAAAATACAAATGGAGGAAAAAGAATTTGTGACACATTTCCACGTTAGTGGTTCCCTGATAAAACGTGACTCTCAGCTCTATAAATCAGACTGATGATGAAATGCAAGTGTAAGTTGGTAAGGACTGTGAGAGCTGGGGTCTGGAAACTTGAGCTAAGCATCACTGCATCCCTAGATCAGAGCAAAGCAGGGAGGGAAGAGGCATGTCTTGGATGAGAAGCTGGTTCCATGTAATTGTTTTCCTTTTTCAGGCCACTTTCTCAATATCACAATTATTAATTATCCATTTCTATACTCCCTATTAGAAGGACTCCCTCCAGGGAAAAAGCAGTTGATGTTTAAAAAAATGTAGTTCTTTAAAGGCTTAGGCCTATGACTGTCCCCTCTGTGATGTTCTAAAAATGCTTCCCTTGGCAGTTCAGCTATGACTCACATGGCTCAGAATGGCATTTCAGGGAAATTGCTTTTCTCTGTCTCTGAAACTAGGCCTACAGTCTAGTCTCTGTTCTTGGTTTCTCTTGTTCAGCTGATGAGGCTTTATGGTGCCATCTTGGTGAAGGAATCAGAGTTATATCTGCAAATAGAACCCCTCCACTCCATCATGTGTCCCATTTGCTGTGGCAGAAGCCAAGGCTGAGGGCTCCCGCTTCTTGGTGAGTAGGCCTGGGACAATCTCTCTGGGCCCCAAAATTCCTGGTTGTCCCTCTCCACTGGGGTGGGCTGTTGCAGGCACCTGTGGGAGCAGGTGGCACTGCATCCTCCCTGGCACATTCAGCCTTTGGCTTAACACAGAAGCCATCTGACTTGGAGAGTGAAGAAGGGATTCCTTCCCCAAGGGATTTGTTTAGCTGGCAGCAGTTCTGGTTAGAAATTTACCTGTTGGCACAGAAAGAAAAGAACAGAGTAATTCTGTCAAAGCTGTACAATCAAACTGGTCAGCCCTCTCTGAATGAAGGCCTAATGTTGGAGTTAGCTCCGTGCCCCATCAGCAGGAACAAGTGGACCTATTATTGTATAAGAACAATTACCTGCATGCCAGGAGGCAGCGTGCTGCAGTGGAACCAACATGCTTTGCTTGTGTCCCATCACTGCCACTTTCCTGATAAGTGATCTTGAGAAAGTTATGTCAACTCTCCATGCTTCAATTTTCTTATCTATGAAATAGAACTAGTAAAACCAGCCTCATGGGGTTTGGGGAGATGATTAAATGAGACGAGTCATGGAAAGTGGGCTGCAAAGTGCTTGACACATAGTAGGCCCTCATTATTGTTAGTTTCTCAACATATGTCTCTTCCCTGTTCCTTTCCCTTTCCTGCTGGCTCTCACAAAGGCAAGGAGAATGGAAAGAAATAAAAGTTATGAAGAATGAAAGGGTAACACAGGCAGGCAGGAAGACAGAGCTGGCAGGGAAAGTCTGATAAGGAAAGCTCAGGACATTCAGAAACCAGAACAATGATGGTGTTTTGTGTACTAGTAGGTTCTACAGCGGATATCTGTGTATTTTTTCTGTCTGCTGAATGTCCTTCCTCCCTGTTTAAGTTTTCTGTTGCTGCATAACAAATTACTCTGAAACTTAGCAGCTTAAAGCAATGTACATTGATGACCTCACAGTTCCTATGGGTCAGGAATGTGAGTGTAGCTTAGCTGGATTGTCCAGCTCAGGGTCTCTCACAGGCTGCAATCAAGGAGTCGGCCAGGGCTGCCCTCACTCAAGGTTCAGGTGGGAAACATCCACTACCAAGCTCTGTCAGTGGTTATTGGCAGGACTCAGGTCCTTGTGGGCTATTGGATTGAGGGTCTTAGTTCCTTACTGGCTATTGGCCAGAGGTGGTCCTCAGTTTCTTGCCACATGAGCCTTTCCACAGGGCAGCTTATAACATGGGAGCTGGCTTCATCCGAGTGAGCAAGGGAAAAAGGGGGAATCACAGACTTTAGTAAAATAATGTCAGAAGGAATATCCCATCACTTTTGCCATATTCTATTCATTAGAAGTGAATCGCTAGGTCAAGCTCACACTCAAGGGGAGGGGATTATATGAAGGCCTAGACATCAGGAAGTGGTGATCTCTGGTAACCTAGAAGGCTGATTACCTCACTGCCCTTCTGGTGAGAGCAACCCTCCTCCCTCTATAAAAGCACACATGATTCTGGTAAGGTCACTCTCCATAATACCTGCCATCCCCACCCCACCCCACACTGGGCTAACATGAGACCCAGGTCATCAATCATCACAGCACATCCAGTTGGCCACAGTGATTGGTCCAAGAAGTAGCCATGTGACCCAAGCTAGGGCAATCAGAGTCTTTCCCTGGGATTTATATATACTGAAACAAGGAGACAGAAGTTCTCTCTTTCATCTGAAATCACTAACATGGAATGATGTAGCCTGGGGTTTTCTCTGGCCATATTCTCTACCAACCATAAAAAAAGAATTCCAGTTGTACCAGGAACAATTGAAGACATCACATTTTGAAGCAGAGACAAAAGATCTGAGATTAAAAAGAGAGCACAAATAAACTAATGACATTTGTTTTTCGTCCTTGAAGCTAGTTCCACCCCTGAAAGCTAATGTAACTCCCTTTTTCACTTGAGATAGTTTAAATTGGGTTACGTCTCTTGAAGCAAGAAGAAACTTGGTTAATTCAGCCTCAGTTTTTGCATCTGTAAAATCAAGGATCTAAACCAAATGATCTCCATGGCTTTTTCCACGTTTCAAGTTCTAAGGTTTGGACTTGAACGGTCTGATCCTTTATCAAGAAATAGATTTTTCAGAAATGGGGAAAGAGTAGAAGAAGGAGCCTAAAGGAAGAGGAGTGCATAAGGGGGTCAGGGGCACTCCTATGACCTATGGAATCCAAAGACCAAGTCTGCCTTCTTCATAATTTAGCAAGGCTCCAAGTTTTGACTCAGAACCTTAAGACTGCCACCAAAAAGGACTCATGCCTTAGTGACCCAGGGTAAGACTCAGACATTCGCTTCTTTCACATGCTGCTGGAGCCATGATAATACTGTCTCAGGGACATGGGCTTTAGAGGCAGTAGCCCTGGGCTTAATAATTATAAAAATAAAATAATAATATCAAATGATCACTGAGTGTGTACTACACACATGGCAATATCTTACATCCCAGCTTCTTGACTTACTAGGTATGTGACCTTAGGCAAGTGACTTACCCTCCAGAAGCCTCTGCTTCTTCATCTATAAAATGGGGGTAATAATAGTTCCTTCTCACAGGGCTGTTGTGAGCACTCCTATGAGTCAATGGAGGTAAAGCACCAAGCACAGTGCCTGGCATGTGCTGTTCTTCTTCAATCGTTCTTCTTTGCCTTTTACACCCAGCTCAAATATCCTCCATTCCACAACCTGTCCCCAGTTGCCCTCCACCTCCTCTGTGCTCCCACAGCACTTTACTTCTGCCTGCTTTTCTAGCCCTATGGCCCTGCAATATATTCACCTATTCACCTAGTTATCACTCCTGGCCGACCATACCTTATTTATCTTTGGGTTCCTGAGGTCTAGATCCATGCCAAACACACAGTAGGATCTCAACAGATCCAAATGGGTTGATAAGCACAATATATATCAGCCTCTCAAGCAGAGGAGCAGACAGTCTGATTGGGAGCAGGACACACCCAACCAGGACACCGCCTCGTTGGGCATTTAGGATTTTTGTCAGGCGAAATTCTGATGTGTGTCTGTAAAACTACTCCTCCAATGAAACCACAATTTCTCAAGTGAAAAGTAGTAATTCCTCACAACTGGCAGGAGAACCCGTCAGTAGCCAGTGTGGAGCCCAGTGTTAACGGGTGTGGTGCAGCTGGTTTGGAAGCCTACCAAAGAGACAGCAAGTAAACATGACGGTTGCCTGGGTGCACAAACACCAAACCAGCTTCTCATCACCTCATCCCTGAGACAGTCCAGTCACAGCATCTGTGACACCCACAAGTGGTTACTTGTCAGCTCCTGTCAAGTGCAGCAGCTAGGGCCAACCACCCCCAAAATGCAGATCTTAAGGACAAAAACACAATAACAGCAGTTTTTATAGGAAGCTAAGCAGTGTGTGTGTGTGTGTGTTTGTGTGTGAGTGTTCAGAAAAAGTGGTCATTTTCTAAGGTGAGTATAAGACAAGGGACTGTGTTAAAAGAGGAAATATTTCTCCCCTTCTAAGACCACATTCTTCTCTCTAGCAAGAGGCTAGGCAGGGCTAGAAGGGAAAATTGGTTAGAATTTTGCACCCGCCCAACTAACTACAGAAAGACACCCTGGGGGACAGTCTGCTAGGCTACATGGAGCTGACCACATGGCACTTCATTTCTCACTCATGTGGGTCTCAGGGAAGCAGTGTGAAGTGCTTTTGGAATCTATAAGAAGAGTGAGGAAGGAAATTGGAAGCATGCCTGGCTGGGGTGGCATGAATCGAGGAATAAAAGATTTTAAATACAATTTTTATCCCCTTGTGTGGACTGGAATTCAACTACAGGGCATAGTAGAGCTTACAGGATTACGGTGGGTGGTCTCCCCCATGACAGGAATTCAATAAAACTCTCTTACCCCCAATTCCTCTTCCCCATCTCTTTGTTTCTATTCATTCACTCATTCATTTATCTATACCCTGCCTGGTTCCCAAAAGCAATGCAGCCTCATATTCTACAGGCCCTGGGGAGCTACCAATGGTTTTTAAGCATGGGAGGCTCCATGATCAAATATGACTTTTAGAGCATCTAGAATCAGTGATGAGGATGGAATTAGAGAAGACAGAAGCCAGCAGCCATCCAGATGTGTACTAACTAGTGGCTGTGGAGGAGAGAGGATAGAGATTATTTGAGAGGATAATCAGGATTTCTTGGCTGGGCCAGAATGTGGTTGGTGGAGAAAGAGCAAAAAATAACTAGAAAATTTCTTCTTTAGGTGATTTTGTGAATGATGACACTACCAAAGAAGATTGACAATACAGAGGAGGAGAATTTTGGAGAAGGGGAGATAAAAAGCACGAGGAACCACTTTAGTGAAAGATGCCATATAATGATATGTCCTGTTACCAGTGCAGGGGACAGATAATGTTGCTAACGAGGGTCATTTTTTGCTCCAATGATCTGTTGTGGGTTGACCTCCAGCTGCATCATGTGAGGTTGCTCTGGTCCACATCTACAGCTGGTCTTAGATGCTGATCGTGCCCCATGGTATGATCACTACGGTCACTACAGGAACTTTGAGAGTATAGGAATGGGGCAGTACAAGCCTAAGCCCACCCCTTAGAGACCACCCAGAAGACCTCTTTTACTGATAGTGGTCCCTGCGTGTACCACTTCCACATCTAAATATCTAGAGGTTGGACAGACATCCACTGGTAGTGGAAAACTGAGTACACCAGGGTAGGTAATCTGACTTGTGATCATCCTCAGGCCCTGCCTTGAGTCTCTGCTCAAATCTGACCTCCTAGCCTGAAGGATGGAGGGGGAAGAGGAATCATTTCCAAGCAGCCTAGTCTTCTCTCTTTTCCCCCCAAACACCTTCTGCCCATCTCAGAGCCTCTGCTCCTCCTTCCTTGTCCCCAGAAAGCCTTCCTTTTCCATACTGGGCAAGTCTATTAGCCGGGCAGCTTCCTGAGTGGGAGAGTTGTTATCTGTTGGAGCAGTCTACCTCTGGACTTGGTAGGCTGTCTGTCTCTGTTTGCTGCACACATAGAAAGCTTTCATTCAGCTTGGAAGTTTTTTTGTTTTGTTTTGTTTTGTATTGCTTATTTATTCTCACTTTGTTTTAAATAAAAGTTTGAGGGCTTCCCTGGTGGCGCAGTGGTTAAGAATCTGCCTGCCATTGCAGGGGACACGGGTTCGAGCCCTGATCTAGGAAGATCCCACATGCCGCAGAGCAACTAAGCCCATGCGCTGCAACTACTGAGCCTGTGCTCTAGAGCCTGCGAGCCACAACTACTGAGCCCACAACTACTGAAGCCCGTGCGCCTAGAGCCTGTGCTCCACAACAAGAGAAGCCACCGCAATGAGAAGCATGCGCACGCAAGGAAGAATAACCCCCACTCGCCGCAACTAGAGAAAGCCGGTGCGCAGCAACGAAGACCCAATGCAGCCAAAGATAAAATAAATTAAAGGGAGACCAGGCTAGGCGCGAGGACTTCGCGAGCTCCTCCACGTGGGCTCCCCTCCCCCCTGCGGTGACCCCCGCTCCCACCGACTGGCCCCGAAACGGTGGCGGCGGTTTGTGGTCGTTGGTCCCAGGCATTTAGGACCAACATTTGAAGACCTGAGGGGAACTGCAACCATGAATGAAGAAAATACAGATGGAACAAATGGATGCAGTAAAGTCCGAACTGGTACTCAGAATGAAGCAGCATTACTTGCTTTGATGGAAAAGACTGGATACAACATGGTTCAAGAAAATGGGCAAAGGAAGTTTAGTGGTTCGCCTCCAGGTTGGGAAGGTCCACCTCCACCTAGAGGCTGTGAAGTTTTTGTAGGAAAAATACCTCGTGATATGTACGAAGATGAATTAGTTCCTGTATTTGAAAGAGCTGGGAAGATATATGAATTTCGACTTACGATGGAATTTAGTGGTGAAAATCGAGGTTATGCGTTTGTGATGTGTACTACAAAAGAAGAAGCCCAGTTAGCCATCAGAATTCTTAATAATTATGAGATTCAACCAGGGAAGTTTATCGGTGTGTGTGTAAGCTTGGATAATTACAGATTATTTATTGGAGTTATTCTGAAGGAAAAGAAGAAGGAAGAAATCTTGGATGAAATGAAGAAAGTTACAGAAGGAGTTGTAGATGTCATTGTTTACCCAAGCGCAACTGATAAGACCAAAAATCGCAGTTTTGCGTTTGTTGAGTATGAATCTCACAGAGCTACTGCTATGGCTAGGAGAAAACTAATTCCAGGAACCTTCAAACTGGGCCATACCATTCAGGTAGATTGGACTGACCCAGAGAAAGAGGTTGATGAGGAAACCACGCAGAGAGTTAAAGTTCTCTATGTATGAAATGTAATGATCTCAACTACAGAGGAAACAATTAAAGCAGAATTCAATAAATTCAAACCTGGTGCAGTTGAATGAGTAAAGAAACGTAGAGATTATGCTTTTGTTCACTTTTTCAACCGAGAAGATGCAGTGGCTGCTATGTCTGTTATGAATGGAAAATGCATTGATGGAGCAAGTATTGAGGTAACACTGGGAAAACCTGTAAATAAAGAAAACACTTGGAGACAGCATCTTAATGGTCAGATTAGCCCCAATTCAGAAAACCTGATTGTGTTTGCTAACAAAGAAGAGAGCCACCCAAAAACTCTAGGCATGGTACCAACTCTTCCAGCTTGTCTCAATGGCCAGCATGGCCCAAGCCTCCCCGAAATTGAAAGATGCGCTTATCCATTTTTTCCTGGAACAAAGCTTACTCCAATTAGTATGTATTCTTTAAAATCCAATCATTTCAATTCTGAAGTAATGCATTTGGATTATTACTGCAACAAAAATAATTGGGCACCACCAGAGTATTATTTATATTCAACAACAAGTCAAGATGGGAAAGTACTCTTGGCATATAAAATCGTTATTCCTGCTATTGCAAATGGATCCCAGAGTTACTTCATGACAGACAAACTCTGTACTACGTTGGAAGATGCAAAGGAACTGGCGGCCCAGCTTACGTTACTTCATTTGGACAGGGAACACAATCTCTTCAGCCTGGACCTATGTAGAAGAATTTGGAGAAAATAAACAGGTCCTTTCTGATGTTGCTTGAGCTTATTCTCCTGCAGTTGATCTCATTCCTGTTGGCTTAATATTAAGTCCCATGACAACACTAAGTTAACATTAATTTTTAGCCCTCATTTATAGCACCAGGAAAATATAGAAAAAACTTTACCTGTGCATTAGATGACCTAATTTCTTCTGTTCCTAGAAACACCGTACATTTTATAAGTAATCACTTCATAGTCATTTTCACACCCTTGGCTTACACTACACCAAAGAACATAGTTGAGTTTTTGGAAAGTACAGGATTTACAAATTTGGTCTTTAGTACTCACACACATCTGTAAACATTATAACTAATGAAGCAATAAATTATTGATACGTAAAATGAATGTTTATTGTGGAACAGTAATATTTCAAATGTTGGTTTTTAAAGAAATAATTTGGTTTAATTTTTGGATTTTTCTGTACTGTAAGTTGATAATGGTTTCTTGAAGTTTATTTTATAAAGATGATTCATCTTACTGTTTTATGGTACCAGTAGGATTCTAATGTTAAATTGGTTTATTGGGTTGTATAAATGTTTACATTAGTATTTAAATAATGAAATATTGGAGAGTTTTTGCAGTCCAGGGGTAAATGTTTCTGCTGGTTTGATACCTAGTACAGTTTCAAAAAAGAAGCAAATATGAATTCATTGTTTTATATCTTTTCTTCATGGACGACCCCTTAGTGTCAGTACCAAATTTAAAAGGAGCTTTATTGTGGATAGAGCAAGAGAAATCAGAGATTCCCTTTTTTGGTGATCATAAAGATACAAAACAATTAACAGATATCCAAGAAACAGATATCCGAGAATGCATTCTAGTAAGATCTCTGAAGCATTGTGTCAGTGACAATTTACTTAATACTGACTGATGAAACTACCAGGATTTGCAATGCAGTGAATGCTGAAACAGTCTTTACCAGCAATATAAGATTATCAGGATTTTGAATGTTAGAACATTATGTGATTATAGTTTTAATGCTTTGTCTCTTTGAATTAAATTTGTAACCATAAAGATGTGAAGCATAATTGTTATGTATTTATTTACAGACTACAATTTCTGTCACAGTTCAGTAAATAGTCTTTCCCCTGTTAGTGCTACCCTCTCTTCTGGGACTCCCAGTGTGCTTCCTTACACTTCAAGGCTTTATTCTTATCCAAGCTATCCTTTGTCAGCAACAGTATCACTTGCTAATGGCAGCCATGTTGGACAGCGGCTATATATCTCCAATCAGGCCTCATTCTTCTGAAGAAAATATTGTAAACAGGAGTATGAAACTTTCCTTGTAAAGCATGCAAATTACAATACTGTTTTATTTTAGAATCAGGTTTGTACATTTGGTTTTAAAGTGATAATTATATATTTATTTCAACATAGTGACTATCAGTCGCAATTCAGAATAACCTACTGTTGTAAAACTTGTAAAAATGCTAAGTTTTAAAAGTTACTCAGTGATTTCTCTTGATAAAGGTATAACAAACTGCTGTTCTTTTTAAACTTTGGGGATTTTAAATAACTTCTGATTCCTGAGTGGTCAGTAGAACCCAGAAGTTTACATTAAATTTTTTCATTATAACTTTGCTAAATAGAGTTTCACAAGTATTAAAGCACTTGCAGACAATGGTTACACTAGATTTGATTACCAAGGATCACTATCTGTATTAGCAATTAGAACAATTATATAAACAGAAGCATCTAATTATTATGTAGGAAGAAATGAAGTGCAAAAAGATTAAGATGCAAATTTTATGCAGTACTAAAGAAAAAGCAATCTACCATTGTGGTCCTTGAAAATAACTATAAATATTTTAGTTAATAATTGTTTGTTGTGGAAATAATTATAATTTTGCTGTTAATGTATTTAAGGTTTTTATAGGTATGCTCCATTTGTGTTTTTGATATTAATTGTCTAGTTCTTTGAGTAATAAGTGTTATGGTTTTTAATGTTGAAATCATGTGTTGTTTAATTTTTGTACTTGAATTCAAATTCTTTGACGTTAAATATAGGATGCTTCTAAAAAAAACAAAAAACCTTTGTTTTAAATAAAAGTTTGAGGCATCTCTCAGTACAGTGGGTTTTTAAAAAAATAAGAGCAGAGGAACTGGGGGATAGCTTGCTTAGGGCTAAAAGCCCACGGAGCAAATGTAGAGTCTCCCCCTGCTGGCTGGTTTAGCCCTTGGGAAGCCCTGCACAGTTTCACAGGGGAGAATCAGCCAACTTCAGAAGATACTCTTCCTTTCCGAAACAATGGTCAGTGCCCTGGTAGACTGACCCTGTTTAAAACTCATTCCATCACTTTCTACCCCTCGCTTTCACCAACTCTTGCACAAATATTCAGGGTCTTAATTTGTTCACCCGTGGAACATTTCCTGGCCCCTGACGCTGAGCCAGCACTTTGCCAGCAGTGGGAGCCTTCAGGCGAATGACTCACACTCCCCGCCCCGGGAGTCCAGCGTTAGCAGAGCTGCCCTCTTTCGGTAGCAAAGCCCTAGCCAGCCCGGGCTGGGCACACTCAGATTAAAGGGGCTCCCCTGCCAAGGGCCCAGACCCAGGCCCGTGAGGGAGGCTTAGAATCTATCTAGGATTTTCAGGAAACGGGTGTATTTTTTCAGGAGTTAATTTAGCAGTTATCTCAGTGCTTCCGCTGGGCTGAGGCAGAACCAAGCTGCCCCCTACAGGTAGGAGGGAGAGGTACGCATCCTGAAGGCTGCAACCCTGGCTGGCTGTGCTACACCTAGGTGACCTTCATCTCAGAGGGCTCCCCCAACTGGGCGATGCTCCCAGTGATGCTCAACACGTGATCCCCAGACTAGCGGCAGAGGCCACACTTGGGAACTCGTTAGAAATGTAAATTCTCAGGCCCCACCCAAGTCCTACTAAAAGGCAACTCCAGGAGTGGGACCAGCAGTCTGCTTTAGCAAGTCCTCCAGGGGATTCTGATGCACCTCAAGTTTGAGAACCACTGGTCCGGAGATAGCGGTGTGGCCACCTCTGGGGGCCCTACTTTATGGCTTGGCTTCATGAGACTCGGCACCTCCTGCCTCATATCAGCCTCAGAACTACAGCATTTCAGAGGTACCTACTGCAGACCCCTTCCCTTAAAATGAGAACAATTAAGTGCAAGGGTGTGGTTTGCCCAAGGCAATCCTGTCAGGGAATTCTTCCCCAAATCTCCCAAATTACACGAGAGGAAAAGAAGGCCAGTAAATGTGACCCTCCCGGGGTTCCTCAGACCTACCTGCTCCGTGTTTGGGGGCTCTGTCCAGCCTCTCCTGCGCGTCTGGCTCTCCCATGCCTGTACCTGGAGGACTCGGAGCTCTGGGCCCTCGGAACAGAGCTGCTTCCCCTTCCCTTTTCTTCCTTTGAGCCATGTTCCATTCAGCCTTCTCTTTTTTTTTTTTTTTTTTTGCGGTACGCAGGCCTCTCACTGTTGTGGCCTCTCCCGTTGCGGAGCACAGGCTCCAGACGCGCAGGCCCAGCAGCCATGGCTCACGTGCCCAGCCGCTCCGCGGCATGTGGGATCTTCCCGGACCAGGGCACGAACCCGCGTCCCCTGCATTGGCAGGCGGACTCTCAACCACTGCACCACCAGGGAAGCCCAGCCTTCTCCTTTTTGATCACACTGGTCCTGCTTGCCACTCCGAGATGGAACAGGAAGGGCCCAGCTGTGAAAGGATCACCACAGGATTTGGTTTTGGTCAGTCTCCAGCATCTAAAGCTACTTGTCAATCACAGAGAGATAGGAAGTCACTAGAAAGACAGGAAACATTCAAGGATGAAAACGCGTCCCCCTCAGCCTGGTCCTCGGGCACAGATGTCTCTGCAGACGAGCGCCTGGGTCTTTTTGGGGGGCTGGAATGAAGGGGGTGCTCTGCCTCTCTCTCCTCAGAATGTTCACAAGCCTTGGTTTTCTAGAAGGGAGATGAGGGGAGGGAAAAAGGAGAAAAGAATAGCATCTTTATTAATATGAGTATGTTTGTTAACATCATCAGAGGGCTTGGGTCCCCAAGGGGAGATTATACCTTGAAGACACAGCTTTCTCTCGAAGATTGGAAAAAACAATCAGCCCCCTTTCTAAATGCTGCACTCAGCCACAGAGTGTCCTGATACCTCTCCACTTGTTATGACCTTTGCGACAGGTCCAACGCTCCTCTGTTTCAGAACATCACCACACACACTCTTCCACCCCTTACCCAGTGCGCAGGGTAGGTAGTGGAGGGGACTTTATAAAAAGGAAAAGCTGTCCTTCTCACCAAATGTGGAGGAGTCATTTTTGCAGGAGGCTTTAAATGAATGCTGCAGCTGAAATTATTGAGGAAACACTGGGGGAAATCCTCCAGTAATAGGAAGACAATCCTTTTTCACATTTGCCATGAGAGCTCCACTCCCTCCAGTCCTCTTGGGAGGTGGGCTTTGCGCAAGCCTGTTCCATTCAGAGGGGCTTCAGCAGGTATTTGTAGCATGGCTGGACTTGGG
This sequence comes from Lagenorhynchus albirostris, assembly GCF_949774975.1. Taxonomy (NCBI): domain Eukaryota; kingdom Metazoa; phylum Chordata; class Mammalia; order Artiodactyla; family Delphinidae; genus Lagenorhynchus; species Lagenorhynchus albirostris. The sequence continues at coordinate 35,000,083 of NC_083107.1, read as the reverse complement.
AACTGGAATTAAAGGAAGAAAAGAGACGATCTTGCAGTGGTGTAGGAAAGGGAGCTCAGGGTATAGAAGGCATGTTCATTACAAACACACTCACTCACACTCAAAGCTAATTCTGTTTTGTCTTCTGGATACCCCACCTCCTCATTCCAAGAAAGTGGCCAATCCATATATTTCTTAGCCTCAAGAGCACTTGCTAAGTGGAAAGGTGGTGTTCCCAGAAGATAAACTCTTTTCCTGGCCTAAATGAAAGTTTTAATCTCCTTGAGGATATTCTATTACTCTGGAAGTGGGCAGTGTTTAGGGAAGGGAATGGGGGGTGAGCAGAAGGAGGAGGGAGATTCATGGGTTCATTGAGGATTGGGACCCACACTGTACTCTCTTAATGCCCCAGGGATACAGCAGGGCCTCTGGGAGGAGTGATGCACCTCAGGAGGCTAGATGGGGGTCTGGGGGTACCCATTTCACACAAAGTGGTTAAAAGAAATCAGGTGGCCTGGGCTTAAACTCAAGCTCTACCACTGGCTGGCTATGTGCCATGGGATAGCTGCTTCCCTTTATGTGCCTCAGTTTCCTCATCCATGAAAATTAAAATCACATATTCCAAAGCATTTATTTATTTATTTATTTATTTGGCGGTACGCGGGCCTCTCACTGCTGTGGCCTCTCCCGTTGCGGCGCACAGGCTCCGGACGCGCAGGCTCAGCGGCCATGGCTCACGGGCCCAGCAGCTCCGCGGAATGTGGGATCCTCCCGGACCGGGGCACGAACCCGTGTCCCCTGCATAGGCAGGCGGACTCTCAACCACTGCGCCACCAGGGAAGCCCCAAAGCATTTATTGAACTATATGCTAGGTACTGTTCTAGGGGCTTGAGAGTTAGAAGTAAACAAATAAAGATCCTACCCTTTTAGAGCTTACATTCTACTGGGGGGAGGCAGACAGAAAACACTATTAGTATGTAAATCATATAGCCTAGAATGTGCTATGGGAACAAAAGTAGAGCAGGGAAAAGGGATGGCGAGTGTAGGGGATGAGGCACAGAGGCAGGTGGTCAGGATAGGCCTCACTGAGAACATAATATTTGGCAAAGACTTACAGGAGATGAGGGAGAACTGTGAGTTATCTGGGAAAAGTATGTTCTGGGCCAAAGAGCAGTTGGCTCATATGAAATTATTTTTGTAAAGCACTACGGAGTCCCTGGCACTTTAGTAACATTCCATAAACATTGTTGTTGCTGTTATTGTTATTATCATTTTCATGCCCAAGTGTGGTCCAGCAGCTACCAGATACTGGGTTGCCATGTGGGCTAGGAAAAGAGCATATCCACAGTAGCCAACTTGCCCTGAACTGGGGGGACCCCTCCAAATGTTTTGCTCTGTATAAGAGCCCCAAGACTTTTGCCTGACTCTAGAATGAAGGGAGGTATCCCTAATAATGACGAAGACTGAATTTGTCTCCAGCCCTGCCAAATGGGGACTCAGAGGCAGACTCTATGATGATTTAAAGAAAATAATGTAGCTTTCTAACCTGAGTTGATAAAGTAAGATTCCTACCCATCCCAGAGGATCATGGAAGGAGGCAGTAAAAGGGAGAACAGTCTAGACACACAATAGGGCATGAAAGATCTAAAAATGTCTGCTGCAGATTAAGTAAATATGACTTTAGTGAGGCATGGGACAAGAAAGGGGAAAAGACAAATAAGAGCTGGGGTCAGGAAGAAGAAAAATGTGTCCACAAGGATCATGTTGGAGGACATATCTGGAGATACTAGAAGGACAATGCATGTGACTCTACCAACAGGAGCAAGTTCTGAACATGCGACCAGAAAAACCAACCCCCCAAAGGAGGTGGGAGCAATAGACAGTCAGAGGGGCTGCTGGTAATGGGGGCCAAGAGTGGCATGTGGCTCCAGGGAACCAAGTTTGCCCACAGTCATAAATGTTTGGGCTCCACAGATCAGTGACCTTAAATGTGTTAGAATTCTGAAATGTTAAAATCCTGGAAAGGGATCTACTGCTTATCTAATCTGACCCCAACCTTTTTATAAGTGAGGAAGCTGAGACTCAGAAACATGAAACAGCTCGCCCAAAGTCACATTAAATTGGTCAGGACTCTCATTCACAGTGACAGAAACCCAACTCAAACCAATTCAATAAGCAAAAGGGAATGTATTGGCTGGTGTAACTATGGGAACCACAACTCGTCCCCACACCAGGACCGAGACAGAAATTTGGCTGTGAACAATTCTAGGATTTTGAGCAGAGACAAGATGAGAAATAGTATTCTGTGAAAATACAGGCAGGCATGGGACTCCCTGGAATTTATAAGACTTTTCCTGAAACTCCTTGTGTTTTATTTCCCAGAACAAAATGAATCAAACATCTACTTTGTGGGAGGTGGGAAACTGCTTGCAGCTCTAAATGGCACTTTTCTCCAAGGACTTCTCAGTAAGGGTCTAAAACAGAAGTTGTAAACTCATGACCCATGAACTAAATCAGATCTCCAGCTAGGCATCATCTGACCCACATACTGGCTGTTTTTAAAAATTCATTTACTTAACAAATAAATGTTGAGCGTTTTCTATGTCCCAGGTACTATTCTAGGCACTTGACATACAAAAGTGAACAAGACAAAAAAATCCTTGCCTTCATATACTTTGATCATAATGGTAGAAATGTGCAGATCAATCAATAAGTTTTTTAAATTATCTATTTAGAAGGTAGTAAATAGTATGGAGAAGAAAAAAACAGGGAAGGAGGAGACAGTATAAGGTGGGAGGGAGAGTGTGCTGTGGTCTTAAAGAGGGTGGTTGGGAAAAGCTGAGAGGGCGACATTTGGGCAAAGGCATGGGAGAAGAAGAAACAAGCTTTGCAGGTGCCTAGAGGAAGAACATTCCAGGCAGAAGGGCCAGCAAGTGCAAAAACCTTGAAGCAGAAACATACCTAAGACATTTAGGAAACAGCAAAGATGTCTGTGTTTTGGTTTTTTAATCCGTATGAACTGCCAGCATTTAAAAAGTTGGGAGATTTTGGGGCTTCCCTGGTGGCGCAGTGGTTGAGAGTCCGCCTGCCAATGCAGGGGACGCGGGTTCGTGCCCTGGTCCGGGAAGATCCCACATGCCATGGAGCGGCTGGGCCCGTGAGCCATGGCCACTGAATCTGCGCGTCCGGAGCCTGTGCTCCACAATGGGAGAGGCCACAACAGTGAGAGGCCCGCGTACAGCAAAAAAAAAAAAAAAAAAAAAAAAGTTGGGAGATTTCACATCAACATCCAGATTCCCAGCTTTTCTTGAGAAAATATTCAGTTAAGATCTGGCAACGCTGGCTCCAAAGTATCCCATAAGAGAATGAGCTAGATCTGAGCAGCAACTCTTCCCCTGTAATGGGGCAAGCTTAGTCCCAGAGTCAGGGTAGTACCCTCCCCACCCGAGTCCCTGCTCTCTGTTAGGCTCTCAGCTACTTCATTCATTTCAGTTACCTCCTGGTCAGGCCCCTGCAGGCATTTAAGCTCTTGTAGCTACAGTCATAGATAAACCCCGACAGCTCAGTGGCTTAATATAACAGAAGATTTATTTCTTGTTCACACAAAATCCAACAGGAGTAGAGTGATTCTTCCAGGCATCTATCCTTCGTGAAGTGACTCCAGGGGCCAACTTATTTCCATCTTGTGGCTCTGCCGTTTCAACCAGTTGGAGCCTAAAGTGTTTTGACTTTTACAGCACATGCAACTGATGAGCCAGTGGGAGAGGAAGGCGAGAGGCATGAAGAGCATGGTGTTATGGAATCCATGGTAAGAATCCGAAGAAAGAGAGAACATCTAAGTTGTCTTCCACTCCTGGATATAGTGTTGGATTTGGAGTAACTTGGGTTCTTTAGATTAGATAAAGCTCACTTGGGGTGAGCATTAGCAATATGCCTAAGTCCATAAAGTAAGGGGAAACCTCCCTGTGGGCTCTGGGATGTCTGTTCAAATCCCCAAAACAAAAGCCACATGGCTATTCCTCTGCCCAAGCAGTGCTGAACCCAAGCCCACCAGGGTGGACAGGACCTTCTGTCTGGCTCTGACAGTAGGGCCTGGGAGCCAACTCTGCCCCCTCTGACCCCAGAAAAAGAACAAAGCCCAAGGGCCTGGTGTGTTCGACTCAGCTTTACCTCTTCAATGACTGCTTGCAAAATGGCCCTTCCCTTCCGGAATCTCATTTATGTGCCTCTCACTCTCAAATCTTCACTGTTCCCCTTTTCTAAGCATGGCTCATAGTCAGGAGTGTCAAGGACTGAGGTCATTGGATGTGCTGTCTATTGATGACTTATGAGAGGCCAGTTTTAATAGAAATTGTGGTTCCAGATAAATTGACTAGGGCCTGGATTCTGATAGGGAAGCATAGTCATGCTATAGGTTTTTGCAGTCAAGACATTGGGGTATGTTTTCAGTGAGCTAGAAGAGAACAGGATCTTGAAGATGCCAGAAATAGGGAGATAATGGTTGATGGAGGTGGAGATGGGGAGTTACTGGTAAAATCAAGAACTCCAGAAAAGGCTAGCTTTGGGAACAAAAATAAGATGTGGCTTCTCTGGAAATATGTAGAAAGAATGAAGGAAAAAAGCAAAGGATGGATGACAATGCAGATCAAATTGAGAGAGTGGAGAGGAGAGCTGAGGCCTTGACCCCCTCAGTAAACTAGGTGTGGAGGTCATCTATGGGGGTGGGGGAGGTCAGAAGTTCTTTGAGAAAAATGAAAAGGATTTGAAGAATTCAATATAAAGTTAAGAGGAATTCAATATAAAGTTAGAATTAACTTTATATTGAAGAATTCAATATAAAGAATTGAAGAATTGAAGAATTGCCTTGAAGAATTCAATATAAAGTTAAGAGGAATAAAAAGGCTACTCTGACAACAAAATGACCTATGAATCGGAAAAACAAACATGCCTGGATAATGCATTGGGTACAGATGGATTTCCTCCAGAAAAGCCTTTACAGGTCTCTGCTGACCGCAGTGCTGGTTCGAACATCTATCTGAATGTCTAAGTCTGATAGAAATCTTTGGCAGAATAACTAATGGCTGGGATAACTATTAGCCTGCACTTCTCAGTACTTAGAGAAATGAAATGTTCCACTCACAGTAAGCTGTTAAAATCCTAATTATCCCCTTGGAGACCAGCCATCCCCATTTCAGAAACTAGCTCCTTTACAAAGGAAAGAAATCTCTCTCTCTGTCTCTGTCTCTGTCTCTCTCTCTCTCTCACACACACACACACACACACACATACACACACACATACACGCACACGTACCCATTCATACACACCATGACTAAAATAAATGGATCTTCATTTCCTCATCTGGTTAGATACTCTAAGTCACTCCTTGACATGCTGACATTCTGCTAACCCTATCATTGATTGTTCCAAACAAAGTAAGCTTTCTCCCAGCTCCAGTGACAGCAGCGGCTGCTTTTTGTGGGAAGATGCATTTATATCAACACCAGACAACTTTTACTCCTTCATCACACTGTGGCCCATTATGAACGAAAGGCCAGTTCCTTTCCTCCTGGGCTTTTGTGGAGAGACTGAGAAAATCATTTCCTGGGGAAATGAAGGCTGAAAGCCCTGGCAGGGAGGGAGACAGGTCTGCAGAGAGGCATTGGAAAAGGTTGGCAGGGGGAGAGACATAAGAGACTGATGCCAGAAACAAGGTACTGAATGATGACAGCACCTTCTTCCAAGCCTTAAAGGGCTTCTCCGTGGGCTCAGGCTTTTCAGCAAATAGCAGCCTGTGTGAAACAGCAAAGAGAGTTGCCTTTACTTGGTCCTAAGAACAAAGACTGAGTAACACAGCCTGCGGAAACCCCAGGTCAATCAGAAGCCCCATGGCAGGTTGCCCAAGGGGGAACCCAAGAACAGAGTGCAGGTTGGAGGAGGTTTGGGAAGCAGAGCCATGCTTTAACCAAAAGGTGAATAACAATAGAAGGAAGGGGAATGAAAGCCCTCCTATGTGGTCATTCCTGCACAGAAGATTGAATTAATTAAATTAAAGCCTACAGTGATACTCTACAAAATTTAGAATTTGCAGCATTTTGTTATTTGGGAACTGGTGTTAGATTGTGGTTAGACGTGTAGTTTAGTATATACAGATCATATGTGTTATAATTACTATGAATCCACTGATGGTAAAAAGAAAGAAAGAAAGAAAAAGAAAGGAAGGAAGGAAGAAAGGAAGACAAAAAAAGAAGGAACCAGCAGGGCTATAAGGAGGGAAGCTGCTATGGGGACATAGTGATGGACAGTTAAAGAGTACAAAGAATGTGGAATTAAATGAATAGAATGGGGCTACCCCTGGGAGATAAACAACTGAGTTGAAGCACAACCAGACAGGTCATATATTGTGTTCTTTCCCAAGGCTGGCTGTTCTTTAATTGTGCTGTTTATCTCTTAAGAACACTTCGGTATTTGCAAAGTCAACTTCTGACCTGAGAACTGAAGAACTGTAAGTCCACTTACAGCCCCCCGATTGCTGTAGACCCCTTGGTGCAGAAGTAAAGGCCCTCCATGGATTGGTCTCAGCCTACCTTTCCAAACTAAGGCATAGAAGAGCTAGTTGGTAAGGCATTAGGTTGGGAAAAGATGAGTTAACATGGGCCTCTCTAATACCATGTTGGTAACTGATAGAAATTACTGGTTGCCTAAAAATGAGTGAGCGGGTGGGTGGGTGAGCTTGCCCATGGGTCCAGGCATTGTCCCACCTCCTCTGCTGCCCTCTCCACTTCCTCCCTCCTTCACTCTCACCCCATTTCCAAGGCATCCAGTTGCACTCTGGAGGTGCTTACCATCACATCCAAAACTAGGCTTGCAGCTCTTCGACATCCTCCAGATTACTACCCCCTTTCCTTCCACTTTCTGCCCCACTTCCCAGACAAATCCACCAAGAAATTATGGCATTATTTGTCACAGCAAAACACAGCAGAGACACCTTCATGCTAATCATCATGGGAATTGGTTAAAAAAATTATAGCAGCATATTATGGTGTACCATACCGGTATAGAAAGGAGAAAGCACTGTGTAAATTGATGGGGGAAATGTCCATAATATATTGCTGAGTTTTTTCTTAGAAAGCAAATTCGCTTACATGAAATTTCTAAAAATCTTATATGCTCTAGCATAATGTTATAAGTCATAATTCTAGTTATTACTTCAAAATTTATATCTCAGAAATAACTAAATTTCCTTGTCAATTGCATTATTATGAACTTTCATTGAATCTTTACCCGTGGTCATTTTTAAGTCTTTTGTCATTTACAGACAGTTCTGGATGTACTCTGATGCTTTTGCAAAAATGTTCCTATAAAAGGGTTTCATCTTCAAGGAATTCATGGAAAAGACTCTGACAAGTACAGGTTTCTGGTAACTGACTATACTGCTGAACTGAATGAATAAGCGTTTTTAGAACTCTAATGGAAAACTGATGAATTCATAAAAGTGCTAACAAAAGATCAAGATGAAAAAAAATTAATTACATGGGACTGAGTGAACTGATGATTATAATTTTTGTGACTTTCTGTTTGAATAATAATAAAAAAAAATCCCACAAGGACTCAGAGGCAAAAAATATACAAATCAATTTTCACTGCAAAGTAAAGGAGCTGTTACAGTGGAGGATTACTGGACTGAATGTCAATATTATGACATAGTATGAGTGTGTTTCGTGTCTGGTAATTGCAATCATTGTTGCTTTTGTTGTGGTCATCCATTTACAATGCTTGGTGTCAGTCTGTTTATCTCTTGTAAAAATAAAATATAGTGTGTGTGTGTGTGTGTGTGTGTGTGTGTGTGTGTGTGTGAAAAAAAATTATAAAAAAAAAAGAAAGTCAAGGCTTTATTTAACATCTTAATTTTGAATATTTATTATTGGAATTTGCTACAGGTACTTTGATTAAATAAAACCAGTGTGGTTTGTTTAAATATAAAATTTACTTTTAATAGTAAATAATATTTAAATCATAAAAAAAAAGCAAATTTGCCCAAAAGTATGTCTGGAGTCAGATGATTCCATCTTTGTAAAATAAATAAAACAAAACAAAAAATGTATAGATAGATGTCTTGAGACCCCAAGGGTAAGCTTGAGGAACAGCAGATGGTCTGCTTGGTGAGAGCCCAAGACTCACCTTGCTGGGTTGGGTTACACACACTGAGTGGATCTAGAGGTGGAGGTGGTGGAGAACAGAGTCAGTTTTCCCTCAGAGAGGTTAGGAGGAGGTGGGTTTGGGAGGAGGATGGGCAGGAGAAAGGAAAGGGCTAGAGAGACACCATGCCATAGGGAGAGGATCTACTTCAGGGATGTCCTTACAGTTACTCTGCAAGTCATCAGGCCTGTGGTGTGATTGCCACTTTCTAGAGTCAGTTTCTCAGCTCAGATTTTTTTTTTTCACACTATTGAAAAACAAAACTCCTCACTGGGTTTTAGGTTTATAAATTGTCAGAAGAACTTTCATTTACTCATTTTTAAACCACTCAGAAGGAAGATAACAGAGCTGGTGTTTGCTGCCTCAAACACCAGAAATCACACTGTATGGTGTTAAAGAAGAAAAACCTGGAGAACAGTAAGAAAGGAGGAGAAAAATGCTTTGAATTTAATGGAAGTTCATGTCTATATTTCCATGTGTTAATAACAGGCAATGTACAAACCATCATCATCCCCTACAATTGTTTTATTACCTTCCACGCCTCTCTAAGCCTTTATCACAAGCCTTCGTGTCCATACAGATGTAACAGGTTTACATTTTTAGAAAAACCATTTGACAACGATGGCAGTTTTATCCCTTTATAAGTAATGAGGAAATGTGTACCTTGATGGATATCAGTGCACAGACACATTTATTCTAATCTGAGACCTTCATCACTATCCCTGTAAGTCAGCTAACAAAGGTTTTCGGTTTAGTTCATTGGGTCTTCACTTCAGCTTCCTTATCAGCAAAGAGCAGGGCATTTAAATACAACATTGAATAAACAAAATATTTTAGATCGAAGTGATTTTTTTATAGATTCCATTTAATAAAAACTGATTCACGAAGGTTGGACCTTCAAGATGGCAGAGGAGTAAGACGTGGAGATCATCTTCCTCCCCATAAATACATCAAAAATACATCTACATGTGGAGCAGCTCCTACAGAACACCTACTGAATGCTGGCAGAAGACCTCAGACTTCCCAAAACGCAAGAAAATCCCCACATACCTGGGTAGGGCAAAAGAAAAAAGAAAGAACAGAGACAAAAGAACAGGGATGGGACCTGTACCTCTGGGAGGGAGCCGTGAAGGAGGAAAAGTTTCCACACACTAGAAGCCCCTTCACTGGTGGAGACTGTGGGTGGCGGAGGGGGGAAGCTTCGGAGGCTAGGATAGGTTTTTATATATTTGCATGGAAATAGGTACCCAACATGATTCCACAGGAAAAAAAACAGATCATAAAATAGTATTTATAATATTATCTTACCTTTATTTTTTTAATGTTTGTGTTTATATAGGTCAAAAAACCTATAACTACCTATCTCGCCCCCACAGGTGTGTATATATTAGCAAGCTGCTAACACTGGTTATCGCTAAGGAGGGAGAATTGTGGAATTACTGTAGGAGACACTTCCCCTTTTTCTGTATTTCCATTATAATGTATTATCTGATGAAAAATATTTCTGGATGTTTTTTGCATTTTTATAATTTTAAAATTTTTAATTATGTACATAAAGGTACAAAAATTACAAATATATATTGTAGGGACAAGAAAATTTGACAGGCCCAATTTAAACACAAGCCTTTGCTATTTATAAGAACTGCATTGCCAAAAGAAAGGAGGAGAGGGCTACAAGCCAGTGGCTGGGAACCACCAACCCCAGTTCCTTAGTGCATTGATTTTATAGGTTCTCTTTTATACCCAAATACCACCCAAGATTCAACCTGTCCCCACACTACTCTAGGAACTGCTCTGTGAACCACAGGAAAGGCCTTGTGACACCTGGAATATGGGTCCAAACAAAGCACCTGCTGTGAAAACATGGGCTATCCATCTCTGGCAAACGCCCAACCTGAAGGATAGAAGTGGGATAACAGAGACCCCTTCTCCACCCATTCTCAGAATTGGTGGACAGCATGGGACACATGACTCACCTATTAAAAAAACTTCAGACAGTTATTTGAGAGGAGAAACTGAGAGTATACATTTGAAAATGAAGGGAGTCACAGTATTTGTTCAAAGAACAAGAGTCAGTAGGACAATAAGGAACCCTGTTTTAACTTTTAGAACATGTAACATGAGGGTCTTTGATTATGGAAGTGCTGATTCCTCATCACAGATGCCTACTCATTTTTGAGAATATGCAGATATTAACATTTTATCTTAATTGCCACTGATATTTCTCTGTTTTGTAAAAATAAAATGTGGCTTCTCTGGAAATATGTAGAAAGAATGAAGGAAAAAAGCAAAGGATGGATGACAATGCAGATCAAATTGAGAGAGTGGACATACCAGTTAATGTTGTTAAGTGGTTAAATAATAAGCTAATAGCCAAAAGAAAAGAAATGGTCCCTTGTCTTAGTAGTTCTCAACTTTTGGTGCATTTTGCCATCACGTGTGGAACTTCGACTGACACAAACTGACACAGAATTTTGATTCGCCAGTTAAATTTTTGACCATGCAAATATTTTCACTCACCTTTAACCCTATGCTCTTCTCAAATGAGAACATGTTTGCTTTGCTAAATCATAAGGTTAGAAGCTCCATGATGTGTATCTATCAGCTCTTTGCTTCTAAAATGATTTTTCTTATACAACTCTTCCTCTCAAAAATGTAAGGTACTCTAGGGAATATCCCTAAATGGATTTTTTTTAGACCTACACTTTCATCATTTTTATATCAAAAAGAATAAAAGTAATCATTGGAATAACAATGAAAATTTCTCTGGCACTTCATAAAAAGGGAATAGTTACTAGGTTGAAAAGGAATCCATTAAGATTATGGATATAAGTAATATCTAAAGAATTTATAGTGGTATTTTATAAAAGCAGTCCTTTAAAATTTGCTCTATTTTTATTGTCAGTAGAACCTTATCAATGTTCTATTATGACAAGAATGTAAATGGTTAAAAAAAAAGAGAAACTTTGAAATGATGCCTATTTATGTCCAGAGCTGTTTTAACATACTAAATTTCATACCATCAATTTCATTCATTCAATTACTCATCTATCCAATAGCTGTTAGATGAACACTACACAAGGCACTAGGGATACAGAGATGAAAAATACAGTTCTTTCCTTTAAAGCTGTGAGTTTAATGGGGTAGATAGTTTAAGAAATTGGAAATTACAATGCTTATGATAAGAACAATATCATGAGTATACACGAGGCACTGCAGGGGCTTAGAAGAGGAGCAAAAACTTTGAGTAGGGGGCCAAGTACAGAGAAGATATCAGTAAAGGTTAGTAGGAGGAGTAATTCTTGATCTTTGAATTTTATCTTAAGGGAAAAAGAGAAGCCAGCTGGTTTAAAAGGAGTATCATACGTAATAATACTACTACTAACTAACTAACTAACTAAATAAATAAATAAACAAAAGGAGGACTTCCCTGGTGGTCCAGTGGTTAAGACTCCACGCTTCCTCTGCAGGGGGCACAGGTTCGATCCCTGGTCAGGAAAGTTCCACATGCCGCGCGGTGCAGCCAAAAGAAAAAATAAAAAAGATGTATCATTCAGAGTCATTAGTCACAAGCAACAGAAATTGACATTGGCTGATTAAGGAGAAAAGAAATGTATTAAGATGATAGTAGATAGCTCACGGAACTTCCTGAATGACTCAAGAACCAGGCTCAGAGTCCATGCAGCCAGAAACATCCCCCCAAATCACGCCAGAGATCTAGTCCAGTGAGGATGCAGCCGAAGCTGGTATTGCCAGCGCCACTGGCCCTGGACATTCAACAGCAACTAGCCCCTGCTGCCTCATAAGTTCAGTCTTGCTGCAACTGCTACCATCACCATCAGCAAAAGTTCTCCATGTTCTTGTTTCTGTGTGTCATGAGCTCCTAAATGAAAGTCTAGAGAGAGGCATCTGGTCAGCAAAGCCTTGGTCACATGCTATACCTAGCTGCAAAGGAAGCTAGGAAAGTCAACATCTTCCTGTTTTCTTTACCCACTGCTGCCTAACAAACCACCTCAAAACTTAGTGGCTCCAAACATCAAACAGTGGCTTCAAACAACAATTATTACAATATATCTCAAGATTCTGTAGGTTGACTAGGCTCAGACGGACAGTTCTGCTCCAAGTAATGTCTGCTGGGCCTAAAATCATCTGAAGGCTCATCCAAGATGGCTCACTCACATGGCTGGCTGTTGGCTAGGAGTTCAGCCAGCCATCTAATATTATTTTAATAAATTTATTTTCTGCTTAATTAGCCAATTTGATTGGCTAAGCATTACTTGATTGAGGAAAAAATAAGACTGAGTAAGAGATGGAACTGTAGCAGTCAGTTCTCCTCAATAGGCCTCTTCACATAGATTGGGCTTTCCCACAGCACAGTGCTCTCAGAGAAGTTGTACGTTTCACATGGTGTCTCCCTTCAAAGCGGGAGCATTCCAAGCAGCAAAGTCAGAAGCTTCAGATCTCTTAATGCTCAGCCTGAAAAGTTACACAGCACCGTCTCCACCACTTGTGTTGGTCAAATCAAGCCACTAGCTAACACACACTCAAGTAGAAGGAAGATAAACTCCATCTCAAAATGCAAAGAGGGGCAAAAACCCTGCAGCTGTCTTTAAGTTCCCATACTGGCACTTTCAGCTCTTATACTTGGAGGAAGGCTTTGCCTCCCACCTAGTCTCATAAGTTAGCAATTGTCTCAAGTGTATGAAAAGGGGTTCAGATGCTGAGCTCTCAAAAAAAAAAAAGTTAACTGACCACTGTAAGAAGCAGAAAGAAGGGCATTCCATGCGGAGGGAACAGTATTGGAAAGTCAGAGAGAGAACTTCAGTTGATACTGCCACTTAAATAGTGCAGTACTCATGATAACATAATTCTTGCTGTTTTCTTGCTAACGCTGCGTTAGAACTGCTCCTTGTTGAACAGAATTGTAATTCTACCGTATTTGTGCATATTAGAGGATTTAAACTAATTACAATTGATTTGGGAGTTGCAGTCCTTGCTTGTTTTCTCCTATGTCTTTAAAACACTTTACAAGATCACTGTTTACAAGATCTGCTCCAGAATCAGAGATGTGTGTTTGACAATGATTGCCTAGGGTGTGCAGTAATTTGGAAATAAATGTAAGGGAAATCCAAACCTCATATGCTCAGGCATTTTTAAGTCTTTTCTTTTACTTTTCATTATGAAAATATTCAAAATAGAGAAAAGTAGAAAGAATAGTACAAAAAACACCAAGATATCCACCACCTTGATTCAATTCAATAATTGCTAGCATTTTGCCATATTTTCCTTATCTCTATGTACATGGTCTTTTTTTCTGAACCATTTTAAAATAAATTACACTTATTACGATATTTTAGTCACTTCCAAAAAGTAAGGAAATTCTCATACATGTCCATAATTTCATTATTATATCTAAAAAAGTTAATAATAATTTCTCAAGAGGATTTCATGGCCATCCACATTCAGATTTCCTCAGTTACCCCCAAAATGTCTTTTATAACTGTTTTGTTCAAATCAGGATCCTATTAAGAACCACACACTACATTTGGTTATTATTTCCCTTGTCTCTTTTAATCTAGAATATCCCTTTTGAAGAGACCAAGTTATTTGTTTTGTCCAATAATCCAGGTACTGGATTGGTATGACTGTGTCTTTGTAGTGCTGTTCAACTGGTTCCTCCAGCATTTCCTGTAAAATGGAACATAGATTTAAAGGCTTATTTAGATTCAGGCTAAATATATTTGGCAAGAATACTGTGTACTTCCGTGATCTGTATGTTTCATCTGTGATCTGTGTACTTCACATTGCATCATATCAGCAGGCTCATTGTGGCCAATCGTCTTTGTCTTTTAGTTTGGGGAGGGGAAAGCAAAAATAATATACGCCAGCTTCATGAGGCAAAATAGTCTAAGACAGGGTCATGGCAGGACTAAAGGTGTGGAGAGGAATGATAACCAGCCCACAGGGATGTTGTCTGCTTCTGAGCCCTAAGCTTCAGGCTTACTTGCTCACCTGAGAGACACTCATCTTGATGGTATTAATGAAGGGAGGAAAAGACCCTCTCTGGGATCTGAAGACAAGTCCTCTTCTCTAGCTTAGAGAAGAGAAAGATCCCAGCATAGCCCCTGAACAAGTCTTTCTTGCCCCATCCTGGGAGAAGTCTGGCCTGATTTTCTAACAAGGAAAGCAGTACAGCAACATTTACTTCATGGGAGCTACAGAGCTGTGAGAATTTAGGGTCTGGTGTACTTAAGTGGGCCCAGAGGCCAGAACACCAAAATTATTGTCTCTGTCAGCTCTAACACACCAGAAGAAGCCCAAAATGGCAGTAAGGAATCCTCTGGAAAGCTGGTGCAGAAATTTGGCTCCTGGAGTGCTTTTACGTTTTTAGGTGCAGTAGCAGACACTTGAGGGGCCCAGGATTAACAGACCCAGTGGACAGAATTAGCCAAAGCAGTACAGTAGCACCTGGCAGCTTCAGGGTGGCCTGGAGCAGGATTTCTCAACCTAGCAACTACTGACATTTTGGACTGAATAATTCTTTGTTGTGGAAGCCACCCTCTGCATGGCAGGATGTTGAATGGCATCCCTGGTCTCTACCCACTAGATGCCAGTGGCACCTCCACCCGAGTTGTGACAACCAAAAGTTTCTCCAGACATTGCTGCCAGTGCAGGGGAACTCTCAACCACTGCGCCACCAGGGAAGCCCTGGTCATAACTTTTAAAAAGCAAATAAAAACAATACTATCATTGGATGCAAATACAATGAATGTTAATGTTTTCATCATCTTCAAAACATTCAGAGATACTTTCTTTTTGTAATACAATTTCATAAGCATTGGAATGCTGTCTTCAGAATTATGTGTAAGATTACCAATTACAAGTTGGTTGATTGCTCACAAATCAGCTGGCCAAACAGTGACTCAATTTCTATATACAACGTTGGACACTGATTTCTGTATTGTTGTCCTTAAGTTAATAGAATTGGTTCCTGCATTTACTTGACAAAAATCATCATTTTGTAATCATATGTTATGTAAGAAATTAGGAAGATATTTTTCTGAACGCAGTTTTCTTTTTAATATTTTGATGTTTAAATTTATTATTTCCGTTTAAACATTTTCTTGATGTAGGGTCTGCTTTAGGATTTTGTCATATGCTCTTATTCTGATATTTCTGTTTAGTTGAGCTATCAAATTAGAACAAGCATGTGTTCATCTAAAATCAATTCATTTCCAGTATCTATACAAACACACACAAATATTTTTGTTTCTTTCCTTCCTGGTCAATAATAGCGATATATATATCGCGTATATAGCATATATATATGGTTGCACACAAGCAAAACCAGCAGGGGGCGAAATACAATAGGATTAAATTTGACAAACTATATAGATTTTTCTTGCTTTAGTGACTGAGCAATAACAAAAAATCCAGCATCTCCACAAAGCAATTGGTACTCCAATTTAAAGTGATGCAGTCTCCGTATATCTTACAGCGACTGAGTTGTAAAGAGACAAATGCGTGTCTACTTTAGCGCTCCAAGTTGTCTAGAACATTGCAGAGGCGGGATCAACCCTGATGAACTGCTTTTGTCCTTATCCTTCCCCTGATTTGTATAATTCCTCCACTCAAAAGGTGGCCACTTCCCTGTGACTGAGGGGGTGTTTTCCAACCTTGTTTCTTTGCGTAGCTGATGAGCTTTGCTATTCCGGAACGATTTTAAATCATTCAAATTGCCGGTGCAGGTTTGGCAAAAGTGAGTAGAATGAGCACGCGGTAGGGCTCAGGATTGCAGGATAGGACCCCCGGGCTCATCATCCCGGACGATAACAATAATCCTTGCAGCCTGGCGGTCTGGTTTTTACAGTGGCCGGTGTTCTACATTACAAAGGAAGGGGAAAGGTTGTAAAAATGCAAATGACCAAAACTGAAGATAGAAAAATGTTATGACCGCTGTTAAAGAAACACGGAAGTTGATTTGATTTCTTTAGTTTCATCGAATAGTCTTCCGCAGCATCTATGAAAAATGACCACCGTCTCAATACGTTAGCAAAATCCCCCAATTTTTTTTTTGTTGGTCTCGAAGACGATTTGTCAGTTCGGCAGCTGCTTTCCCTCTTGTTTTCCATTTTAAATTTGATTTAATTCTTCTTTGTTATTTCAATATGTCAGCTTCCTCTTCTGTCAGCTTAAATTAGAAAGAGGAAGGGACTTAGACGGTGAACGAAAAAGTCGTTTTTCGGGGCGAAAAGGGCAAGCTGATAAGTGCTCTCCAGTAGGTTTTTGGTGGAGAAGATAGGGCTCCGTATTTCAAAACCTTTGCAATTTTTACTTAGAGAGCAAGAGACTTAACTCGGTCCTGAGCTGAACGTTGATGTTAGCCGGCTGAGGAGCACCTGTCCCTCTCCCGGAGCGCTGCTTCAGGAGCCGCGGAGTGCGAGAGTACTTCTTTCCCCCTCACAGCTCGATGACTCGGAGGAAGTCAAGAAAAAGGGCAGCTTGCCCGCACCCAAAATGGCTGCCGGCGCTCTGAGCGACGGCGCCTGCGCAGGGGTAAGCGTACTGTGACACTGATTCCCCCAGAGTGTCCTCCCCTCCACCCCCCCAGCACTCACCATCGCCCGGCCCCGACCTAGCCACCTGCGCCCGGAAGTGACGTGTCGGCGGCAGCGGTTCTCCCGCTGCATGATGGGAGAGTGTGTGGAGTGGGCGGGGGGTCTCCGCGGAGGAGGAGGTGGAGGCGGCGGCGGCGGCGGCGGCGGAAGAGGGCGGAGGGTAATGGGATGGGGGTCTCGCGGCAGCGCTGAAACTCCGGGTGGGCGTCCATGGCGCTGCTTCGCTGACAGTGCTGAGAGCAGCCTGCCTTCCGCTCTCACCAGCTCCGCGTCCGAATAACCGGTCCTTCTCCGGGGAGCCAGTTCCTCCTCGGGCCCCTGAGCCATGCCCATCGAGGCCGCCCCGGACGAGCCAGGTAAGCGCCACCGCTCCGTTCCCCCAGCCGCGCGGGGGAAAGAGGATGGGGGACCCGGCCCAACCCACCGGCCGGATCCTCGCCCGGGCCGGGGGCACCTGCCGCGGAGCTGGGGGCTGCGGGGACGGTGCCGGCTCTGCGGGCCTGCGCGCTCCGGGCTCTGTCCTCTTCCACGGCGGGTGCGGGGACGCCGGCGGCGGCGCCCGAAGCACACGGCCCCTCCTTGCCATCCCGGGCACCGGCCGGGGAAGTGAGAGCCTTTCCAACGTCCCCGGCCGCCACCGTCTCGCCCTACCCCGCAGCTTCCACCTGCCCACAGCTCCGTACCGGCCGCTCCCTCCCGGGAGCTTGTTGAGAAGTTTGGGGCTTTGCTCCGGCTTCCTCTTTCTACCTCTCCCTCCCTCGTGACAGGTGTAAACACTGACTGCTTCGCCCAGGCCCTAGGCCAGCCTCGACCAGAATGTGATGCTTCCTAGGGTCTCTGAAGCAAGCGGATTTTGAGTCCTCCAACAGGCAGAGGAGACGGCACCAAAGGTCCATCATCCCTTCCTGAGAGGACCTTTTCTGCTTCCTTCTTGCACTCCTCAAGAAATAGTCTGCGTCCCCTCCCCAGACGGCGTGCGAAAAGTTGGACCATTATTCTTTTAAGTGTCCTGTTTGGCACGTGCTACGTCTTGCTTGGGCAGGGGACGGAGTATAGGGTGAACGGTGGTAGGATCCTTTCACCATTAGGAAAGTGCTGAGAATGACTAGGTTTTTCTCTTGTCGGTTAATTCAAGTTACAACTTGGTTTCCCACTGAATCTTCTATTGGGGCCGAGGGAGGGACTAACCCATACATGGAAATATTTTACTAGGGAGCAAATGAAACAAAATCAGTAGTTCCGTTTCAAAGTTCTCACTTTAGGAGAAGAAAAGTAAAACTTTACTTTTGAACTTTAATCTTCCCTTTCACCAGCTACGTTTTAGTTTTTTTGGTAGGATGGGAGGGGGAGACAGTTTAATCCTTGATGTTACGTTTATTTGTTGCTTTCTGTTAACCTTTTAGACATGGATATATGCTGAACTCTAAGGGAAACAACTGTTTCAACGCTATTGTGTTGACATAATCTACACAGTTTCTCTACATTTTATATGCTTTGCCAACTTAAATATTGGCTTTTGTAGTACTCATTTTTAATTCTTTGCAGAAGTAGATGTGTTTAAACAAAGTATCTAAGGTAGTCTTCTAAATTTTGTCCACGATGATATTTCACATGTATTAAAACGCATATCCTGTGTAAAACATCTAGGCAAGTAAATGTTACCTATTAAATGCTCATTAGATCAAATTCCTCTGTTTATGTATCATTATATTATTAATCTTCAAGGCATAGACACCTTTTTCTAGATATCTATTAAAAGCATAGATATTCACATAATATGTAGGACATTAAATTTTAGTGTTTTCTGGTCTTTTGACCTAGAGACTATTATAAAAATAATCCTATAATCAAAACAAAAAAAATGTATCCACAATTGCATTGATAAATTTTGCAGAATCCAATTGTCTACGAAAATCTTGTAATCTAGGTGAATCCTATTTTAAAACATCATTTTAAACTTTAATTTTTTTCTACTTACAGTAAGTTAAAAACTTGTTCAGAAAAATAGTGAAATTTATCAAATAATGTTTTATTTTGTGTGAAATTCTAAAGTGCCTCCCTTAACAGTCTAAGAAGTCTTTGAATAGCATCTCATTGAAGGATTACCCTACCCCTTCTCTCCCAAGCCTACCCCCAAAAACTCATAAAAGGAGGACATTAAATTTTTAGGCATTTTTAAACAATC
This sequence comes from Lagenorhynchus albirostris, assembly GCF_949774975.1. Taxonomy (NCBI): domain Eukaryota; kingdom Metazoa; phylum Chordata; class Mammalia; order Artiodactyla; family Delphinidae; genus Lagenorhynchus; species Lagenorhynchus albirostris. The sequence goes on along the minus strand of NC_083107.1, from coordinate 34,981,102 downwards.
ATACATTATTTAAATCAAACGTTGATATTCTGATTTAATTTTACCTACAATTTGTAAGTTAAAAAATACCCTTTTCTCTATGCTTAGCACTTTCAATTCCTCTTTAAGTAGGCTAGTGAACCTTTCCAGCCTGAAATTTATAAGTATTTCTAGTTTTTACACAATTTTGGAAATATCTGGTGTTATATGGAGTATATATACATTTCACTTTGATAATTAATCTTTTCTCAATCAGTATATATACACACGCATATATACACACACAATCACAGATTCGTTTGCAACTTTATATGATAGTTACTAACACTGATATACACTACTTCCTGTGAGCAAGATACTTTTCTTTCTTTTTTTTTTTTTGGCTGTGCCATGCGGCTTGCAGGATCTTAGTTCCCTGACCAAGGACTGAACCCAAGCCCTCGGCATTGAAAGCTCAGAGTCCTAACCACTGCATCGCCAGGGAATTCCCAGCAAGATACTTTTCTAAGTGATTTATATGCAATATATTAACTAATTTAGTCCTCACAACAACCCTGTAAGCTAGGAGGTGGTATCCCCACTTTTCAGAAAGGAAACTTAGGCACAGAGATGTTAAGTAAGAGCCAAGATAAAATAATTTTATTTTTCACATTTATATACTCTTTATATAGTTTTTAAAACATGCCAATGCGATATAGTTTATGGGAATTGTATAATAATGTGTAGCAAAAGTATGAAAACATGCATTGGAATGATAAATTCCAAATCAGTAAAAGTTACCTCTGGAGAACTGGAGTGGAATAAGGGATCTAGGAAGAGTCCATGGTTTTTCAGCCATAACTGTACTGTCTTTAAAATAAATCTGAAGCAGATTTGGTAAAGATTAAGATTTAACACAGCCAGGTGGTGTGCACTTGATCATTCACTGTATGTATTTTTCTAAGCTTTGTTGTATGCTTGAAATCATAATAAAATACAAAGTTCAGGTTTTTCATTTAAAAACAAAGGATCAGGGGGCTTCCCTGGTGGCGCAGTGGTTGAGAGTCCGCCTGCCGATGCAGGGGACACTGGTTCATGCCCCGGTCCAGGAAGATCCCACATGCCGCAGAGCGACTGGGCCCGTGAGCCATGGACGCCGAGCCTGCGCGTCCGGAGCCTGTGCTCCGCAACGGGAGAGGCCACAGCAGTGAGAGGCCCGTGTACCACACACACACACAAAAGGATCACTCTTATCCTTCAGCAGTGTATATTTAAAAAGAGGACAGGAAGGAGTTAGTGTTATTTTGTGTTGATTTCCTTTATATAAGGAACTTTTAATTGAAAATATTTGAATTAAGAATTGTTGCCCTCCCAGGGGTCCTCTGCAGTAACTTCCCTTGCCTGGGCTCTTCTCTAATTGCTGCCAACCATCTCAACAGCCCTGTATCACACTTCTAATTTCTATTTCTGCCCTTAGCCAAGGGTAGGACTTATAGGTCTGGATTAGATGTATTCCCTGGGAGAGAGAAAAGGAAGACACTATATGTGGGGAAGAAGCAGGGAAGTAAGGAGTTTTGGAAAAGTGAAAAAAGAGGAAAAATAGGAGATTTAAGACTCCATCCTATCACTCCTCAGTCACCACCACCCCTATTCCAAATAACTAACTTAAGTAAACTTCGCAGAGAAAACTTGCTAATAAATTAAAGGTTGTCTGTATGCTCAAAGCTTAATTTACAAGCACTATTTTGGTGAGTAGTTTCCAGAGGAAAATTAAGTAGTAAATTAGAATAAATTCACTGCATGTTCTATTTATGTAAATATTTACAATATGCCACAAACCATTTCAGTTAAATATCTACTAACATCATGGTGTTTTCTTCCTTTCATTCGTACAGCAGATACCTATTGAGCACTCACTATATGTCAGGCCCTGTTCTAGGTGCTAGGGTCACTGAAATGATCAAATTAAAAAAAAAATAGCCCTTATAGAACTTCACTTTCTTGGCATTTGTATATGTGTGTGTGCACATGCATGTTTGTGTATTGGAATCAGAAATTTAGAGTGTGAGAGGACAGTGTTGTAGGGCTTCATAAAAATTCTAATGTCTTTGGTTTTTTACTGTGTGAGATGGGAAGCTATTGCAGGGTTTTTGAGTAGAGATGTGACATAATCTGTCTTTTAAAAGGATCTGTCCCGGGGCTTCCCTGGTGGCGCAGTGGTTGAGAGTCCGCCTGCCAATTCAGGGGACACGGGTTCGTGCCCGGGTTCGTGCCCCGGTCCGCGAATATCCCACATGCCGCGGAGTGGCTAGGCCCATGAGCCATGGACGCTGAGCCTGCGCGTCCGGAGCCTGTGCTCCGCAACGGGAGAGGCCACAACAGTCAGAGGCCTGCGTACCACAAAAAAAAAAAAAAAAAAAAAAAGGATCTGTCTGTCTGCTGTACAGTAAGTAGATTATAGGAGTGCAAGAGTGGAAGCAGGAAGATTTCATTAGGAGTTGGTGACTGATACAGCTAAATGATCATTTTGTAATGAATACAAATGTCAAATCTGTATGTAGTACCCCTGAAACTAACATAATATGTACATAAACTGTATTTCAATAAATAAATAATACATCAAAAGTTAAAAATAAATAGATGAGGGCTTCCCTGATGGCGCAGTGGTTGAGAGTCAGCCTCCCGATGCAGGGGACACGGGTTCGTGCCCCGGTCCGGGAAGATCCCACATGCTGCGGAGCGGCTGGGCCCGTGAGCCATTGCCGCTGAGCCTGCGCGTCCGGAGCCTGTGCTCCGCAATGGGAGAGGCCCCAACAGTGAGAGGCCCACGTAACGCAAAATAAATAAATGAATGAATGAATGATAGTAGTGGCTTGAACCAAGATGGTAGCAATAGAGATGATGAGAAGTGATAGGACAGTTACTAGAATTGGAACCTCTAAGATTTTCCCCATTGCTAAACTCAAAAAAACTCAATTGGAACCTCTGTAAGATTTTCCCCATTGCTAAACTCAAAAAACTTCAGAGGTACATACTCCCTTCTGAAAAGTCAAGGCCCACACAGCCTACTTTCCCGGCATACTGCCTACTCGCTTCATATATCCTACATTCCAGCCAAACTCTATGATATGACTTCCTGCTCTTTGACAGTTGCCCCATGCTTTATCTTTAGTGCCTGCCGTTTCCTCTGTTAATTAAAATCCTTTGCATTTCAAATTCTCTTTCATGAAGTTTTTTTTTCTCATTTTCACCACTCTTTCCAGTCAAGTGAGATCTTTTTCTTAGAATCTTTAAAACCACATTTTACTTTATTTGGTCTTTATATTCTGCCTTGTATTAATTACTTTTACTGTCTTCCTATATTGGTCCTCATAATTAATTATAAGTTTCTTTAAGGTTGTGGCTCCATTACTCAGTCCTACCCCTTATAGAACCTATCGTATGTAGCAGATGCTCAGTAAGGTGTGTGTGTGTGTATAGTTTAATTTTTAAAAAGTCATTACAGAAGCATACAGAAGCATTGTAGAAAATAGTCAATCAAAAAAAAAAATTACACTCCCATTACCCAGGAATCCCACTGTAAACAGTTCAGTGCATATCTTTCCACACATATATTTATGTACGTGTACTTTTTTACCAGAATGAAATCTTATCATACAGACTGTTTTGTAGGTTGTTTTGATTTAGTCAGACTCCCTTACCACTTCAAGAAATTTTCATCTAAACTAATATTCAAGACCATATTCAAATTCTTCCCCAGTTGACTCAAAAATGTCCCTTACAGCTGACTTGGCCAAAACATTCACTCCATATTCTTCTGGTTATTAAAATTATGAAAGGGTAATATACTTTTACTATAGAAAATTTGGAAAATGTGGAAAGTGTAAAGAAAACTGGTATGCCTCTTAGTGGCAAATATCCATCTGTTTTAACACTTGGGACAGAGTAGCACTCAATAAATATATATATTTAAAGGAATAACAGAAAAATATGTCAGTCATCACACTACAAAAAGATAACTGTAAACATTTTGGTTTACATTTAGTTTTGTTTTTTTCCCTATGGATATACGAGTGTCACACACACATACATGTATGAATGAATCATATTGTATCTCGGTGAACAGATTTGTAGGTAATTTGGTTATTTCCATAGGACTGAGTCTTAGAAGTGGAGTTACTAAATCAAAGGGAAAACCAATTGCTTTCTAAGAGGTTGTAATAAAATCACTCCTACTAGCAATAGTCGAGAGCACCCATCTTCCTGTAATCTGCTCAGATGGTCAATAAATATGCAGTTTTTAAATTGTTTACCTGAATTTTTATTCTGAATTTGGGCTTTTCAGTAGCATGGAATGTTTGCATAATTTAAAATTTTTTGAAGGGTTTAAACGTGAGCCATATCCTTGTTGATAGAGGTTAAAATTGTTTAATGTCATGCTCTTTTAAAAATAGCTCTGATTCTATTTAAGTACAAGAAATAGGATATTATTTTCTAGAACTGTGTTGTGCAGTACGGAAGCCAGTGGCCACATGTGCCACTTGAAATAAAGCTAGTCCAAAGTAAGATGTGCATTAAGTATAAAATACCAGATTTCAAAAACTAATGTAAAATATAGATTTTACATTGATATCATGTTAAAATAATGATATTTTGGATACTTTGGGTTAAGTAAAATATATTAAATTAATTTCACCTCTTTTTAAATTGGCTACTGGGAAATTTTAAATTGTATATGTGGCTTTATTGTATTTTGATTGGACAGTGCTACTCTAGAGTATGACATTTTTACCTATGGAAAAGAAATGCAAGATAACTTCATTGTTCTAGAAAGTAAGTTAATAGTGTTCTTAAAGTTACTTCCTACATTTAAACCTGTCAGTGTGTTTTTTCCAGTATACTCAGTTTGCACATTTTTCAAATTATGTTTTTTATTGCAGACTATAAGTTATTGCAGTTCTTATGCTCTGAAAGAAATATGTGTAGTAGGTTGGGGGAGGGTGTTAGGAAACTTACTTGAGGAATTGATACCTCTTCTAGGAATTGAAGCATGTGTGGGCATGTTTTATGCAATAGGATTGTAGGTGCAAAGGCCTTGTGGCACAAAAGAATGTTATTGTCTGACTTTCAAAAACTGAAAGAAGGCCTAGTTTAGAGCATTGAAAACTATAGGGGAAGGGAGAAGGAATCTGTGTTGGAGAGATGGGAATGGCTTAGACTTTATTAAAGATTTTTTAAAAATCTTTATCATAAGCACGGGATTGATGTGAACAGATTGACTTTTTTTTAAGTTTATTTGTTGTGATTGTTTATGAGATATATATATATATATATTTAATTTATTTATTTTTGGCTGCATTGCGTCTTCATTGCTGCACTCGGGCTTTCTCTAGTTGCAGTGAGCCCCAGGGGCTACTCTTCATTGCAGTGCACGGGCCCTTCATTGTGGTGGCTTCTCTTGTTGTGGAGCACGGGCTCTAGGCGCGCGGGCTTCAGTAGTGGCATGTGGGCCGGTAGTTGTGGCTTGCAGGCTCTAGAGCACAGGCTCAGTAGTTGTGGCACACAGGCTTAGTTGCTCCACGGCGTGTGGGATCTTCCCGGACCAGGGCTCAAACCCGTGTCCCCTGCAATGGCAGGCAGATTCCTAACCACTGAGCCACCAGGGAAGCCCAAATTGACTTTTTAAAAGATTACTTGGGTTGGGCATGATTGAATACTAATCAGGGAGACTAGTTTAGATAATGGAAGCTTACACCAGAATGGAGTCAGGAGAGTTGGAAAGAGGTACAGGTATTCCAAAGTTGAGAGATTCATGAGATAAAAATAATTCTTTAGAGATAGTGGAGGGTGGGGAGCTTTGTCAGGAATGGCTCTGAAGTTTCTGGCTTAGTGACTGGGTGGGTGGTGGTGCCATCTGCCCAGGGTTAGAGAGCCCTGGATGAGAACCAAGTTTGAGGAAGAAAAGCTTGGCTTCTGTTCTTCTTAAGCCCAGTTCCAGGTCTTTGAGGACCTCAAGTGGAGAGGACTGTAGAGAATTGGCTTGGCTGGACTGGGTTTCAGGTTTGAGGGCTGGGCTGCAGGGAGAAATCTGGGAGTCCTAGAATGTACTAATTAAACCTTAGGTGGATGAGATTGTTTGAGGGAGAGTTGAGTAAGAACAGAGCCTAGATGAAACCTGGAAGAACTTATGCTACTAATTTGAGTATGTTCAGTACTTACAAGAAAATATCAGTTTGTTTTGAAGCCTACTTGTAAAAGTGAAAGTGAGGAGTAAGTTGGATCAAATAAGTTAAATACTTCTGTTTGACTTATATGTATTTGAATAGATAATCTAACACAATTCTTATTTATTTGGAAACATACCTTTTTCCTGCAATAGAAAACAAACTGGGCTTCCCTAACATCAAACAAGCTGGGAATATTTATGAATAAGTATTGGTATTTTTGCTACATTAGTAGATCTAAGGAAAAATTATGTAATTATCTCCATAAATACTGAAAAGTCACTTTAAAAACCCATCTTCTGATTTTTTTAAACAAAGCAACTTAAAATAAGAATTATTAGAAAATTCTATAATATGATAAAACATATATACCTCAAACCAAAAATCAGTACCTTAATTCAGTATCCTAATTAAGGGGAAATACTAGATTCCTGCTGTCACCACTACTGCTAAATCTGGTATTGGAGGCATTAGCCAGCACAATCAATAAGGAAAAAGAGACATAAGAATTGGAAAGGAAAAGGTCAAACTACCCCAATTTGCTTATGATGTGATGGTATACTGTACAAGTAACAAGAGCTTTCAATTTTATAAACAGTACTCAGCAGTTAGAAAATAAGATAGATGAGCAGAAGAAAAAAAAAAGGTAAAGTCCTTAACAATAAACTTAATAAATGTAAAAACCCTACATCGCTGTTTCAGTTTTATTAACAATTCTGTGTTTAGGTAATAGAAATCATTCTAAGTCATATCTTCTTATTCTTTAAATGCTGACTTTAAATGATACTTTTCAAAGTAAGACTTCTAGGAGTAGGATCTTTAATATTTGTATACATCCTAATGAGACCACAGTTTTTTAAATGGATTAAGTGAATAACATTCCTGCCTCACCCACCCTCCCAAGTGGACATTTTTGTTGTTGTTTTCTTCTTGGTCATTGCTTAAGTTTTGTAGTATTTTCTGTTTTGCTGTGGTTTATCATCTCGCATAATAATTGTTTATTGTGTGCATGCAGAAATGTTGACCTGGAGTATTTGCAGATAAAACATGTCTGCTATAGCAACACTCAAAATCTGAAGCATTGATTAATTTTCTCTCTTAAAGCTTTCATTTTTTAGTAGCTATTTATAAAAAGTAACGAACCTGGGCTTCCCTGGTGGCGCAGTGGTTGAGAGTCTGCCTGCCGATGCAGGGGACACGGGTTCATGCCCCAATCAGCGAAGGTCCCACATGCTGCGGAGCGGCTGGGCCCATGAGCCATGGCTGCTGAGACTGCGCGTCCAGAGCCTGTGCTCCGCAACGGGAGAGGCCACACAGTGAGAGGCCCGTGTACCGCCAAAAAAAAAAAAAAAAAAAAGGTAACGAACCTATCATTAAGAAATAACTTAACTCTCTCTTTTTTTTTTTGGCCATATGACACAGCTTGTGGGAATCTCAGTTCCCCCACCAGTGATCTAATCCGAGTCATGGCAGCGAAAGCCCGGAATCCTAACTATTAGGCCACCAGGGAACTCCCTAACTCTTTTTACATTGAATATTTTTAATAGCATCTTTGTTCCTTAAAAAAAAAATTATACAAGAGATTCAAGTATCAAATTCAAATTTTCTCTTAGCTAAAGCCAAACAATATTTGACTATTCATTACTTTTTACTTGTAGTTAAATCACGGTTTCTTCTTACTCCTTTGCATATTTCAGACTCCTCCCTCTATATCATAATGAGCCAGCAGATGATAGCATTCTGTCTCATTAAGTTTCAGAAGTTTACTTGAAGCACAGTACAAGTGTTACACCTGAATAAAATGTACAGATTTTAATCAGATAACCAGTGACCTTGGTTTCTCGAGGTGGAGAAAAGTTTCTGTAGTTGCTGCTGTTCACATATTCATTTCTTAGTTTCAGCTTCAAGTGAAACTGTGATTAATTTTTTAAATGTGGGGTTTTTTCCCCCAAGAATTCTATAACATTTATATAGATAATTATAAATGTTTCAAGGATTAGTGCAGTAATTTAAATTTGATCCTTTAAGGAACTTTTCCAATATTCATTTTTAAGAAAAGTACTAATTTATCTTGAACTCCTTGTTTTTGAAATCTTAAGAGAGTTAAATTTTGTAGTGATATTCTCATGTATGTGTACTGACAGAACTTTAAGAAATATTTGTACAATCAAATCACTGTAAGTAAGGGAAAACTTTTTGTAAGAAAAAGTACTATTTCATTGATTTACCTATATTAATGAGTTCAGCAGTGAAGTTTAGAGATGTTTATGTTATTCCCAGAGTTATAAAGTCCAGTAATATTTATATTCTCTGGAAGCTTAACACAGTGGTTCTTAACCTTAGCTAACCATCAGAATTATCTTTGAAACTTTTTTTTTAAATACAGATATTCAGGCCCATCTATTCTATTAAAAAATACTTAATACAAAGCTAAGATTGAGACACATTGGTTTATAGCCTACTAGAGGAGAAAAACATGGAAATAAATTTGATTCACTTTGTTAAATGTAATAAAAGAGATAGGTCTAAAGAAGAATTAATTCAGACACGCAACCTGACATAATGAAAAGAACACTGATTTTTTTAATGTTAGAGTCCTGCTGCATAACCCTTTGTGGGACCTTGAGCGGATTTTTTGACCTCTCTGAGCCTGTTCCTTTATCTAAAAATGGATGTTTGAGATTAAATTGGATAGTGTACGAATAAGTACATTGCACAGTTCCTATCGCATAATAACTTGATAAATATTGGTGATATCACTTCACAGAAAAACTCTATGCCTGAGTAGGGTTTTGAAGGCTTATTAAATGGGTTTTCTGGACAGATAAGAATAGTAAATTAGAAGAAGTGGCATATGGGACAACCTAGAGGTAACGTAGTGCCAGTGGAGAACCCAGGGGATAGTGTTGTCTGGGTGGAGGAAAGAGGGAGTGTCTTAGCTCTATGGCTAAGATAAGGAGTTTCAAGTGGACTACAGGAATCCTGGCCAAAAATAATGAGGCCCTGAAATACGATATTGGTCTTGGGATATTAAATACAGTAAGAGTTGTTAAGGACTTAATTTGTGGTTCATTTAATTTGAGGGAGGGAGATGGCAAAGAGGGAACAGTCAGAGGTAACACTCAGATTTCCGGACTTAGAACTCAGAATATTATAAGAAAAGTGGTTTCTGTTTGTTCTTTGAGTAGAGGTTGACTTCAGTTTTGGAACTGGAGGATATGAGTTGTATTTGGGACATCCAGGTAGAGAGATTCAAAAAGGCAGTTGGGTAGGCAGAGGTTGGGTAGCCACAGATAGATAGAGGTTTGGCCATAGTGAACATATAATTATCAAACAAAATGGGGAAGAGATAATATCAAACAAAATGGGGAAGAGATCTCTCAGGGATAAGAATATGAGGAAGCCAAGGCCTGGGGAACATGGACATTAATGAGGCAAGCAGAAGAAACACATCCACTGAAGGAGGAGAAAGAAAGGATATGATAGGTAGGAGGAGAATCAAGAGAGAATGCCTCTTCAGAAAGGCTTTTTCACTTAAAAATGTGTTTTAGACACCTTTCCCTATTAGCAATATAGCTTTATCTTTTTAAAAAATGGTTACAGTTTCTATTTACCCTAATTCCTTATTGATAGATATTTAAGTTGTTTTCAGTTGCTTCTTTAAAAACAAGCAATGCAGGAATTAACATTTTGTGGAAATATCTTTGCATACTTATATGAATGCATCTGTCAAATACATTCTTGCAGGTGAAATTGCTTAGTCAAAAGAATATGCATTATAAAATTTCTGATATATTATAAATTGCCTGGAATATGTGAACCAGTATATACTCCCACCAGTAGTGTCTTTAATTTTATCTTTAAAGTGGCTTGCTTCCTAGATTGAGGGTAGTATGAATTTGAAAAATAAATAATATTTTTTATTTATTACTTTTATGTAAAATTCTGTAAAGAGAAAGGGAATACTTTGATTTTATCAAATTACTTGGTTCATTCAAATAACATAATTTAAGAATGCATTTTGTCCTTGAATGCACCAGATTAAGGAGTTCTTTGTTTTAAAAGAAGCTCTGTTTCCTCTTCTTATATGCTGGAAGCAATAATTGGATTTAGAGGAAGTGGATCAGAAGGAAGGAGAATGATAATATTATTGTGAGGTGAATTAAACTTGAACAGAATTAATGGATGCAAACAGTTCTTGTCATTGTTGTAGACATAATGACATAACCAACACAAATTCTGTGCTAAGATTTTAGACAGAAATATTTTGATTTTTTTTTCTTCTTATATAGACTTTAAGCAATGGCCCCAAGACTGGAAAATGAGTTATTCTTATAAAGCTGATCATAGGAGAGTCAGTGCCTTAGAAAATACCCAGAAATACTGCAGAAGTTTTAAGTTGCCCTAAATTGTACTGCTTACATAATTTAAAGGTAAAGACTATGGACAAATTTCACAGCTTGTTTTTATTTTGTTTAATTACCTTACATTGTTCACAGTACCAGTATGGAACTACCCACTGCCTTTTCCTAACTTCAGTGATGCGAGCAATATTAGGGGGAAATTGAGGTTAATTTTGGTCATTTTCTCTAAACTCTTTAGTATCCTTTTTGTCAGACTTTTTTTTTTTTTTTTTTAACACTTTGAGTTATGACCTGTTTCTGGTTTGTAAAATCCACTATAGGGGATCATGACCAGCTTTTAAGAAAAAATGCAATAGAACTAAAAATATCAAGAGTACACAGTAAGAGTAAATACTGAAACTTTTTTTTTTAATGTATATATTTCTACTGTGAGTTACAGAGGGGAAATTTTTGAAAAATTCTGCTTTATACAATAGGCTAATTCTCAAGTCATTTGTAACCAGAGGTATAATAGTACATTGTAAATAATAAATGTTGTCTGTTTTTTGTTTTTTTTCCTTTTTACCCTTTAGTCTTTCTACCTCTTAGGAGAAAGTAAAACTTTAAACCAAGCAATAACACCACTAAAAGGTCAACTAGCTAGAAATTTGTAATGGGAATTCCTTCCATAGTTTCCATGAAGTTATCAGTACAGGTAGATCCACTTGTGGTAGTACCTGTATATCACACACACACACACACACACACACACACACACACACACACTCTCACTCATGAGCACTGTTTTGGAATGTGTTTACATTTGATTTTTCAGATATACAAAGCTTTTGTTTTATGATAATTTACCCCAAGAATGCCATTTATGTTATTGTCTGTGGATAATTTATGACTATTTCTAAGCCTGGTTCATTGTCTGGTTTCCTTCTGTTACCTCATGTGTGTCTAGGTCATCTTCTTCTCAATTGATGGGTGGTCAGGGAACAAATTAAAGTAAAACTAATAGTACTTGGGAAAGACATCATTTGTGAGGTAAATCTTCTGTTACATAGGTCATAGTTTAAGGCCAAATTTGTGAGTTTTAGATGATCTAGGACATTGCTTTCTTTCTCATTAGCTCAGATAATTGAATTCTAACTGCATTTGGTTGCAGTTTTATAACTTTAGCTAGATGCTTTTTCCTCCAAAAGGTGAGTTGCTCTCATGGTAGGCGTTATGATACAGAGAGTAACACTGTCAGGAGAAGGGCAGCTGCCAAGAGCTTCACAAGGTGTACAGATTTTAGTTACAGACTAAAATGATGTGGGCTTTAGTTTTGAAAGCCCACAAAGTATGGTTTGGGGGTTGGTTGGTTTGTTTTTCCCAGAATACCCTGGGCTCTTGAGGTTTAACTTACCAGTCTTGACCAGAATGCTAATTTAAAACTCTACAGCAAGAAATATCTTTCAAAGTATGTCAGCTGTTCATGTCAGCTGATTGCAAAATCTGTGGGAAGATTTACATGAAGTACTAAAGAAGGTTGCTGGGAGCAGAGAACAAGAGCAAGGGAAATTAGTTGACTGCCCAGAGTAGTATTACGCTCTGGTGACACTGGCTGACACTGGCTGACACCTCCACTTATGCGGAGAAACGGCCTCAGATTGAAGCAGATATTTATATTATTTGGTCTATTAAAAACACACGAACAGGGCTTCCCTGGTGGTGCAGTGGTTGAGAGTCCGCCTGCTGATGCAGGGGACACGGATTCGTGCCCCAGTCTGGGAAGATCCCACATGCCGCAGAGCGGCTGGGCCCGTGAGCCATGGCCGCTGAGCCTGCGCGTCCGGAGCCTGTGCTCCGCAACGGGAGAGGCCACAACAGTGAGAGGCCCACGTGCCGCAAAACAACAACAACAACAAAAAAAAAAAACCCACACAAACAAATTTTTGTCCTTTGGCTGTTTTTTTCCCATAGCTGCATGTGAGTACTGTTCCTCTCCACACATTCTTTCCTCAGACAGGTTGCAGCAAAATGATTGGATTTGTTTTCTTTCACGTGTGTTGTATTTCAGACCACCCTCTCTCAGATCACACTTACTTACCTTGATTGAACTTAGGTATTTCCTAACTTCAGGTATTTCCTAACTTCTTTGGGTGAGCACGAGGAGACCAGAGCTAGGATTATAAGAAATCCAGCGAGGGCATGGAGGAGGTGGCAGCTCAAGAGGGTCGGTGGACCAAATGCCCCAGCAAGAACAAAAGTAGTGCATTCAGTTCCTGCTGTGAGCCAGGCCCTGAGGATGCAGTGGTCAACAAAAGAGGCCTGTGCCTGCACAACCTTTCTAGTCTTTTGAGCTCAAGTAAAGTCCCTCTTGGAAGAGCAGTTTCAGTGGAGTGGTAGGGTGAAGCCAGATGTGCTGGGCTGAGGAGTGAGTATAGGAGGTTAGGAAGTAGAGATAGCAAATAGACAGGGCCCTTTCAAGAAGCTTGGTGGTGAGGAGGAGGTGAGCTATAAGGGCACAGAAGGGAGGGATTTGTTTTGATTTACTCTGATTTGTTTGAGGGTGGAAGATTCTTGAACATTGACAGGCTGATGAGAAAGCATCAGTAGTAATAGAGAAATTCAAAAGAGGCCCCTGAGCAAGCAGTTGAGAAAGAAAACAGAAGGCCCCTGAGCAAGCAGTTGAGAAAGAAAACAGAAGGGATTATCTGTAGACAATACTGTGGATGTAAGCAAGGTTTTAGTGAAGGGGCATGAAATTGAAGTAGTTTCTGCTTTTAGATTCTATTTTCAATGTAAAGTTTCAGGGATATTAGGGTGGAAATTTAGCGTGGCTAATTTATTCTGCAGCTATGTAAGAGCAGAGGGTACTAAGGGAAAAAATGGTTTTCTGAGGGCTAATGCATTTGCCCTCATTGCTGCTTCTGTTTCATTGCCTTTTTATCAACAGTTATCCAGTGTCATTTATTCAATTTCAAGTTGAAGTACCTTCTGGGAAAAATAGCTAGTAAACTCTCAAATATGGTCAGTTGATATTACAAGTTAAAGGTAAAACAGTTTCTAATGTTTTTATTTATCTTCAAGTTTTACTGTGAAACTGTACAAATAAGTAAAATACCTTATGGATTTGCATAGAAGGTTAAAATATACAATGAAAGAAAAGCTCTTTCTTAGGAATTTTTGAAAACCAGCTTCTGTAAAGTAATAACTTTTATTGCTGTTTAGCAACACTCATTGAAGAGTGAATATGTGCTGCTGCTCACATTGTCATTTACCTTATATATAGTGTATTTGTACTTTTGTGACTCATCCTTATATTGAAACCAGGGAAGACATAATTTGGTTGTCACTTTTGGCAGTCTGGCCTTTTGAGGGTGGTCAACTTAGGTATAAAGATATTTTGCTGTTTATTTTCATTGTTTACCATGTTTTTACCACTATGTACATTAATATTGAAACAAATTCACTTCTTGGCATTTTTGTTGGTTATACTTTTTCTTTTTTTTTAGGTGGGGGCTGCATTGGGTCTTTGTTGCCGAGAGCAGGGGCTATTCTTCGTTATCGTGTGCGGGCTTCTCATTGCAGTGGCTTCTCTTGTTGCGGAGCACGGGCTCTAGGCGCGGCCTTCAGCAGTTGTGGCTCGCGGGCTCTAGAGTGCAGGCTCAGTAGTTGTGGCGCACGGGCTTTGTTGCTCCACAGCATGTGGGATCTTCCCGGACCCGGGTTCAAACCTGTGTCCCGGGTTGCAGGAGGATTCTTAACCACTGCATTGCAGGAGGATTCTTAACCACTGCACCACCAGGGAAGCCTAATTATACTTTCTTCATCTTAGCTCGTAAGCACCTTTTTTTCTCCTTCCAAATTGTTGTGGAAGTTTCAGAAAACTTTTAGGGAAGATTCTTGTAATTCTAATATTGGATGTCAATTATTTCTGCGATAGAACATTCTTCAGATATTTTTATTAGCTTGTGACTGACTTACTAGTTATACTACTGTGAGGAATTATTTAACCTCTTTAAGCTTTTATTTCTTCATGTGTAAAATGAAGATAATCATTCCTACCTCATACTATAGTGTGAGGAATAAATGAGATAATTCACAAGTGCTTTTCACATAGTATAGACACATAGTTAGCGCCCAATAAATATTAATATTGTTATTGATGGAAGCAGAGAATTAAAGTATGTGGAATATACTATTTATTTAAAAGATATTTTAAATAATATTGCATATTATTGATACAGTTGATGTCAGTGGTATCTTGGGTTTTTGTTTTTAAATTGTCAAGTTCTAAGAAATTCTGAAATCTGAAAAATGCTCAGCTTTGAGATTGTGGGAATGTGATTAAGTAGCCTTAAAGTTTGTAGCCTATGTTGATGGGAGGATGATAGTCCTAAAAACAAACAACACCATCTTTCTCAATTCTTTACTAAAAAGCTTTTATTTTTAGGGGCTCTCTTTTTTTTGTTAGCCGTGAGTGAGCTAATATGCTGAGGACAAAGCACTCAAAAAGAGAAAAAATATTATCCTTTCGTAGATTCTAAATATTAGAGGCATGAAAACTTTTGTGACATCATATTCCAGTCATCTTTAGATGTATTGAAAACCAAAAAGTTAACTAAATTTAAATCTTCATATGGCTTAGAAGAAGGGCTTTCCCTTTTGTTTCTTTATGACAAGACGACTCTTAAGCAGGAATATGGGCAGGGCGGATTCATTTACAGTGCATTTTGATAGTGATAGTATCTTAAAACTCCCATGAGGATATTACAGTAAAGATTTGAATAATTTGAACTACTGCAGTAGCAGGCAACATTTGTAATGCAAATTGATGTTATTTGCTTATGTAATATTTTCATTCATTTTTCTAAAGAAAATACAGATTTTTTTTCATTCACCCAAATGATTTAACAAATGATTAATTATAAACCTCAAACATATTGTGGTAAAAAGGTAGTGATTTTGTGATTTTGTGTGTCTGTGTATGTGTTTCATTAAATAAGCCTTGTTAGTGTGGTTTGTACTACCTAAATCAGTAACATAACTTCAGATACAATTGTTAGTCTTTCTTCTCCCTTTTCTTACCACTAACCTTTCTGCTTGTGTTCTTCACCACCACCACCCACTTCTGTCCCAGTCCCTATAAAAATAAGTTTGGAGCGAAGGGTCCTTAGTAAAGCTGGATTGTATCATCTAGAAGTACTATCTGGCCTTGAAAGTTGATGTACACATTGATAAAGCTGGGCTGATGTCCTGTAAAAGATGGGAATTTCTCTCTGGTGGGTTTTTAGCTTCTCTGGAAGGAACTCTCAATGTTTGATTCTGGGAGATTCCTAGAGGGCCTCTTAGAGACCCCACCACTATCACCAAATGTGAGCCCAGGGATCTTTGGGGTAGTTAACACTTTGTGTGGATGATGGAGGGTAGAGGGTTGGTCGAGGATTAACTCTCTCTTAGAGGAATATGTGGAATCCTAATCCAACCAGGCACCTTCTTAGAAGCTTTTCTTCTTGTGGTCGTTCCTCTAACTTGAAAGTATCCACAGCCGTATAATTCAGGGTACTACTGGTGAGACCTTCTGGGTTGCCTTGGCCTGTTCCACTTCAAAACCTCCATCTTTTAACAGACTACTATTGGTCCCTTGAGTTGGTTCAGAGGATACGGTCTCAGTCTTTTAACCTTGGGCATTGTTTCCTATTTTCTAGGGATTGGTTATAGAAATTAGAAGTAAAGTCAACTTCATGTATCTTTAATGTGGTTAGTAATAGTTTTCTTTAATGATTTATTCTTTCAGTGACCTATAAAAGTATATGCAGAGTCATGTGAATGTTTGTGCCAACTAAGCAAACATTGGCTTAGATTTTGTTAATGGTAGACTATGATTTGAGCCACAGACTTGGTGCAAGTTCAAATGTGATGATAGTTTATAACTTATTGACTGCACAGAATGTGCCAGGTACTTAAGGTCTGTTATCTTTAATACTCATAACAGTATTGAAAGGTAGGGACTGCTAGCCCCTTTTTATAGATAGGAAACTGAAGCTCATAGAGGGCAAACTAACAAACATAGTAAACGGGGAAACCGGAATCTGAACCTAGGATCTGCCAAACTCCAGATCCAACATCTTTCCCCCATACCATACTACCTCTTGAGGCATACATATATAGCCTTAAATCCCAGAATAAGGCAAGGTTAAACAAGCACTTTTTTTTTATAGAATGGTATATTTTTAACTCTGATCATATATTCATTCACTTGTAACATAGCTGCTGTTAATCTAAGTATGTTGATTTTCTGAGAAACACTTTTTGACGTATAGCATACACAAAGCAAAGCACACAAACCGTAAGTGTACAGTGGGGTGAATTTTTACAAAAGTATGTGCCTGTGTAACTACTACCCAGGTCAAGAGATAATAACATTATCTCTATTAGCATCCAACAGGCTCTTTTATGCCCCTTCCAGTCAGTACTCTACCCCCTCCCTATAAATAACCACTCTTCTGAATTACCACCATAGATTAGTTTTGCCTGTTTTGAAGTTCATAGAAGTGGACTTATACAGTGTGTATTTTGTGTGTATTTATCTGGTTTCTTTTATACATTATGTCTGTGATAGTCATCCATGTTGTTGCATATAGTAATAGTTCTTTTCATTGCCGTGTTTGTCTATACCATGGTTTATCTTAACCATTCACCTGTTGATGGACATTTGGGTTATTTTCAGTTAAGTTGTCATGAGTCTTGTGCATGTCTTTTAGTGCATATATATATATATGTGGGGTATAGTTTTAGTAGATACTTCCAAAGAGAATCCCAGTTGCTCCACATCTTTGCCATCAGTGGCTATAGTTTAAATTGTTCTAATTTTAGCCATTCTGGTGGGTGTGTAGTTGTGTTTTGTGGTGTGTTTTTTTTGTTTGTTTCTTTATTTTGGCTGCATTGGGTCTTCATTGCTGCATGCAGGCTTTCTATAGTTGTGGCGAGTAGGGGGGTACTCTTCATTGTGGTGCATGGGCTTCTTATTGTGGTGGCTTCTCTCGTTGCAGAGCATGGGCTCTAGGCGTGTGGGCTTCAGTAGTTGCAGCCCGCAGGCTTAGTAGTTGCAACACACGGCCCCTAGGGTGCACAGGCTTCAGTAGTTGCAGTGTGTAGGCTCAGTAGTTGCGGCATGCTGGCTCTAGGGCGCACGGGCTTCAGTAGTTGTGGCGTGCGGGCTCAGTAGTTGCAGCTCATAGACTGTAGCGTCCAGGCTCAGTAGTTGTGGCCCACGGGCCTAGTTGCTCTGCGGCATGTGGGATTTTCCCAGACCAGGGCTCAAACCTGTGTCCCCTGCATTGGCAGGTGGATTCTTAACCACTGCGCCACCAGGGAAGTCCTTCTTGTTGTGGTTTTAATGTGCATTTCCCTGACGACTTTTCAAATGCTTATTGACCATTTGGACATCCACCTTTGTGAAATACTCTTTTGTTTAAATATTTTGGCCACTTTTCTTTTAGGTCGTCTCACATTGATTTGTAGGAATTTTTTGCATATTCTGGATATGAGGTCTTTGACAATTATATGTATTGCAGATATCTTCTTCCAGGCATTGGCTTGCCTTTTTGTTCTCTTAATGTTGTTCTTTTGATGGACAGAAGTTTTTAATCTTAAGTCCAATTTATCAGTTTTTTCTTACATGAGTAGTGCTTTCTGTTACTTGTTTAAAACATCTTGTCTTCCCTAAAGTCATGCAAATATTCTCTTAAATTATCTCCTAGAAGGTTGATTATTTTTCCTTTCACATTGAGGCCTACAGTCTGTATGGAGCTGGCTTTTGGGTAAGATGTTAGGTAGAGTCAAAGACCTTTTCCCCCAGTTGATCTAGCACCATTTGTTGTAAAGGTTGTTCTTTCCCCCCCACACTGCATTGGCATCTTTGTTATCATGTGGCCATATAGCTTTAAACCGAGGCTTGGTACCTGGTAGGTTAAATCCTCCAATTTTGTCCTTCTTGAGAAACTATTTTGAAATGGCTTAGATAGTCTTAGATGATAGCCCAATCCCTCTTCATTCCTCTGCCTTGTCAAGCCCTCCCTGCCACTTAGCCCCAGAGCTTTCAGCCTAGAGACTCACCATCTTTTTTTTCTAAGACTATTTCAGACTTGAGGCTAGAACTCCTTAAGCAAATGTGGCTCCTCTTCTTGTGAGAGATTAATACTGAATCTCCTTCACTCATTATATCCCCTGTCACCTTGGCTGCTACTCTGGCACAGGGCTGCTCTGACTACCTTTAGGACTACCATTACTACTCAGTCATGAGAGCCTTGTGTATACCATGACTTGAATCTTTTCTGGATATCCCCATTACTTGTTTACTCTCCTCTAACAGGTCTTGGAATAAGCAGACAAAAAAATGGCAGGTTGAGCACACCCCCTTCCCTGCAGAGAGAGAGAGACACACACACACACACACACACACACACACGTACAAGTGCTTGTTCAGGTTGTAAAGAAACTGGATGATTGATTAGGACTCCTTGTGTGTGGTGTAAGTAGTTCATTAAGGATGAAGAAACATTTATTGAGGTGGTTGTGTGCCAGACACTGTATTAAAGTAGCTCATCTATCTTTTTTTCTTTTCTCTGTTAAGTAGAAATAGCTACTTTAAAATCCATATTTTCCTGTGGTTAAAAAAAAAAGTTAGATTTGTCTAAGTCAGACTTAATATGTAAATTCATTATACAAATAATACTTCAGTTAACAATGAACAAATATACTTCAGTTAACAAATTTTACTGAATTGCCCTGGGCACAGAAGAATTTTCTGAAAAATTTCAGGCCTCCTTCACACTGGCTGGTTGGCATTCTTGGCTGAAACTCGTGAGCAGTGGCACTCTCTTAGGTTTCTGAAGGGTGAGTTGGGCCAGAGCAAGACCTGCTGAAGGGGAATGTGCAGCCCATGTTCTTCCCATCGATAGGTGACACAGGTTTGAGGAATGTGGAAATGTTCATAGTGTGGGGGGCTGATAGAGCCTGTTGCACCTAGGAGAAAGAGAGTACCTTGCCAGGGTGTGACAGGAAGAAAAACTACTTTGTGTTGTTGGATTGGTTACAAAGTTCCCGATTTCAGATCTTTATATTTGCCTTAACATCTGAGTTTGAAATAAGCCTTGAAATAATAAAATATTTTATTTTTCAAACAATAAAAAGTTTTAGAAAAAGCAATAGATTAACCATGAACAGATTCTACTTAAACATCACAGATGGTTCTTTAAAATATAGTATTATGAGAATATAAAATGATACAGCACTCTAGAAAATAGTTTGGCAGTTTTTACAGAACTAAACATGCACTAACTTAGGACCCAGTGATTATACTCTTGGGCATTTATCCCAGAGAAATAAGAACTTATGTTCACACAAAAACCTGTACGTAAATGCTCTTAGCATCTTTATTATAAATACTATTTAAATATACTATTAGTGTATATATTATTAATGTAGTATATATACTATTTATAATAGGAAAGTATAGGAAATAACCCATATGTCCTTCTGTTGGTCAGTGGTTGAACAAACTGGTATATCTGTACAGTGGAATACTACTCAACAATAAAAATAATTGGCCTACCGATGCACGTAATAACCATACATTGGACCTTAAGGGCATTGTATTGAGTGAAAAAAGTCAACCTCAAAAGGGTACATGCTGTATGATTCCATTCACATAACATTCTTGAAATGATAAAACTATGGATATGGAGAACAGATTAGTGGTTGCCCAGGGACAGGAATGAGGTAGGGGAGTTGGGGCAGTTCTGTTTCTTGATAGTGGTAGTTTCATAGGTCTGTACGTGGGATAAAATTGAACTATACACAAACACAGATGAATGCAAGTGTTTTGGGTTTTTTTAAATGGTGAAAACTGAGTAAGGTCTGTAGTCTAGTTGATAGTAATACCAACATTTCCAGTTTTGCTATTGTACTAGAGCTATTTGAGATGTCACCATTAGGAGGAACTGGGTGAAGGGTGTACAGACTTTACTATTTTTGCAACTCTGTTCATCTATTATTATTTCAAACTAAAAAGTTTTAAAAATAAGGTATGTTGTACACTCACATTCATGGCAGCGTTATTCACAATAGCCAAAAGGTGGAAGCGACCTATCCGTCTGTCGACAAATGTTAGTATGTACATACCATGGAATAATATTCAGCCTTAAAAAGGATGAAATTCTGACTCATGCTACAACGTGTATGAACCTTAAGGATATTATGCTAAGTGAAACAAGCCAGTCACAAAAGGACAAATACCGTATGATTCCACTTATATGGTTAAAATGGTAAATTTTGTTATGCTTATCTTGCCACAATTTTTAATAAAGCATTATTATTGTATAAGTAACACATTTTTTATAAAGTAGGCATATTTTAAATGCAAACATAAATCTCCTGGAATGCTTTTAATCTTTTTCATTTTGCAGTGATCACAAACTTATAAATAAGTTGCAGTTTCAGTACAAATAAGATTTTTTTCCAGAACAATTTGAGACTGTTGCCAACCTGATGCCCCATCTCTTTCAAATATTTTAGTGTATACCAAGGACATTCTCTTATATAACCACAATACTACCATCAAAATCATGAAATTAGCATCAATGTATTGCTGCTGTCTAATTCTTGGGCTCTTCAAGTTTCACGGTCATCCCAATAATGACCTTTATAAAAAGGGGAGCCAGTTGAGAAACAGGTGTTATATTTACTTGTCATTTCTCCAGTCATCTTCAGTCTGGAACAGTTTTCCAATTTCTTCATAACTTTCATGACATTGATCAATACTTTTGAAGATTATAGGCCAGTTGTTTTGTAGACTCTCTCTCAATTAGAATTTGTCTGAAGTTTCCTCATGAATTTATTCAGGCTATGTATTTTTGGCAGCAATATTCCAGAAGTGAGTCTGTGTCCTCATTGCATCTTGTCAGGTGATGCATGATTTCGATATTCCCATTACTAGTGATGTTTACTTTGATCACTTAAGTGTCAGGCTTCACCACGGTAAAGTTAACACTTGTTCCCTTTGTAATTAAGTATGTTGTAGGGATATTTTGAAACTATGCAGTAACTTGTTCCTCATCTAATTTTCAGTCTATTTCACTTATATGTTTATATCCATGAGGACTGATAGTTTATTATTTTATTTAGTGAATTATAATCTATCATCATCTTTATTTTGATGCTCAATTTGTCCCTGATTTAAACAGCAGTAACCCCTTCAAGCTGGTTTTTGTGTCCTTTTGACATGTTCCCATCATTATGAATGCTTTTAAATTAAAAAAAAGGAATTATGATATTAATGAGTACATAGTATCCTATGTAGCATAATTTGCTTAAGTAATCCCTTTGGAGCATTTTGTTTTACTTTAAAAACTTTTTATTTTTTAGTATAGCCAGATTGCCTTCTGGAAGCCTTGTAACAATGTATGCACCCACCAGTAGTATGTGTGTACAAGTGTCCCTTTCTCCACACTTTCATTAACAATTGGAGAGTATTTTTAAATACTAGGAACTTCATCATTAAAGGGAAACTGTCAGAGGTCAAATGACCCTGTACAGCCAGCATTAAAAGGGGTATTTCGTGCTCTAGACAAGGGAAGAAAATAGGGTTTATGTGTATCTTTTACTGTTTTTTTTTTTCCTCTTTAAATCAGCAGAAAAGAAGGTGTCTTAGCACTAAAGCAGTTATTTCCTTCTTTATAATGCTGATTTCATAGGTAAACAATTTAAAGTAGATATGTTACAATGGAATGTTTTTTTCTCTTGACTCACTTATTTCTCTCAGCAGCTGACCAGTCATTGACCTAAAGATCTTTTCTAAATTCTGAAGCCATTCTCTATTAACCAGCTGTATTGACTGTTGGTAAAGTTGCTGACCAGTAGGCCTCATTTTCCTCATCTCTGAATTAAATTATGTGGTTTCTAAGGTACCTTCTCTGTAAAACTGGAAGATCTTATGAAATTTTATCCTGAGAGTCGGAAGAAAGTTTTGTTGTTGTTAGCTTGCAAAACTGGTTGAATTTTGTAGTAAACGTTTTCCTTATGTGTCTAAGGACAACTGAATTGCAGTAAGTATCAATTCATTGTCTATGGGCTGTTTTTGTTCTAGGACTTTGATGTTAATCTACCCTTTGCTTTTAATGTTAAGTTTGTCTTGTGACACTTTTGACTGTTTAATAGAGAGGACCAAAATAACCCAGACATAGATTTCATTTAAGAATTAAATATATAGAAAAAGAAGGTATCAAACTGGTGGGCATGGGAAGGATTATTCAATAAATGGGATTATGATAATTGCTAGTCAGAAAAAAATTCACTTAGACCCTTGCTTTAGACCATATGCCAAAATAAATTGTAGATGTATTAAAAATTAAATGTAAAAAAACCCTCTAAGTAGAAGAAAATAAGTGAATATTTATTCAGTTTTAAGCTTATATGATAGCAAAATAATGAAGAAAATTACTAATGGAAAATTAACCAATTTGACCCCTTAAAAATTAACTTGGGAAAACAGTTTGGCTTGTAAAGTTAACCACACACTTACCATGTGACCCAGCATTTGCACTCTTGGGTATTCATCTTAAAGAAATGAGAGCTCATGTTCACAGGTTAATCTGTACACAAATGTACATAGCAGCTTTATTTGTAATTGTAAAATACAGAAAATAACCCAAATGACTTGAATGGAGTAAATGGAGAAACAAACTGTGGTAACATCTATAACATCCAACATCTATATAATGGAACACTACTTAGCAATAAAAAAGAATGAACTGTGGACACATGCAACAACATGGATGGATCTTGAGGGCATTAAGCTGAGTGAAAAAGCCAACTTCAACGGATTACATATTATATGATTCCATTTAGATAACACTCTTGACATAGCAAAATTATAATGGTGGAGAATAGATCAGTGGTTGCCAGCAGTTAGGGTTTAGGGAAGGGCATGACTGTTAAGGGATAACACAAGGGACTTTCTTTATATTGATGAGTATTATTGAACTATTTTTGCAACAGTTCTAATCCCCAATTGTAGTGACAAGTTACTGAAATCTAATCTGCACATATGATCAATTTCATAAAGCTATACAGACACACACACAAAGAAAAAAAGTGGTGAAATCTAAACAAGGTCTGTGGCTGAGTTAATAGGTTGTACTGATGTCAGTTTCAGGGTTTGATCATGTACTATTGTTGTTTACCGTATTCTTATTGAGGGAAACTGGGTGGGAGTATACATGAGAACTCTCTGTACTATTTTTGCAACTTCTTATGAGTCCTAAGCAATTTCAAAATTCAAAGTTATAAAAAATTAAATAAACTATGGTACATCCAGACAGTGGAACATTATTCAGTACAAAAAAAGAAAAAAGAGCTATTGAGCCATGAAAAGATATGGAGGAAGAACCTTAAATACATAGTGCTCAGTGAAAGAAGCCAATCATACAGTGTGTACAGGCTACATACTCTGTGATTCCAATTATACAACATTCTGGAAAAAGTAAAACTATGGAGACAGTAAGAAGACCAGTGGTTGCCAGGGCAGGGGAGAGGGAGGGATGAATAGAATAGGTGGAACACAGGATTTTTAGGGCAGTAAAATTATTTTGTGTGATACTGTAATGGTGGACACGTCTTTATGCATTTGTCCAAATCCATAGAATGTACAGCACCAACAGTGAACCCTAATATGAACTATGGACTTTGGGTAATAATGATGTGTCAGTGTAGGTTCATCAATTGTAACAAATATACCACTGGTGGACGATGTTCATAATAGAGGAGGCTATGCATGAATGGGGGTAGGAGATATATGAGAAATCTCTGTACCTTCTGCTCAATTTTGCTGTGAACCTAAAACTTATTTAAAAAAATAAAGTCTATTAAAAGAAAAAAAATTAACTTGGGTCAGAAATAAACATTGAAAAGTAAAGTGAGGAAAATATCAATATTCGTAGCCATTATTAAAGATAAAATTTTCATGTCTTTTATTTATAAAGAACTCATACAAATCCATAAGGCAAGCCCTGAGTCCCCAATGAACTGGAAAGAGAGCTTAAGAGAACAAGCAAGTGCCCCAAGAGAGACTTTTGTACATATACTTTTGTAAGTATTTATTTGAAATTTTCTGGAATCCCCAGATTCAGTAATGTACTACCAATGCCCGTGGAAACATACACTAGAAGAGAGTGTTTTTCTTCTTTTTTTTTTTTTTGCCATTATATTATAGCTGTGTAATCCCACCTGAGATAAAAATAGTTTAAAAGATAAAAAACAGAGCACTGTAAATTTGCATAGTTTTGAAGTTTCTTTGAGAGAATTTTGAAAGACTTTGTTCTATGTAATCAGTTCCCTAAAAAAAAAAATCTTTTTTTTTTCAGGTGTAAATTAATTATTTGAAAGCAATTGAACAATGGAGCCAGACATCATTCGAATGTACTCTTCATCCCCACCACCACTAGACAATGGAGCTGAGGATGAGGATGATGATGAATTTGGGGAATTTGGTGGGTTTTCCGAAGTTAGCCCTTCTGGTGTAGGGTTTGTTGATTTTGATACACCAGATTATACTCATCCCAAGGAAGAGTTTGTACCTTCAAACCATTTTATGCCAATTCATGATTTCTCAGAAAATGTAGATAGCCTTACAAGCTTTAAGTCCATCAAAAATGGTAATGATAAGGACATCACTGCTGAACTTTCTTCTTCTGTGAAAGGACAGTCTGATATTTTACTTTCTACCACCAGCAAAGAAATAATTTCACCTAAAACTTTAGATACTTCCATTGATCGCATAGAAAGTCCAAGAGATTTAAATAAAGTAGTGGAGCAGAGACAGAATGTTGGAACACCTGAAAGTTTCTCTCCAGGAGATTTTAGAACTGATATGAATGTTGTTCATCAAAACAAGCAGTTAGAGAGCTGCAATGGTGAAAAGCCTCCTTGTCTGGAGATTCTAACAAATGGGTTTGCAGTATTGGAAACTGTAAATCCTCAGGGAACAGATGATCTGGACACTGTAGCTGATTCAAAAGGACGAAAGCCTCTTAGCACTCACAGTACTGAGTATAATTTAGACTCTGCACCTAGTCCTGCGGAGGAATTTGCAGATTTTGCCACATTTTCCAAAAAAGAAAGGATACAACTAGAAGAAATAGGGTGTGCAGTTTTAAGTGATAGAGAAGCACTTACCATTCAGGAAAACAATAAAATTAATAGAGTCAATGAACTGAATTCTGTAAAAGAAGTGTCCTTGGATAGAAGCATTGGCGATAAAGGAGACAGTGCTGGAGAGGATCAGGTTTGTGTTTCAGAAATAAGCATGGTGAGTAATGGAGCTTTCACCAGTGAAAAACAAAGCCTTCCAACATTGCAACAGGATGAATTTTTAAATTCAAGTGTTCAATCAAAGGCTTGGAGTTTGGTAGACTCAGCTGAAAATTCAGAAGCCAGTAGGAGAGAACAATGTAAAACTGAGGAAAAACTTGATTTATTTACTTCTAAACGTGCTGACCTATGCATGGATTCTACTAAAACTTACGATGCTGATGATGAAGTTGGTTCTTCCAAAGAAGAAAGTAGAAAGTGTACTGATTCCCGAAGCCTCAGCATTGATCCTACAGAAGAAAATGTTTTGGATGATTCTATGAGTGTAAAAAACGATGATAGTAGTAATGACTTTGTGACTTGCAACGATACCAATGAGGATGATTTTGGTGACTTTGGCACAGCCAGTGGCACGACTCCACCTTTTGTTACTGGTACACAAGATTCAATGAGTGACGTCACTTTTGAAGAGTCCTCAGAGCACTTTCCACATTTTAGTGAACCAGGTGATGACTTTGGAGAATTTGGGGAATCAAATGCTGTCTCTTGCCCAGAGGAAATTATATTTACTGAGTCAGTTCTAAAACAAACTTCTGATAGTTTATCAGAGGGATGCAGTTTGGCAAGAAAATCTACTGGGACAGGCACTGAACCTGTTTCAGAACTGAAAATTGGGCAAGAAGGTGAGTTTGGAGATTTTGATTCTGTGCCAAATATTCAAGATGACTGCAGTGATTTTCAGGACTCTGATGATTTTGCGGACTTCAGTTCAGCTGGTCCTAGCCAGGTTGTAGACTGGAATGCTTTTGAGGATGGACAGAAAGATAGCTGCTCTTGGGCTGCTTTTGGAGACCAGCAGGCTACTGAATCTCATCATCGAAAGGAAGCCTGGCAGTCACATAGGACAGATGAGAAGACTGATACTCCAGGAACCCCCAAAACGCACAGTGTCCCTTTAGCAGCTTCCAAAGGAGCAGTTGCTGGTGGTCATTTACAGGAAACAGCCACTTCAGCTCAGGTATTTACTCATTTTCTCTATTTTGTATGACATATTAATTGCTATGGAGGTTTCTAATTCAGCTTTTCAAAAAGTATTTTTTAATTGGGTACCTGTTAAAGGCGTCTCTTTATGGTACACAATGCTTGCCAGATTTGGTAGATTAGTTACATGTTTCACAATCATTTGGTTAACGTTAAAGAGACATTCTTATAATAATGCTTGGCAAGATTTTTCTTTATCTCAGTAGGTTTCTTTAATATTTACAGAAATATTAAATAATCATAATCATCAACTTGGTTTTTTGATAAATATAAATACCACTTATGTAAAAATTCATTAATCAGTTAGTGAACTATTCCAGCAAATCCTTCAGTTTTTACCTTTATAGTGATTTTAAAAGAAGGTTAAACTGAGATTTCAAAGATTTTTTTAAGCTTCAGAAAATAATGTCTCTTAATTTTGTCTGTCAAAGACCTAGTTTTGATTACAAAAAAGAGCAAGCAGAGTTTGAAACCTCAATCTGTGCTGAAGGCTATAGGGACTGGAAGGATAGAAAAAGAATTTGAAAAAAGTGGATATGGGCCTCATAATTTAACAGCTAATGAAAGGCCTGAGGTGAGGGTGTCAGATGGATTAAGGGTTAGAGCTAGAACATGCAACAGCCATAGTTGACTTAGCCATACTGTGACTATTTATTTGCTTATAATTTCTTGCAAATGTATATTTATGTTTACTCTTAGGAAGTAGGATTGTCAGGAATATTTTTACCCCTTAGCCCCTGTACTTTTATCCTTTTCTGGTCCAGATTCTTTCAGAGAAGATTCATTAAGATTATTTTGACCTAAAGTAGCCCCTAGATGTGCAGTTTGATATCCAGATTGTTCCCCAGTCCTGAGTTGTACCCTGTGCTAAATTTAACCAGGGGTATGGAAGAAAGCACTCCCTTGAATATAACTGCTTTTTATTGATATATGTAACACTTGGTCCATAGGCCTATTTTAAAAATACTGAGAATAAAATCAGAATCTATAAACTTTGCTTCTCCAATTATCTTTTGCTAAGCAAACCATTTTCAATTGGAAATATTTCCAGAGTCTGTTAATTAAAATGGTTATACATAATTGCTTTGATATTGCTGATACATTAAGATATTGTAGAAATTGTGGTACCACCAGTTGGAGTGCACAGCTAATCACTTTTCATTTGACATTGAGTGTCTGAATAGCTTAATTTGCTAATTCAGTTATTACATGGTTTGGCTAATGTGTATTATTCCTGTTGAGTAATTCATTATTGAGGCAGAAGTTTACAATTTTAAACAAGGAATGAATTAATTATATAATGCAAAGTGAAGACTGTTGGTTTTTGAGCTAATCCTTTCCCTGTTTAGTTTCATCTTATTAGAGTATAGGGTGACACTAGGATAATCATTAATTTATAGCCTTAGAACTTTTAACATCATCATATAATGTATTTTTTAAAGTATAACCACTTCAAAAAGGAATTTTTTGCATCATATGATTGAAGTTATTTATGTGTAATCTGATAACTGGATATAGGAGGAAATAAAGTACAAGGGCTTTATGGAATCTTACAGATCTGAGTTTGAATATTGACTCAGAGTCATAAGCGTTATGATTTTGGACAAGTTACTTCTGAACTCAGTTGTCTGTAAAAAGGAGGTAATATCTGTTGCAAAGGACTTTTGTGAAGATAAAATGACAGTAAACGTTAAAACAAGTGAAAAATCTATTGAAAAATAAGAATCTTGTAGTATGATTCTATTTTGTAAAAATAAAACAAAAACTATATGGATTGTGTCAAGATGCTTTGACTTCCTGAGATTTGTCTGGTTCAGTCCTCAGGCTTTTCTTTTTGCTGAATGGCTATGCAAAATGAGCAGAACTTGGAGATGCATGTTGGAAAGGAGAAACTGCTGGAAGGGGGCTAGAAGAGAAGTTTGGAAGGAAATTGAGGTGGGGAAATGGAAAGTGACTGAGCTGGAAAGTGACTTCCATTCTTATCCTTCTGTTGTAAAGGAGGGTTGTGACCTGTAGTTTCTTCCTTTTCCAGAATCTGCTGGAAATGCACAT
This sequence comes from Lagenorhynchus albirostris, assembly GCF_949774975.1. Taxonomy (NCBI): domain Eukaryota; kingdom Metazoa; phylum Chordata; class Mammalia; order Artiodactyla; family Delphinidae; genus Lagenorhynchus; species Lagenorhynchus albirostris. The sequence continues at coordinate 34,952,121 of NC_083107.1, read as the reverse complement.
TACTCTAGTTCTCTAGGAGAGGATTAGATTTATTAACATTTTTCTTAAAATGTTTCTCCTAGTTGCTACCATTTTGGGGACAGCACAGAAATCCTCACATATTAATGACACTAAAAGTTAGATTTTTTAATCATAAAATGATTTATCCCTGTTGAATCTTACCTGGATACAACAATTCTGTCTTGAACAGAGTGCCCGCAAATTGTTTTGACAGAATGTTGTGAGAGTCTTTTAGAATTCAGAGCTCAGTTAATTCAATTAAGCAAACATGGGGAACAATTCTTTGTGAAGTCAGACAAATGGTATAGTTGTCATTTCAAATTTCTTTGACTTTTTTGCTATGTATGTGACATTGTCCAGGTCCCTGTTTTTTTAGTACTTTCCTTTTTTCAGCCTACCAGAAGGATATCTTAACATTTTAATAAAATATATGTTCCCTGGGTCAAGAGACAATCAATTATTGTAACTTTATTGCTGTAATTGGTTACTTAGGGAAAAGTCAACCAAGAAGAAATCTTTGAAACTTATAAAATGTTTTCAGTCAAGCCAATTCTCAGATGGTGAGTCCAGCAAGCCTCAGAGGGTTCAGGCCTTGATGTAAAAGCCATAATGACCATTTATTGAGAAATAGTCTTCCCCTTCAGTGAATATTTTTTTCTGAGAACGCAGAGTTCAGTTTATTTCATTCTCCTGTTAACATTCTTATAAATTGTAGAGAAAAGCAAGTTAGTGGTATCTCTACTGTAGAAATTGGAAAAAGGTCAAAATTATTCTTCACTTTTGGGGCTGAGATTTAAAACAAAATAAAATGACAGTAACAAAAAACAAAAATCTCCTTACTTTGAAAGCAGTTCTTTTTCCAAAAGACCATTACATGTATTGTTTTAACAGTTTTTTGTTTTTTGGGTTTTTTTAACCTGTTAATGTTCCAGAAAGGAACCTTGATTGAAATAGCCAAGATGCCTTTTCTTTGGTATAAGGTAAAGGAGATAATGTCATGAGCACTGCATTAAACTCTGAGCTTTTGTAAAATTTTCAAAATATTGCTCTGGGTGTTATTTGAGAATTTAGGTAATTGGTAAGTAATCTCCTTATATTAATTGGCTATAGAAAAGGAAGCTATGAGTCATTTTCTTTTATTAGCCATCTAGTTGATAATGTTACTGGGAAAATGTTATTAGAAGATTTATCTTGAGAGCTTTAAAAATTGAGTATCACAAAAAGGAAAAAGAAGAGAATCACTAATACTTTGGCTTATGTTATTTTGAGATTAAGTTATTGGTTTGTTCACCAGAAAGTTAGCATTCTCAAACTGAGTGTAACTACATTTTCACCTTCATTTATTTAATCACCTGCCTAAGATTTGTGCAGGTTTTCCTTAATGTGGGTGAACACCTGAACTTATGACTGAAAACATAAGTAAGCAACAAAATAAAGAAATTAAGGGGTCAAAAAGTACAACCTTCCAGTCATAAAATAAATAAGTCCCTGGAGGTACAATGTACAGCATGGTGACTATTGTTAATAATACTGCACTGTGTATTTGAAAGTTGCTAAGAGAGTAGTTCTTAAAAGTTCTCATACGAGAAAAGAAAAATTTGTAACTATGGTGACCATTTTGCAATATATACATATATTGAACCCTTATGTTGTACGTATGAAACTAATATGTCAATTATATCTCAATTTAAAAAAGAAAGAAAGAAATGGAGATTTTGGCCGTGTAGCTCTTTGCTTGCCTGAAGTATTTGGACAGCAATTCCTTTTGTTATTTTTCCCTCAGAAAATTTGAAATTCTGTCTTTAATTCCAAAACAGATAGAAATACTTTCTTAGATTTATCCAGAAACTGTGCAGAAGGGGCAAACTATCTTTTTAGAGCATAGTGAGTACTACAATTGGTTACTCTTCTTACATAGCTTGAAACTGGGGATTGATAAGTATACAGTTGTAGACTGTACTTGATATCTTACTTAATATTTAATGGTGGTAAGGCATAAGGTATCCTCTTAAATGGAAGATTAAATTGCCCAGTGGATTTTATGTTTCTTCTAAACTTCCACTTAAGAACAAGACCTAATTCTATCAATATTAAAACTATTGACATTAATCAACTACTGTTTATAAGGGAGAAAGGAAAACTAACTAGAAATATGTTGAAGGAATTTTAGAAATTACCCTAAAATCAAGATACTTTAAAGGGGATATGCCTTTGAGTGGCCTCAGAACCAGTCTAGGATCCTCAGTGCTGGTCTTATACACTCCTTTGGAAAACTGAATGAGAATTTCAATACACAATCTTTTTATACTCTACTGTAGTCATTTACAAAATAGAGGTGTATTAATCATGGTTCTCCAGAGAAGTAGAACCATGCATGCATGCATGCATGGAGAGACAGACTGACTGACTGATGTATTATAAGGAATTGGCTCATGCAATTATGGAGATGATCACTAAGTCCTAAGATCTGTAGTCCGCAAACTGTCTTCAGTTGATTGAATGAGGCCCATCCATACTAAGGAAGACAATCTGTTTTACTTAGTCTACTAATTCAAATATTAATCTCATCCAGCAACAACCTCACAGACATATCTAAAATAATGTTTGACCAAATGTCTGGGCACCCCTTGGCCCTGTCAAGTTGATGCATAAAATTAACTGTCACAAGAGGGAATGCCAAATATCCATATATAGCTTTCAGGATTTTTGGAAGACCTGTAACCTGTTTGTAACTGAGCCACGTCAGTTGAGAAGCTCTGCATTAGATAATATGACTTACTTGCACCAGTGTATAAAATGAAAGGGTTTTCTTCCTCCAAACCCAGACATGGAGATAGGACAGAACTGGGAATGAGTATAAGTGAATTCATGCATAGTGCTTTGCCCTCATTGATGAATTAAAACATTGGGTAATCATTTTTGCTTTTCCAGAAACACTGTATGGGTTGAAAAAAGTAAAATATAGAGGGATTCAAGGTAAAAAGGACCCTGATAGGAAAACAAATATATGAGAAATGAGAAAATTGGGAAAGATAGAGAAATCCTATAAAAGCCAGTGTACCTTTGGAGAGTAGTATAGCTAAGACCACATATGACTTTTGTGAGCCCGTTCCCCATAAAAGATATTTAAAATTGTATTTTATAACTTGGTATAAGGTTGAGTATGTTAATAGTAACTATTAAAACGTTTTCATGAACCCCTAAAATTACTGTGGACCCTAGGCCCTGTGCCTACTGCATAAGTTGGCCCTGATTATAGTATAGTACCTAAAAATCGAGGCTCTGGAGTCACACTGCTAGATTTAGATCCAGCTTTCAGCACTGACTTGCATTAGCCACTTCTCTGAACCTGAGATTTAGAGAGTAATAATAGTACTTACTTCAAAACTCATTGTGAAGATAAAATGAAATTGTGCATATTAAAGGTGCTTAGTGCAGTGTCTTGCACATAACTAGTGCTCAATAAATGTTAGCTGTTACTGAATAATCTCAGAAATGCACTTCTTAGAAAATGGTCTTCAAAGGTACAAGAGGGCTTCCCTGGTGGCGCAGCGGTTGAGAGTCCGCCTGCCGATGCAGGGGACACAGGTTCGTGCCCCGGTCAGGGAAGATCCCACATGCCGCGGAGCGGCTGGGCCCGTGAGCCATGGCCGCTGAGCCTGCGCGTCCGGAGCCTGTGCTCTGCAACGGGAGAGGCCACAACAGTGAGAGGCCTGCGTACCGCAAAAAAAAAAAAAGGTGCAAGAAATAGTGTTGCCAACTGGATTTTTTGGTGAATAGCAAAAAGTAATAGGGAGATAAATGAGAATTTGTGTGGGAGTACCCCTAGTTCACCTGTCAGACTATTTTGAGAGCAAAAGTGCTGCTTCTGGCTAGTTTCCCTTAGAATAGATTTGACAGGTAGGAACTCTTCTGAGCCCAAGTGTGCTTGTCTGCAAGTAGCAGACCTTCTCCTTTGGCTTCCTAGCGCTGGAAATGGTAGAGAAAATAAAAAAGGGAGTCTGGTACCTGTCTGGAAAAGCATTTGCCTTTCAACCCTGCATTTATCAGAGCCCCCTGTTCTTAAAATGTTTAATGGCCAGATATGCTGCTGTTTGCAGGTTTAGAATTTGATGTATTTGAATTGACAGACATGGCTCAATCACCAGTTTCCTAATTCCAAATACAAGGGAGAACTGATGACTATTTTTCCTCTTTGACTTTGAAGTTGAAGGCATTTGAAATTCAAGTAACTGGAGTGAATATTATTTTATTTAGTTTGCTATTTAGTTACTGTTGTAACCTCAGCTAAATATTTAATATGCTAAGTGTGTGTGTACTTATTTTGTTACCCTCACATTAATTTAGAGTGCAGCACTGGCTCTTTAGTAAAAATTTACTATTTGCTTTGTTGGAAACTATGAATAGTAGTGTTAGATGAATAATTTGCATATGTACAGTAGAATAAATCGAAGTTTAAATAATATTTCTCTTTACTGACTGTAAGGCTATTGCATGTGTTAAACTACCTTGGCTGACAATGTTGAGGAAAAAATTGAATATATTTTAAAACAATTAAAATTATTTAATAATCTTCAAGAAACAAAAAAACCCAAAACCTTTACCAGTATCAACCTTTACCTTATTTATTTATTTATTTTTGGCTGCGTTGGGTCTTCGTTGCTGCACGCGGTCTTTCTCTAGATGCGGTGAGCATGGGCTTCTCATCGTGGTGGCTTCTCGTTGCAGAGCACAGGCTCTAGGCGCGTGGGCTTCAGTAGTTGCAGCGCACAGGCTCTAGGGCGCACAGGCTTCAGTAGTTGTGGCACGCCAGCTCAGTAGTTGTGGCTCCCAGGCTCTAGAGCACAGGCTCAGTAGTTGTGGCGCACGGGCTTAGTTGCTCTGCGGCATGTGGGATCTTCCCGGACCAGGGATTGAACTTGTGTCCTCTGCGTTGGCAGGCGGATTCTTAACCACTGCGCCACCAGGGAAGTTCCAACCTTTACCTTTTATCTCATGCTCAAATTTTATGAGTTTTTTAAAATTGAGTGTCTGATTACAGTGTTTTGGGAAATCTGTTTTTTTGAAAGAAATTTATCTGCTTGGTCATAAGAGAAACTATTCTTATGGTAGGTTAGTTTCTCTTCTTCTGAGTGTTAATGTTAGTTATATTCTTGTACCTCTTCTACTTACCAAGTTACTTGGGCTATGTTCCATCGTATGTTTGAACTTTATTGTGCTTCTTGGGAAGTAAAGCATCTTAACACACCTCATGTGTGGTTTACACTCTTTGATTTTCATAATGTGATCAAGATTTAAGTCACAGATGCCAACAATCAACCAAAATGTTCACGAATTTTCAAAATTTAAAATCCCCAAGGGGTAGCAGTAACAGGTTCTCATTATATAAGCAGCTCTTAACAACAGATATTTTTTAATTAGGTCCCTTTTTCCCAACTTGATAGGAGGATCTTGGGGAGGATGCAAAATATTTGGATTATTTAATTTCTTGATGTAATATGTTAGAAATTGATATAAATTGAGACAAGTATTTTCATAATGATTTAGAATGCTAAATAGTGGTGGAGAAATAGCCTTAGTGAGATTTGAACCTGGTTTTGACATTTATTCCTTGGCAGGCCACTGTGTCTGTATGTATCATCTATATAATAACAACAGTAGTGATAAAAGCTACCACTTCTTGAGCACACGCTGGGTGTCAAGCATTTACTCCTCTAATTTATTATTCACCTTGTAAGGTAGGCCCTGAGAGCTCCAGTTTATAAATCCTGAAACTGAGTCTCAGCCCCTTGGGTCCACAGTCCTCTATTGAAGTGTTATAATTATATCAGCTATTTACTTACTGGAATTAACTAGTAGTAAATGAAATTTGGCATTATTTACTACCATGAACAAGATAGTAGCCCTTTTAGCATCAAACTGGTCTTGTAGATAGTTGGAAATTAATATACTTTAAAAAGTAAAATGTTAGGAAATTTAATTTTAATCAAAATCTTTGTTAATTCTATTAGCTGCTTTCTTGTTGAATTGTTGAGGAGTTCCTCCTTGTGGTGAGTGGTGCTGGTCAGTTAGTGGATTCTGGTTGTTTGAATATTTATTAAAAAAATATATTTATGGCTCTACCTCTGGGGTCAGCAAACTATGGCTTAGCAGACAAATCTGTCCTGCCACCTGTTTTAGTAAATCAAGTTTCATCGGAACACACCCACACTTATTTGTTTATGGATGGCCTGCAACACGAAAATTATTCACTATCTAGCCCTATAGAGAAAAATCTACCAACTCCTGCTCTACCTCATTCAGCAAAAGATTTGAAGCAGTTGACTGTAATATCTAATCCTAAAGACATATGGAACTTTCTTTTAAAATTTCCATGTAATTTTATTCTTTATGAGAAAAGGTTGGGAAGAAGTTTAAAACAAAGTTTAAATGTGATTGGGTTAAAATAATGTTCTGTTTACTCAAGTACATTCCACTAATTTGAGAATTTGCTCACTGGTATACCTAAGACCTGGTAGTTATGTGTAACGATTGATCCAAATCATTGAATATGTTTTGAGGTCCTTTCTTTCATCCTTAGATAAATGTTTTTTCTATCCCATTAAAAGGATAACAGAGAGGATACAAGAAAGATTCTGTTTTAATTTACAGAGAAATAAAATTTGGTCATATGTGAGTTTTTGCTTACCCTCCCTGCCCAAGAGGAGCCAATGCTTATTATGTTTCCAATTAGATGGTTATCTGATCCCTTTAAAAGTAATGTCTGTCCATTCCCTCTGTTGAAGTGAGTTAAGTATGGGTCCCCTTGATGCACTCAAGTTTCACAAGCCTTGGGATCTTGAGTCTACTCTTTACTGTAGGTTTCATAATTGATACTGAGAACCTTTTCCCATATCACATACATGAATATAATGAAGGTGTTAAACTTTTGTAGAGATAGCAGAAGAGTACCCTGAGACCAATTATGCAGTGTCAAGTTTTTTGCTCTGATACTGCTTCCAAAAGAGATTTTGTTTTGGAAAACATGTATGTGAAAATTTTTCCTTTTGTTTTTAATTTTCCTGTTTGCTGACTATACTAAACAACAGAAATCAAGCATTAACTTGTTTTGTTACTTGGCAGGAAGTACCGCCATGATGTGGCATTTTCTTGTACACAGGATGTCATTTCAGTAGTACACTTAATCTTCCAACAAGTTTTGACTTAAAAGTTTGTATTCCTAGTTGATGTTTAAGTAGTAAGGTGAGCTGAGTTGAAAATATTTTACATGTATCTGAAATAAAGTTAGGAAAGTGGGAATAAATGTTATTGTAGGTTACATGTAGACTAAACCTACTAGTACCCCCCAAATCTAAGTTAATCTAAATCCAACAAGTTTTAATTAATAAAAATACTCCAAAAATGCCAGTGTTCTCAGAGAAAATACTCTAGGCTTTGCTTGGAGGAAAGGTGGTGTACTATTCAGAAATACAAATATGCACACCATAGGAGAGTAGAGAAATGGAATTTCTAAAAGATAGCACAGATCATCAAAATGATAAATGAGCCATTGAATTTCTTGGTAAAAATTGAGACATTCTTTCCTACTTTGGTTTCTTCTATTAGCAGATATTTCTAAAAGGTTTTCACAACAAGGTCATTCTGTATAGCACAGGGAACTATATTCAATATTCTGTGACAAACCATAATGGAAAAGAATATATATATATGTATAACTGAGTCACTTTGCTGTACAGAAGAAATTAACAAAACATTGTAAATCAACTATACCTCAATAAGATTTTTTAAAAATTAAAAAAAAAGGTTTTCAGAATTCACATGTTCATATCCAGGTTCTGTTCAACTATAATAGGATAATACTTTTTGCAAGCATCCAATCTTACTGTTCTAAATATAGAGTATGTGAGTGGTAGTAAGAAACACCCCAGTGTTATGGAAAGATTATGAATACTGTCTGGTTTTTTGAGGTTTGTTTTTGCTTGCAGATTATTCAAACTTTGAGATTGCTTTCTCACTGTACAATGGGGTAGTAATTGCTTCTTTGTAGAATTTTGTAATGGATTAAGTAAGATAATGTTTGTAAAGTGCCAGACATGATGCTTGGTGTGTAATGACATTTATTTGTCATTACACAATTATTTAAACCTGTTCTATGAGTAGTTATTCTTCTTTCACTTAGTGTTTCCTGTATCTGACTGGTAGTTCCCCCACCCCATAGTAGCGGACAGGGTATTGTTGTATGGGTGTGTGTGTGTGTAGTAATGATAAAGCTACGACATTATTAAAATTACAAAAATGAAAATAAACTTTTGGGGGGTGTTTTGATGCAGACAGCTTTACTAAACCGCCTGGAGCGAATTTTCGAAGCATGTTTTCCTTCCATATTTGTCCCTGATACTGAAGAAGAAGTTACTTCCCTGAAGCACTTGCTGGAAGCAAGCACCTTGCCAATAAAAAGACGAGAGGCCTTAGCTGAAAGTGGGTAAGTAGTAGACACTTTTCAGATAGCATGTATATTTGTTAGTTTCAACTGTTCTAATTTATAAAGATTATCCAAGGTTATCTTAAACCATTAAGGTTCTAAAATATTACTGTGTTTAAGTTTAAAAAATTATATTGTGCTAAAAGATATGATTTTAAAAACTCTCTACTTGTCCATTTTTGAACTTTTTTTAAAAAAATTCTAAATCGATATTCTAATCAATTTTTTATATTATTTTTTGATTTCCTAGTATGATAGATGAAAATTTAGATCTTACATCTGCTATTCTCTTCTCTTCATCTTCCCAGTATACTTATATCATAGTTTTTGGTTAAATTGTTATTTGGTATTTTCATTATTACGATCATATATATAGTGTTCACAGCTAAGCCACTATTTTCTTTATAGTGTACCTTTTTCCTGGATTTAATAATTGCCTCTCTTTTTCATTTACTGAGTCTTTCCCTACCCTCCAACAGCCTGTGAATATAATTTTACTTGTGATAAGACCTATCAAGCTGACCATTCCATTTTTTACCTGGAGTCCTCCATCTTCCAGTTCCTTCCAATCTGGAATGGATCAGTCTGGGCCCCCTAAACACATGTTGTCTTGGGACTTCCCTTCACTTAAATCCCATTTTGGTGGAGCACATCCTCTAATAGCCTCCTCAGAGAAAAAGATACACGGGAGGTAAAATTTTACTTTATTCTACCCCTACATCAAATTTATAATTTAGGGTCTTTTGTTGCTGGTGTTCTGAAATTTCACAATGAAATATCTCGATATGAATCTTTTTTCATTCATTGGACTGAGTACTAGGTAGGAACCTTTCAATCTGGAAGCTTCTGTTCTTCAGTATTGAGCAATTCTCTTATAATGACAATTACCTTCCTGCATTGCCTCTGTTTTCTTTCTGGAACTCCTATTAATTATTAGATGTTAGAGGGTCTAGATTGACTTGCTAATTTTATTCTTATTCCTGGATAGTTCTGTTACATTTCGTTACTCCCCACCTCTGGAGGCAGGATTTCTTAATTTCATTGAAGATGCATATTATTTTTGCTTCTTGACTTTCGTTTTGGGGTGATTTCTGAGAACAGAAGGGGATAAAAAGGTTGATGTTTTGCCATCTTTAAACTGTAGATATTTTTTTAAAATATGCTAGCTGTACAGATAGTTCATACTCTTAGACCCAAGAGATTCATTCTCAGGAAATAACACAATTCTGCAATAACACACACCATAAAATACAGGAAGATATTCTTGTACTACTAGCAATAGGAGCCAAACAGTAAGAACAACTTAATTAAAAACTGTATGATGATTGTGGCTAAATAAATGATGATGCATCTAATAGAACATTACACAACCACTGAAAAAGATACATATGTACATAAGGAAATGCTTAAAATCTGAAAAAAGAATACAGAATTTTAAATATGCTGTAATTGCAACTGTATTTGTGGGTCAAGACTCAAAGAGAAAACATATTAAATAGCTCCAGAAAGATGGTGGGATGCTGGGTGGTATCTTTCCTCCTTTTAAATATTTTTGCCTTACAATTTAAAAAGAATAACAAACAGGCCAAATTTTTGCTTGATTGTTTCAAATGAATTTAACTTACTTTTCTAATGACTAAGTGTTGGCTGTTGATTTCATTCAGATAGTAGTTATATACTCATGTTAGACACAAGATTAATTGAAATGTATATTTCACAGTCACATTAAAAGTAGAATTCATGGTGAAAGCTATTGAGTAACCCATGAAAGCTATTGAGTAACCCATGGCTTCATCGTGACCTTTGCAGGGAACTGCTGGATGTGTGGGCTGAGCTACAGGACATCCATGATGCACATGGCTTGAGATATCAGTGGGGTGGCTCCCATAGCAACAAGAAGCTCTTGTGCTCCTTGGGAATAGACACCCGAAACATTGTGAGTTTATTAGTACCTTGGAAAATCCTTTAATCAACCTATGAATGTTTTTAAATTCTGTCACACTTCTGTTGAAACTAGTTCCTCAGAAAAATAAATATTAGTTGTTTTAACATGTTCATGTATTTTTGAATATGCCAACTTTTAAGCATAAATCTATCTAGATTTTTCTGCAATATTTCTTATTTTTAGGAAAAGTTTAGTGTTTTTCCTTAACTATAAAATGAAGGAATTGGGCTAGGAGATCAAAAATATAACCCCATAAGGGCAATTTAACAATTTCTTCAATTTATCATTCACGATGTATGTAATAAAGCATTACAAGCATATTTTGGAAACTTTCATTCTATGACAGATCATTCTCTAAATATATGTTCTTTCTCTCTAACGTACGTATATAGCTCTTCACGGGCAATAAGAAGCAACCTGTTATAGTGCCCATGTATGCAGCAGGATTGGTAAGTACAAAGATGTCTTTGCATGTGTTTATCATTGCTGCATTTATTCTGTAAAATCATCTTGCATAGCACGACATGGAAAGTGTATTTTAAGGGGCGTTTACTGTGGGGGCGTTTACTGTGGGGCCGTTAAGAGAATACAGTATCCTTTTTCGATCTCATAAATCCCTTCAAGTCTTGATCTGAGGATATTTTCCTGTATTCTATTAATTATAGACACTTTTGCTTTAGATTGAAAATTATTTTTTATCATAGTAATATTAGTGCTCATAACTTTTTGTAAAATCCACCTTTGGAAGTCTCTCTCTTTTAATTTGCTTTTAAAAAGAAGAAGCTGAAGTATCTGAAGCCTTAGCTATCACTTGTTTTAATGCATTTGCGATTATTTTTAAATAATGCAGTATTGAAGCCATGGATGTATATCAAAGCTTGGGAATACCAAATTATAACAAATGAAAATGAGTCAGGACCCATAATTGGTATTTAGTTTTTCCATTAATGTTTTAAACGTGTTGAATTTTGTTTTTTCAGATATGCCAGGTAGTCCAGGAAAACTGAGGAATTTTCATTCTGTACCTTATCAAGACTCAGTCACATTTTAAAGTTTGACTTGTTTGTGGTTTTTGGTGTGTCTTTGAGTTATTGGTGCATAAAAATGTCCTATCAAAGTAAAAGTATTTTAAAATTCTTTCACCAATAACTTGGAAATAAGAAAAAAATACTGTGTTTAAGATAGAGAAAAAAATAACTGAGGAACCCTTGGTATGGAGTTTAAGTTTAAAAACCCTTTATGTGCATGTGAAAATGAATTTGCTGTGGAACTTGACCTTTTTTTAATCTGCAAACTTTTCCATGAATAAGCTCTAATTATTGTTATTGAATTGTTTGCTTTGTTTTGTTTTGTGGAATTGCACAAAAACTTCTGTGCTTGACCTTTTTTTAAAAAATCAGTTTCTGCTCCTTTGTGAATGGTTATCTTGTATTTTCAAAACACCTTGATCATCCCTACTCTCTTTTATGTTGTAGGTAAATGTAATCCAGAACGTTTCTTTAACTTTCTGGTTATGTGGATCTCTTTCCTCAGGGAGTAGCATTCTAGAGATTGTTGGTGGTGTTATTGTCACATTCTGAATAGGAAGTAGGAATTTAATTTGTGGGCACTTTTCATTCAGCATGTTGGCGACAGTAACCTACTTAATGCTCTGTGTTAGGGTCAGCACATTAGCCAATTCTTTAAGTTTTATGTGGAATTAGAGACTAATGTCTATGCTTTTTTTCCTATCTTAATGACAACCTTTTATTAGTAATGTAATTTTACCATTTTTGTAAGCTTTTAATACCAAAGTTGGTTTAGTGAATGTATCATCTCCTCCTCCATCTTTGTGATGCCTTATATTTAGAAACTTATTCTTTTTCATATCTGGTTTCAAATTTTAATGATACCTGAATTTTTCCCATGGTACTTTACGCACATGAGATGTTCAGTATCTTTTGATCTCATCTTGAGGAATAGTACCTGAAATTGTCATTTAAGTCACTGGCTCTGAGACTTTAATGTGCATTGGAGTGGCTTGGAAGACTCGTTAAAACACAGAATGCTGAGCACCACCCCCAGTTTCTTATTCGGTAGGTCTGGGGTAGGTCTCAAAAATTTGCACATTTGACAAGTTCCCAGGTGATAGAGAAGCTACTGATGGGGACCACTTTGAGAACCACTGACTTAAGGGAGAGTTCATATTAGAAAAGTTGGCTAAGACTAGTAATTGTTTGCCAAATGCATGGAGCCTTTGTAGAAGGGCACACTAGAAAGCCTGTATAATGTGTATGGTATTGAATTAGACCATGAATTTATTTTCATTTTTCAAGCTGCTAGGTTAAAGCCTTTCACATGCACTGTTAAGAACTAAATCTGTAAATTGCTTATTTAGCTTATGCTTGATTTTATGAGGGTAGGGGGATTCTCCTGAAAACTTGGTTTTAGAAATGCATAGATTCTAACTATAAGATTCCTGACTTAGCAGCTTTGGGTTTTTTTCCCCAGTAGTAAAGGGAGACTTTTATTTGGTTGATAACTATTCAAGAACTTATCAAGTATTATTTTAAAATTTGTAAAAGCTTGGGCCTTTTTTCATGCGAGTAACCTGGATTATTACCCATTATTTTTAGTGTTTGGTAGAACATTAATGCAAAATGCTGATTTTTTTCTTCTTTGTTTCTACATCCATCTTGAATGTTTTTCTCTCTTACTCAAAAAGTGTGTTAGATTCATAGTGGAATATGTAAGATGTTTTCCCCTCTGAAATGACTGTCTCTGCTTTGCCAGTCCAAAGAACCAAGAACTAAGGTTCCCATCTATAGTGGAGCAAGGATCAAACACTAAATTCACATTGAAACATGTAGACGTCATCACATTATATGGTGTGTTTTAGAATCAGCTCTCACCTCTCCAAGCACCACCATGGTGTAATGTGTATGAAGAGTGCCCTTTCCTGCAGTTTCAGATCTGAAACATCAGAATAATGTTGGATTCTTAGGGCATGGATGTGATATACTGTTCTGCTTGCCTCTTCCCCGCTCCCACCATCCCATGTGCTTATGCTTTTGTGTGACAGTGATAACCAGGCACTTTACGACAAATCCAGTTCAATTACAATGTCTTGCTTCAAAAAGTTTGGATTCCAAAGGTATTATTATGAAACATTTCCCATTATAGTGCTGTAAGATTTTCACGAAGCAAAATTTAGGACTAGTTCTTTTTTGTCTTCAGTTCTTTTCAGATGACCTCTTTTCTTTCTGCTTTCTACTAGATTAACTTTCTTGTAAAAAAAGTTTACAAAGTTTATGGGCTGATCCTTCCCCCCCATTAATGGCTAATATGCCTTTTTCAGGGTATGTTAGAGCCCACCAAGGAACCATTGAAACCACTATCTGCTGCAGAGAAAATCGCTTCCATCGGTCAGACAACCACTGTGTCACCAGAAATGAACACATGTACATCTGACCAATTCCAGGTAAAAATATCTGGACGTATATAGATATTTTTATGCATGTATATACACGTATGTCCACACACATTGTTGTTTCCCTTAATATATAACTTATAGTTTTTGAAATATTTTTAAAATTTAGTTTCATGGTAGATGTGATTTCAGTTACTTATTAATATCCCTTGAAATACAACGAGCAAGTTCTCTTTAATTTAAAAAAATAGAAAAGGCAATTTGAGAACTGGCTGGTTATGGGTAAGTCCTTTAAACCTATCCAGGACTTAGTCTTTTTACCTATAAAATGAGGACTTTGAAGCAAGCATCTCTAAAAATTCCTTACAGCTTGAACATTATATGATCATTATTACTGACACACAAATCTGGTAAGTGCTAGATTTCAAAAAAATGGAAAACACTGCATTTATACCAGCTCTTCAAGTCTGCTATAGTGTGTTTTTCCTGAAGCCTGCAAAAATTTTATAAAGTAATAAAATTTAGGTGTGTTTATTACATCAAAAACTGTTGTTTTGAGAGTTTGAATAAAGCTGTTAAGTTAAAAATGATGTGGCCTTTAACAAAACATTCTATGGATTAGGAAAAAAAGAAAGCTCTCTTACCTTTCTTATCCTTTACCTCCTTGGGACATTTAAGCACAAATCGTATTTCAGTCTAATATGTTTAATATCAAAGCCTTCCCTCTTACTTTTTATCTGGGAGAACATAGCCACTTTGGTTTGCTTACTTTTTCGACATCAAATTGTTTTTTAAAATATTAGTATTCTTAATGAACATTACCATTTCTAAAACATATTCTTGCTGTGTTTGTCATTTCTTAACCTTAAATATCATCTTTGATTATGTCTAACACAATAATGTATGTTTGGACAGCCTTTTCCAAAATGTATGTTCCATTGAACACTAATTCCCAGAAATGCTCCACTAAAGAAGGGTTCCATAGTGAAGTAAGTTTGGGAAATATTTCATATCATACCCTACAACCACCCTTGGAGATTCACAACCGACATATTAAGGACTCTGAAGAATCTTGCAGTGAATAACCCTATTTAATTTTACTTCATTTCTCAAGTTTACTTGGCCACAGGACCCTTTTCTGAAGAACATACTTTGGAAAATAATTTTGTAAAGCAAGGTCCTACTTTTTCAGGTGTGTTTCAAGAAACATCTAATATTACTGCTGTGTACCACTGTGGTTTATACTTGGGCTTAGCTTAAACATGCCTCTGAAGCCAGTTTATTACTGGCACTGAATTAGTGGGCAAGGGGACCTAATGCGTAAAATGCCTGGCCTTATTGATGGCTGGGCAACAGGCAAGGTGCCTTGGGCAAAATGTCTCAGTAGGTTGAATCTGTCCTTAGCTCTCTTCTTTTCATTGGCCTTATATTGCCCTCTGGCTATCAACTGCTCTCCCAGGCCTGCCAGGTTTATGCAGGTTCCAAAATTACTTCTCCCACAGCACATTCTCACTTCTGCCCCAGTCAACATTCTTATTCCTACGATGCTAGGTATTAGGAAAGTAATTTGAGTAACTGCCTGGTATGTTTTCTGGAAATGGAGCTGTTCTTACTTGAGGCCACTTGTTGCTACTTTTACTTGCCTCCTTCTCCTCTTCTCCTCTATCCAACCACTTCCACGTGTTACAGCCCCATAAGTTATTGCTTATTTTATCAGAGTTAGCTGTCACCTGTCATTTTTGCTTAGTCATACCTCATACTTATCATCTTTCTTATATAATTTAATTATAGACTTGATTAAAAGTTTAGATAACCTAAAAAAAGCATGTGTGTTAATTTAACAGAAGATTTTTAGTAGAAATTAATGTGTGTTAATTTAGTGGAGGTTAGTTGCAGCTCCATATGTATTCAGCTGCTGCCACCTCTGTGCATACATATACACCCCTATGTACTTGTAATCAAGGGACTCTCTCCCTATTTACAGGCAAGTGTAGGAATTTTCAGCAACATCTAAGCATATCTAACATTTTTGCTGGAAGATGGAACTTGGTCTCTTGCTACTTATATTTTTTAAAAGCTCTTTTTAAGCAAATATGTCCTTTTATTCTGTTTCATGCACACATTTCTCTTTTTAAAAAATACACATATAAATAATGAATTAACAAGTTTATTCTGTACTTTTTCATGGTAGTTTGTGATCCTCACTGGCTTTAGTTTTTAGGCTTTTGGGAAACCAGTGAAAATAATATTTCCCAGTGGAAATTCAAACTTATTTCTGAATTGACTTGAGCCTGTGTAGGTCTGCATTCTAACATTCAAATTGAAGATTTCAGCATGCGTATCAGAGTTTTGTGCTGAGATGCCTAACCGCCATCACTAGATTGCATGACCTTTGCTTGGCTCCATACTTCTGATTCAGGTTAAGATACTTAACAAACATCTGAAATGCATTGTAAAGATTCTCTATATAAAGTGATATTTCTTACCACTATTCTTTGGCATGCAAAGAATATATATTCTTTGCATATATATATATTATATATACATTATATATATTATATATATATAATGTATATATATATACATTATACATTATATATACATTATATAAACATGTATATATATTATATATATAATATATACATTATATAAACATATATGTTTATAATATATATATTATATATATATTATATATATAATATATATATTATATATACATTATATATTATATATACATTATATAAACATGTATATATTTTTCACTTAACATTTTGGCCATGCAGTCTTTCTCCTAGTGATAATTTTCAGATTAAACAGCCATAGCCATTAGTGCTAGAAGCTTAGCAAAATGTGTCAGGAAAGACCTGTTCAATACCTAAATTTCCCCGTGCCCCTGCCCAAAGCGTATAGCAGACCTTCCTCTTATGTTTTGGCATCATTGAACAGTGACTTTCAAACTTACCATAGTTGTATAATTCTCATTATGACTGCATTCTTTTTGGCCTGTCTTTTCTATTTCAGTTTGGCACCCACTGAATTTTTATCTTCCACATCAGTTTGTACTCATCAGTCTTATAGCCATTGCATCTCTTGTTTAGGAATTTAATATTTTACTAACAACTGTTAATGTTTTTTTAAGATACTTTTACCTGAAAAAACAGTTTATAGGTAAAAAGCAGTAGTGATACTTTTTGTTGTTGTCGTTTGCATCTTTATCCACTGAATTTCAAGGTCACACCATTCACGGTGCCATTGATTCCCCTCTAAGATCAGTACTTTAACCATACTTTATTCACTGCTGAGTAAAGTCAGCTCTCTGGCTATCAGTTATCCAGCTAGTCACCACTAGCAAACTTCTTTTCTTAGGCTACTTTATGTTGCTATTTCAGTTGTGAATCAGTTTTAGAGATAGAAGAAAGAAAAAATGACTATCTAGCACTGTACTCTCTTTTTACACTTAGAAAAACATATTTGGAAAGACTAAGTGATTTACCCAAAAGCACACATCAGTGCTATAGCTAGGACTAGAGCCAGTCTCCTGTCTCTAGTCTTTTCTTTCTCCCTCTTTTTATTATGACCTTGTCTCCTTTCTTTTGTCTCTGCATTAATCATTCATGCCACATTACTTAAAGTTGTTTGAAAATGTTTCGTTCCAGTGCTTTCTCCTTAAGTTGCCTACTTGTCTGTGCCGTTAGTTAGCCTATAATTATTTAGGTATCTGTTTTTCATCTTTCTCTTTTCCACTAAATTTTGATTCATGATTTAGCACCTCATTATTATAATATTGGCTGTGTCTTCAAAATGCCACACACCTCTGTGAGAAGCTAAAATTCCAGAAAATCACTGAAATATTTCAAAACATCCAGCTACTTGACATCATTTAGGTAAAACATGTTAATGAAACACCTTTGCTCCATATACCCAGAAACTTTGTTATTATGTAAATCTGGGTTTGGTCCATCCAGTCAGTGTTGAATAGTTCTAAAGGTGTTTCTGATCTAGAAGTAGAATAATATAAGTTGAATCTGTTGGAATGCCTACAGCTTTTTGTTTGTTTTTGAGATCAGCTAAAGAAAATCTTTTCTAAATGTTATTTATCGGTCTTGCAGGTAGGTTATAAACTAGATTTTCACCAGGATTTTTAAAAATTTTATTTGAAATAATTATAGATTCACAGGAAGTTGCAAAGGTAGTACAGAAGAGGTACCTTGTGTCTTCACCAGTTTCCCCCATGATTACATCTTACATAATCATAGTACAATATCAAAACCAAGAATCTGACATTTGTGCAGTATGTGTGTGTGGTTCTGTGTCATCTTTCCATGTGTTGTGACTACCTCCACAGTCAGCATACAGCATTTCTTCCATTTCCACAGCCAAGCCCCCGCCCCACCCCACTCCAGCTCCCACAACTCTCTCTCACCCCTGGCAACCACTAATGTTAGTGTTTTATTTTGTTTATACCTAGCCCCTCCATCTCCAGGCCCGACTTATATGGGGGAGACTAAGTGCTTATAGTAACATGCCTATAATTGGTTATCAAAGCAATTGTATTATAATGTCATGGGATTGAACTTTCAAAAATAGCCGATTCATGTTCCCTTCCTACAGGGAACAATGTCTTTGTCTACACAGAAAAAATGATTATAAAGTTGTTGTTTTTTTAATTTATTTTTTTATATTTTATTCATTTATTTTTGGCTGTGTTGGGTCTTTGTTGCTGCGTGCGGGCTCTCTCTAGTTATAGCAAGCAGGGGCTACTCTTTGCTAAGGTGCACATGTTGCTCCGCGGCATGTGGGATCCTCCCGGGCCAGGGCTCGAACCTGTGTCCCCTGCATTGGCAGGCAGGTTCCTAACCACTGCACCACCAGGGAAGTCCTGATTATAAAGTTTTAATAAGTGCCTACCTTACAGTAAAGCATGGTGGTGAGCAATGTAGAAAAAAAAAGATGGCAACATGTTGATAGTAAGAGTCTAATAAAACATAGGTTATTTCAATAATTGTTGCCAACACCACCCTCAAAATAAAACAAGAAAATGAAAAAAAGGCATTTTTTTTCTTGTCAAGAATATTCTTAAAATAAAGCAGTGATCATTTTTAAATGTTTTGTACTACCTTCCATCTTCTATGTATCATTTGCTCATTTTATCTTTATGTGTTTGGTAGTTAACAGAATTTTAAAACCTAGAATACTCAAATGAGTTCTACGTATACTTTTCAGTACATTATTTTAAAAATTAAATTCTCATACTGATTATAAGCAATTTCTAAATTAAAGAAGATGATTGATTTTTTTTAGATTTTTATATATAAGGAAACCAACTAAATTAACTATACATGTTTATACAACTAGTTACTTAGTCTTTAATAACCCAAATTGCCTCACTTTCAGTGGTACCTTCTCTATTGCATTATATTATCTATTAAGAAATTTTAAGTGGATAGTCATTTAAAATAAAGTGGATAACTCTTTAGTGAAAAAAAAAAATCAGTGATGTTTTTAAATATTTTTATTGTAATCAAGCCAGTAGTTTAAATCATGATTTGAGAATAGATTGAAATCTTGACATAGGATCAGTCCATAAATTTCTGTTTGAAAATGTAAAGATAATTCCATTTCTCAGATACAACATTTTTAATGTCAACAAGCTGTACTGTTTATAAATTTTGCAATTTCAGTTTGTGTTAATATTTGTAGATAACCTTCTGAAATTGTAAATTATCCCAATTTTGTCTTTAGGTATCTTATTGCCTAATGATCTTGCTATAATAGTGTTTCGTTTTATTTTTAAGGATTCTTTATGTTGCTACAACCTATACTGATTAATTTTGATTTTTTGGTTTTCAACTCTAGGAGTCTCTACCACCCGTCCAGTTTGACTGGAGTAGCAGTGGCCTTACTAACCCTTTAGATGGTACGTCTCTCCGTAGAGCCTCTAGCACCAGAGCTAGAGTTAAGAAAGCTACAAAGTTCAGACAGACTTCTCTCTGCTGACTTCCTTTTTTGTTTGAACATAACTTCTTATCTTTGGAAATTCAGGCTTTCTTTCTGAATAGTGATTGCTCAAGAAACCAGCTGTTACTAGTATTAACAGTATTAATGTCCATATATAGGTAGTAGTAGCCAGATAAAATTTTAGTTTCTTTATCTCAAGACAAAAACAAGCTTCCTTATTTTTCACAAATATCTAGGCAGTTTAAATGATATTTTAGGTAAGACCAATTTACTTGAAATTTTTTTTTGTAGTCTTAGTTCATGGAATTTTCTTGGATGCAAAGTCTTGTGTGTAGAGGCTGCTTTAAAGCACAAAGCACAATTATTTAACCAAAAACGATGTGCAAATAGATCCATATTTATTGACTCAAAGTAGTTTTCAGATTTAATAATATTTTATAGTGCACTTATATGCAAAGGAAAAACGAATGATTTTCATGATCCTTTTCTAAAACTTATCTCAAAATACTAGTAGGTAGTTCCAGAAATAATTGGTTTCACTTATGGCTTTAAAAGAAAATCCTGAAAAAGGATTAACTTATTCCAATAAGGTGGGGTTTTTAAGTAATACAAAATGCTAGTTTTCCTGTGTGTTGACATCACAAGTTTTAATTGGACTCTGAGGTATAATTACTCTTACTCCTTATACTTCATAAGTTGTTTGAGCCATGGTCTAAAACACCTGCTATTCTATCAGCTTTGCCTTAGAGTGGGGGATCCCAGGATATCTGGAAAGCATCCAATTGAATATCCGTGCTGAAGGAAAGCCTGGATGCACCCTCTGCTGTTGTCTGGTGTCTTATTCAGTCAAATCATCATGCTTTTTATTAACAAACAACTTCTTTAAAAATGTATACTATTTCTGATTACTGTTTCAGAGTTAAAGGGGAACAGTACAGCTTGAGGTTGCACATCAGGGTAGGGCAGTTATGACATTCCTTATTACGTTATTTTATTTTAAACTAAGTTAATGTATTGGTGCCTGTCCTGAAACTGACAACTTTGTCACTTTTAAAAAGCATTAATTAGAAACCAACACTACTAACATAAAAGATTTATTTGGGCATGTACAGTGATTTAATGTTGGGTTGAGATTAAAGTATTGTTTCCCTTTAACGGGTATACTTTCCCCTTGGTCTTTCTGGTATGGCTTCGAGTTTCAATTGAAAGAACCGAACTCCTAACTAAAACCTTACTAAGTGTCAAATTATTTACGTTGTACATGAGAAAATGTACATTGAATTAAATTGTTACTTTAGAAATGTCCTTAGCAGTGAAAAACTAATACTGTACACATTGTTTTAATGTTGATTTAAAAATATGTAATGACTACTAATTATAACCTGCATGTTCAAGTGTGTGTCTTACCCCTTTTTACACATAACCCCTCCTCCCTTGGCTTACCTTCTGTGTGGCTGCCTACCAACACGGTCACTGAATTTCAAGCTAGTGGAGGTTCCACTCTTCTGAACCTTGATTTCTTTGGGCCCGTGGATGACAGTAGCTCTAGCAGCAGCACCACAATCCCAGGTCAGCAGAGTGTTAAAACCATAATTCTAGTTTATTTACTAAAAGCATGACCACATCACTTGACTTTCCTATAAACAAGGAAACAAGTAGATTGTATTCTCTATAATGTCTACTACTTTTCTTTCATCTATCTACTGTTATTTTCTAGTAGTGTAACTATAAAAAATGACTTATGTGAAATGTATTTTAAGGAAAGCTTAAAATTATACTGACAGAGTATAATATTCAGAGCTGAAAGTAGTTTCTAGATATAAAACAGCCCTAATGTCCTTACACAGTTAAAGGCAGGGTTTTTTTTTCCCCCTGTAAATAGAAAATGTGATATTTTATATGCTTATTTTTAAAGCATATTCTACAAAGCCATTTGAAAAAATACAAATTTAGAGATATAAGAATATTTTAGTACACAAAGGTGACTTTACATTATAGTGTCTGTGATAATAGAACCTTTTACAAATTCTAGCATTCAATTAGTTGTTCATTAGTGCTGCTAAATGTATAATTAGGTTCCAAAATGTTGGAGTCTAGCACTTAGTTATATAGTCCCACATAGAATTATTACTGTTTTATGTAGCTCTTGAATAGAAAGTTTACTGTTTTCCATGGAGGAAAAAAAAAATGTTAAAGATAATAATAGAAAATAATTGCTATGAGATACTAAAAGCTAGAAATTAAAACTTACTGGAGTGCCTGTTAAATTAATGTTCAGCCTGGCAAAAGTTCAGTTCATTGACCAAAGGCCTAATGTACTTTGTCATTTTCTAACTGAATAAACGATTAAAATATAATGGCATTTTTATGTTTACATTTTATTTAATATGATTTTAATGACTCCCTGTCATCCCAACTTGTGATCTGGTAATCATGCCCATTGATACCAGGCGGCTGTTGAGGTGCTATATAGATGCTGATGCCCAGAATGCATAGGGAGGGTCCCTCTCAGTCCCCACTAGGATCAGTTAGACAGCCAGCCTGGTTCCTGAGAATCTGCTGGTTTTGTTCAGCTAGATAACCCTGCCACCCACTTCTAGCAATTTAGGAGCCATGATGGGAAATGGGGGAGACTAAGACAATCAGCTAAGGGTGAACCTGGGACCCAGAATGCCCTTCTCCAAGAGCTGGTTATGGAAATCTGATTGTGCTATAAGGACATTCCAAGGCCGTTTTGTAGAATGACTGGATTCCGCAAATCTAATCCCCTGGTTATCATTTTCATTGTTTCCAAGATTTTACAAGCATATGAAAAACTAATGTGTCTGGTTTTGACTTCAAAATATTTCACTATTTAAATTACTTCTAAACACATGTGAGCTATGAAATGACCTGGGTGAGCTAATTAGTTTTTAATACTTAATGGGGGGAAGCAACCCAAAATCTTGTGTATCAGTTTCCTTATTACTATAATCCCAAGAATGAATTACCAAGCTCCTATTTCTAATTTGCTCTCAGCTTTGTTTTGTCATGGACTGTATCATAATTTAAATGAGGTCACTATTTTTGGGTGTCTAAAAACCTGGTTTAAATTTAATTTTTGGTTACATTTCAAACTCAGTTAAAAATCACCCATAAGAGCACAAATAATCTGACTGTATAAAGAAGTACAGAAATGACCTGATAAACCAGGCTCAGTATACATACACAGCTTTGAGAAGAGCAAGCAGTTTCAGAAGCTTAGAGCTGTAATGGAAATGAAATTAGCATGGTCAATGGCGGTCCTCCTTACTTTGGAACCTTTTAAATATTTTCCTTCCGTATTTTCATTAATATACTCTAGCTGCTGTGTAAACCTGATTACTATAAATTTGCTTTGGCTTGTTTTATTGCTATTGGGTTTTGTTAAAACTTACCATCAAGCTACAGGTGTCAACACTTTCCTGAGTATTCCATTTCACCACTTGCTTGCACTTTTTCTGACTTGTTTCTGGGAAAGTCATTTTGTCTTAGCTTGCGGTTATTTAATTATTTTGTGTTTGAGACTTAGGAGGTTGGCATAGAACTTGGTTGGCTAGCTTTATTTATGTAACTAAACTATGCCTCATTAAGGTTCTGTTAAAAAAAAACCTCTTCCATTAAAAAAATTACTTTCCAGTTTTTTGTGTAGAGTAAGTAGTTGTCTTGTTTTTGAAAAGTATAAAATATAGCCATAGTACTTTTTTTGGTGATAATGGTTTTGGGAGGTTGGGGGAGGTTGAAGGTTTTTTTTTAAAAATCTCCCACTTCACTGTTTGACGGCCAAGTTGTCAGTATTGTATAAACCCAACTAAATTTTTACTAGCACTTTCCTGTTGCCAGTCAGAATGCAATTGTTTACTCTGCATTGTGCATTCACCATCTACTTAAATTTTGTGGTTACTTGGAATCTAACCTTTCATAGTGGAGGAAGGAGGTGCTTTGGGTTCATCTGGTCCCTTTACAGGCATCTGTAAATTTTTACATTTTAATTGCAACCTTAATACTTATTATAGAAATACAAAGAAAGGGCCTTTTAAATTATATTTTGAAACTGTACCTTAATGAAATACTAAAAACTTCGGAGAGTCAACAAACATTTTCTATAGCCTTCCTCCCTTGTTGGACATGGTAACTGTGGAAGCCGCTTGTGCTAGTATGATTTCTGTAAACATCTGAGATCTGTGTTTACATCTGCTAGTCAGCTACAAAGTTGGTTAATAGAAGGCAGTTCCTGATTTTTTTTCTTAACCTAGAAATATCCTAAAGGAGGAAACTTGTTTGTTAATATCGATATGGTACATGTATATATAATTTTATCTACGGGTCTTAGGGCTTTTTTAGAAATGATAAGTAGAAATTGATGAAGCTATAAGACATTTGTACTTACAGTCTGCTTTTCTATTATACCCTGAAACTACTGAATTTGCTAAAACCAAAGAGAGTGTAGGATTAAAAATTTTTTATCTGATTACCTTTATTTTCCAACGCTTAGCTTGAGTTGAAAATATTTGCTTGTTCCTTGTTTTTTGTAGTCCTCATATTTGATATAAATTAATATTCAAGGAAAGTTTTAAAATATGTATGTATATTTTAATGAAGTCAGATGGGAAGGATTTAAATAGATTTTACAATAAATCTAATCCTCTAACTCAGCTTTGTTTTGAATTTTTCTAACAAGATCTTTGAACTGTTAGCCACTAGATTCAGCTGTGAGACAATAGAAGTATAACCCTTGAGACAATTTTCATTTTGTTCAAACGTAGTGCTTTTATTCACTTTTTCTGAAAATATTTTACCCTCCCCACTTCTTACCTGAAGAAAGAACAATGCAGTATATAACTTTTCTTTAGTAATAATTTGATACTTTGGGTAATATTTCATGTCCTCAGATAGTCAGAATATATTTAAACTAACCAAATTATTTACTGTATCTGAGACTTTATATTAACTTACAAATTTGGGGATATGGATGAAAATAATGGAGGATAAATGGTCAGGGAGGTAAGGGAAAAGGGAGGTTCAAAAAATGAAGTTAAATCAGTCAATTTAAAAATTGAGGTGTCATATTATATAACAAATCATGTGCATTCTATTTATAAAACATTGATAACCTTCATATCACAAACAAATACAAAATTTAGGGAGTTTTCTATAGCAGATAGAATTTTTTATAAGTATTTTGATGGTATCGTCTACATAAACGTTAGATTAATTAAGGCTATATTTATACCAGAGTGGAATTTTAAGAGTATTTTCCTACTTTGTAAAAACTCCGAAGAGTGGAATTTATAATTTAAAAACTAAATGCAATATTACAGTGTTCTAAAGATGTGTTGTGCTTATAAAGACTCAGATGTTTACAGAGTAATTGCCTTTTGCATCTTGGATTGTGGCTGAGTACCCATTGCAGCTTGCCATCACTGACTATCATTTTATACTATAAGGTGTGGATCCAGAGTTGTATGAGTTAACAACTTCTAAGCTGGAAATCTCCACCTCAAGCCTCAAAGTGACTGATGCATTTGCGAGACTCATGTCCACAGTAGAGAAGACAAGCACATCTACCAGGTAAAAGCTAGTGCTCATTACACCCTAATTTTGAATTCTGTGTTAAACAAAGTAGCCCAGATGGGAAAGCACATAAGTTGGCAGTATTTCAATATATTATATTAAAATTCACTTTACATTTATAAAACCAATAGATGCCTAATTCCAGAAAATAGTATCAAATTATGTTTAATTATGGATTTACTAGAGCGGAGCTATTTCATGAGAGACTGGAAAGGGCTGACAGATGTCGTTTTCTCTCCTTCCCTACCCCTACACCCAACTTTGTAGAGAAGAATCTGATAAAAGAATTGAGATCATGAAGCCATTACAGAAATGCTCCCCCTTTTCTTTCATAACTACTGAGATGACCATCTTTGAGAACCCAGTTTCACACTCCCAGAGTCACCTAGGCTGATCCTTTCACCTCTGGGCTAAGAGAGAGTAGGGAATGGCCACTGTTTTATTTTCTGAATTTTCGCTAATGTGTAACACCTCTGATTTGGGTCGTGAAGCCTTGCTTTTTTTTTTTGCGGTATGCGGGCCTCTCACTGTTGTGGCCTCTCCCGTTGCGGAGCACAGGCTCCGGACGCACAGGCTCAGCGGCCATGGCTCACGGGCCCAGCCGCTCCGCGGCACGTGGGATCCAGGGCACGAACCCATGTCCCCTGCATCGGCAGGCGGACTCTCAACCGCTGCGCCACCAGGGAAGCCCGAAGCCTTGCTTTTAACAAGCTTTCTGGGAGCCCCTCAGGGGCAGGGCCTTTAGAAAAGCAGTTATCTCAGATACAGGAATGTCATGTGGGCGTTGTGTGCAGGATTCAGGAAACCTTTAGTTTTACATAATTAAGCACTGGAATAATCCATTGCTTTGACATGTTAGCCATAAGAATAAGGCAGTTTCTAATAAGAAGGTAATCTTATGAACCAGGAAGTCACTACTGCAAGAGCAAATACTGGTTGATCGGCATACCAACTCTGCTGTACCAAATCTGTGATTCATCAGCACTTTAAAGTGAAAATATTCACCTGTTTTTGCCCAGTTAGGCAGAGATATTATAGCTTTTTCTCCTGTTTAAATACATTCTACTCACACGTCAAATTCAGATTTATCTTTTAAATCAGTTCTTCTGTAGAAAAACATCCATTTAATAAAGCCGTGTTTTCCTTGCAAATAATAAATGCTTACCTGTCTTAAAACTTTGGCTTGAATTATCACATCACCTTTAAAACTGTGTTTGTGCTTAAGTACCCATTCAACAGATATTTATTATTACTAATACAATTAATATTTATAATCATGAAAATCCATTATTATTTGTTTTATAATTAAGGCTACCCTGAACTTTTCCCGGGAATGGATTTGTAGTCTGCACGTTCTTGTTTAGCCACAGATTCTCTCCCTTGTTCTTATCACCCCTATTTCTTTGTAGTAACACTACCTGGCGCTGTTAAAGCCTCCTATTAAGTGAACTTGCTTGTAAATGAAGCTAGTGTGGATTTTTTGCTTGCTTTCTAATTTCTCTTTCCAAATAAATCATTTTCAAATTAATGTTCTCCTTATACAGATTTCTCATCCATTTTTTCTATATATGTTAACCAAAAGCTAATGACTTTTAAAACAAACAGACAAACAAAAAACTGACACTTTTATCGTTTGGGCTTTCTCCTGCTACTTTTTGGACAACTTTTTCTAAGGACAGCCCTAGTGTTTCCTCACCTTTTTCCCTCTGCAGTCTCACTGAGTGAACTGTAGTAGTTAGCGTTCCAAGTCCCGGTGGTGAGAATTCATTCTTTGTGCCAGTAGGAGGAGCTCTAAGCCACATTGTTAACTTGCTTGCTCTCCTAACTTTTCAACTCACCCTTAAAACATTCTGTACACTAGGGCACTCTTCCAACTCCTACCACTTTAAGTTATTTTATTTTTTCTCTTACTCTGTACTATTATGGAATGAACTGAAACTATAGTGTGTATCCTGGGGTCAGTTTTGTAACTGCATTGAATTAGTCTCTGGTACCTGTCCAGCTTCACATTTAAAACAAAATAAATTGCAAAGAAAACAAGTTGTCAACTTTGTGTTTTCTCTTTGGAGGAATTAACTATTTGAAAGTGGTGAGAAGTGCAAATATTCACAAGTCTTATAATTAGAAGGTAATACTGTAAAGTGCCCCCACGAGTGATTCTCAGTCGTACAGGGGGGAGAAAGGTGGGGTGGCATAATTCCAAAGGAATTTTAAGCATCTTTGTTATTTTTTGGTTTTGCTTCATTTTTTGTTTTTGTTTTTGAATAAAATAAAATTTAAAGTGTACACCTCAGCAAAATCTTGGCTTTTGTCAATACACAGAAGATGGAGTGAAAAAGCACTGAGGAACTGTAGGGTAAGAAAAGGTTAAGAAACAGTGGTCTAGGTAGAGGAAATTTGCCATGTAACAAACAACATCCCATACTCTTTTCCAAATGTCTTTGCATATGTAAGAGAAAGTACATGTGCTGTTCACTTTCTAAACATAGGTTGTGAAAGTGACTTCTTATTTTAAAGAAATGCAAGTTCTCAGTTTTAAAATAGTTCCATCTTCTTGCTTACCTTTTCTAATACAGAGAAAAATTACTTCCTAATCTTAATCAGTGGGTAGCCAGCTAGTTAGTAGCCACAGACCTCTAACTGAAGATTATACAGGCCAGAGGACTAGTTGCCAAAAGGCATGCATGGTTTTTTCTTTTCTTTTTTTGACCTTTTAATTGAGATATAATTCACATGCCATGAAATTCACCCATGTCAAGTGTACAATTCAGTGGCTTCTAGTATATTCACAAGGTTGTGCAACCATTACCACTAATTCCAGAAGATTTTTATCATCCCGAGAGAAACCCCGTTCCCATTAGCAGTCACTCCCTATATGCCAGTTTTCCCAGCCCCTGGCAGCTATTAATCTGCCTTCTATCTCTGTGGATTTGCATATTCTGATTATTTCATACTAACAGAATAATACATTATATAGCCTTTTGTGTCTGACTTCTTTCAGTTAGCATAATGTTTTCAAGCTCAGCCAAGTTGTTGCATGTATTGGTACTTTCTATTCCTTTTTTATGGCTGCATAATATTCCATTGTATGGCTACACCACATTTTGTTTATCCCACTAATAAATTAATGGACATTTGGGTTGTTTTCACTTTTTGACTGTTATGAGTAATGCTGCCATGAACATTCATGTACAAGTTTTTGTGTGGACAAATGCTTTCAATTTTCTTGGGAGTGGAACTTCTGGGTCACGTGGTAACACTGTTTAATTTTTTGAAGAACTACCAAACTGTTTTCCAAAGCAGTGGCCCCATTTTGCATTTCCACCAATAAAGTTTGAGGGTTCCAATGTCACCACATTCTCACAAGGCTTGTTACTGTCTTTTGGTTATAGTCATCCCAATGGGTATGAAGTGATATCTCATTGTCATTTTGATTTACATTTCCCTGATGGCCAGTGATATTGAGCAGTTTTTCAGGTGCTTATTGACCACTTGTATCTCTTCTTTAGGGAAGTTGTTGTTTTTAAGAACTCTTTACATATTCTGCATACTAGACCTTTATCAGATACAGGATTTGCAAATATTTTATCTCATTCTGCAGGCTGTTTTTTCACTTTCTTGGTAGTGTCCTGTGAAACACAAAAGTTTCTTAATTTTGATGAAGCCCTATATACATGCGTATATGTGTATATATCTCTATAGATAGATATACATATATGTGTACATAAATATGTACATATATATTTCATTGCTTGTGCCTTAGGTGTCATATCTAAGAAACCATTGCCTACTTCAAGGTCAGGAAGGGTTACATCTAGGTTTTCTTTTAAGAGTTTTAAAGTTTCAACTCTTATATTTAGACCTTTGATGTATTTTGAATTAATTTTTGAATATGGTGTAAGGTAGGGGGTCCAACTTCATTCTTTTGCACGTGGATATCCAGTTGTACCAGCACTGGTTGTTGAAAAGACTGTTCTTGCCCCATTTCCCTCTTGTTGAAAATCAGTTTAACCATAAATGTATGGGTTTATTTCTGAACTCTTAATTGTACTGCATTGGCCAAAAGGATAAATCTTAACTAGGAAGAGTATAAATCAAAATTAGGTCACTGCCTTTGGCTTCAAGGAGAGGTCATGATGTAACTTTTTATTTTCAAATTCCCCTCAAGCATTTTCTTCTTTCTTACATTCTAAGAAAACTAGATCACATCAACGCATAGCGACTACAGATAAACGCACAAACTATGAACTACGTAAACTTTTTCTTATTTTTAAATACAACTTCAGACAGCCTTCAAGTAGTGTCTCTGAAATAAGGCAATTGGTAGAAACTCTAGAATAATATTTACCAACCATTCCTTGGGTGAAAACAACTTCTTTGTTCTCCTTCCCCACACCCCAACTGCACTCCACAAGCGAGAAGTCCATTTAGGTGCAATTTTACTGGTTACTGTTTTTAATAATTTTTTATCTTTACAGAAACAGTAAGAGTAGAAAGTTAGAAAATAGACAAAAAATTTTTCATGAAAGTATCACATTCTTACCAGTCAGATCACTATAACTCCTTAGTGCATATTCTTTCAGATCTTTATCTTTGCAAATATACCCATATGAGTGTTGTTTTAACCAAAAAGGAGATTTTATAGTCTATACGGCATTGAGCCTTCCCTTGCAGTCAGTGGTCTCCATCTACTGATTTCAGTAAATTTTCATTTCATCTAATAGCCAGGCTATATGTATTCAAATTCCCCAACAATGTCCTTTCTCTCTGCTTTCTCCAAATCAGCATCCGATCTAGGACTATTGTACCTAGCTGCTATGGCTAAGTCACTTTTAACCTAGTATATCTACCCCCATCCCTTCTGTTTGCTTTTCAGTTTACTAACGCTGGCTTGTTGAAAAGATTGGTCCACTTGTCCTGCAGAACGTCCCAATCTCTGGATTTGTCCATTTGCTTCCTTCAAGTAGTTTTCAAATATTTCTCTATTCCCCTTATTTCCTGTAAACTGGACATTATATCTAAAGGTTTGATGGATTCAGGTAAAGCCTTTTGGCTGGAATACATCATAGGTGTTGTATCGCATCAGACGACACATAATGTCTGGTTGACCCCATCGTGAGTGATGCTAAGATTGACCATGGTGAGAGGCTGCCCTTTCCCATGTAGTCTTCCAGTTTTTCACTTTGAGACTAAAAAGTGAACTATCTGGTTTTATTGTGGAATGATGCAGATAGGCAACTTCCCATCAACCATCCACTTAATAGTTTTACCATAATTTAAGTGCAATTAAAAATGTAGATTTTAATCGGAAAAAATTTGGAGTGCTATTCCATTCTTCTGAGTTGATCTACTGATGGTTTCAGTGTACCTGAAGCTGACCCCCATATTGAAGAACTTTGGTCCTAAAAGTCTGATGTTTTATTTTTCAGTCTTTTCGTAAAATCTTTTTATTTCAGCCTGAACTTAAATGTGGTAACAACAGAAAAGTCCAGGTATAAAACAAAGACCTGCATCTATCTTTTCTTTCTTGTTTCATCTCCTGACTTCCTGCACCTCATCCCAAGGACAAAGAAAATACTTAGGTGGAAGAAATAACTTGTGTCGCACCTAATAGAGTACCAACTATCATTTACTGTAAAAGAGGATTGGGCCTTTTAGAGTCAACAATTTTAAATTACTTTGATCTAAAATTAATATCTTTATGACCGCAGCTATCTTTCAGTATATTTAACATCCTAGAAAACATAAAGATTGGATTACAATCATGTGCTCAATTTGAGCCACATTCGAGGCTCAATTGGCATTTTCTGTGGCTCACCTGCTGGGAAGACCCGGGTCAGCAGGAGCTCTTCCTCTCTGTGTCGCCACGCTGATCACTTCTTATATTAGGGGATTTCATCTATAGGACCCAACAGATTTCGAGATTTCCCCTCTCCCTGAGTTCTTCCTGCCTATGTGCATTCTCGGCATGAGTAGCTGGCCCTAGTGCTGCGGCCTTTGGACCTACCATCTCTCTGCATCCCAGTGGGGCAGAGGCTGGGTGTTTTTGAGCTGAGGGCTTTCTGTCCTGGAATTCCCCTTTGGGGTTGAAGAAAGCCTGAGGTTAAAATGACTTACAAGGACCGTGCCAGACATACTTTGCTTTATGTTGAGGCAACTTTGGTAGTTTCTCAGTGGGGAGGGGGAAGTCCAGTTGGGCAGAGTGTTATTAACTAGGGCTTCAGCATCATATTTCTGCTGCGTAACTTTTTCTTGGCTGCGCCACACAGCATGCAGGATCTTTGTTCCCCGACCAGGAATCGGACACGTGACCCCTGCAGTGGAAGCACGGAATCCTAACCACTGGACCACCAGGGAGTTCCCTAGTAGCATTTTAAAAGTATGCCTAGGTAGATGCTTCTAAGCTTAAATAGAGCTGCGAGCTGTGCACAGGTACATGTGAATGTCTGTGTACCTGCCCAACTGTAATGAACATACATAAATTGGGTGTGAATCTTTGTAAGGGATTTGGCCTCTGGCACAGGAAGCACTCAACACAAAGGTATTATGAGGTTCAGGGACTGGCAGAGGGAAAGATAACTCAAGTCCCCACAGATTGCTGTCTACCTTGAGAGTAGATTTTCTCCCGTTTGACCTACAGCAAGTGTCACTTTGACACACATCTCTTTTTTCATTTGTCAACAGGAAACCGAAAAGAGAAGAGCACCTGAGTGAAGAAGCCATCAAGGTGATCGCCAGCCTTCCTGACCTGACGTTCATGCATGCCAAGGTGTTGATGTTCCCAACCACCTTGACACCTTCCACAAGCTCCCAAGAGAAGGCAGACTGATAACTGATGTGAACTGGACGGTTTCAGTTGCTTTTCCTTCCCTCCAGCCCTTCCCCACCATCAAAAGCATACCTGCTCTAATTAAAAAAAAAAAAATTAAAGTTCAGCTGATTTGTTGGTAAGCCGCACTAGAAAGGTATACATAGTAATGTATATTTATTTACATACTGAAGTCCTAAATTTATATTAGAAACAAATGTAAATAATCGGGGTGAACATTTTTGAAGATTTATTCTTTTTGTGTTGCTGGGGTGTATACATTTATGTCTTTGTGAAATACACTGGTGGTGTCCTTCTTACAAAACTTTTGAAATAAAAAAATGAAAACTAAAAAGTCAAATCTCCACTGTCTGTGAAATCCCCTTCAGTCTTTTCAGATTGCATTGACTGTCCTATTAATTTTTCACATCATACACTGAATTACTTTTGCTCTCATAAATAAGCTCCAATCCCTGTTTAAATTTTTTTTTTTTTTTTAATTTTATGTGTGGTGGGTTTGTTTCAGATCTGGCTTTTGTTACCCTTTTTGTGCTCTTGTTTAATCTTTTCAGTCTGGCCTGTTGCTGTTTGACCTTTTGCAAGGTACTTTCATCGATTGCGCTTTTGTTCTAGGGTATGGATCATTGTCAGAACTTGATTGAAGGGGTTTAAAGAGATTGTGCCTGTCTGTTTTAAATCAGTTTGGTTTAGAGAAGGACCAAATTACATGAATGTCTTACCATGAAATTTACTTGTTACTGATTGTTTTGTTCTATCATACCACTATTTTTTGAGGATTTTGCACAGTGTAAAATGACATAATCATAGATTGCTATGGTTTAGGCTGTATATACAGTAAAAACTATGGGTTTTAAATGTTTGGGGAAATTCCTATGGAAAAAAAGAGACATGTAGAGGAACCTCTAACAAGGTTAATGTGCATGCCCAAGGTCTTTTGAGATTTCAGTGTGTAAATTTCCTTTTAGCTTACACAAAAATAAAATAATTTAAAAGAAGTTTAGCCTGGTGTCTGTACTTTGGTATCTGAGGGAAAATGTAATGAATTTGAACGTTAAGTTTTATTTCATCTTAATGTGTTTCAATCCATAAGAAATCATTTGGTAGGGCTTCCAGTTTATTAAAACCAAGAAGAATTAGATTCTCACCCATAAGAATTTGAATCAACCCTTTAAGTAGCTGAGCTGTTTTTATGTAGAACATGAGATCATACAAGAAATTCCCATCATCATTATAATATATCTTCATCAGAATTGGCAAAGTTAAATAGGGATTTGTAGGGAATTTTTTTCTTCCCAAGGAAATACATGCATGAAATTAAGGTGAGCAGAAAATTTCTTAAAAGCACTTTTAAAATATTGTTATTAGATTAGATGTTGCTTCAGCAAAAAGTCACATGATGTATTTCAGTAAAAACAGGCAATCAGCCCAACAGTAGTCCACCTCATCGGCTGTGGGAATGTTCCATTGGAACTCTTCTGCACCTCTGTCATTGACAGAGATTCCTGTGTCGCCAGGTTATTACACGGGCCATTGGAACAGTTGCCTGAGTGTAATTTAAGTAAGGCCTGGAGCAAGAATGCTTATCCAGTCCATCTCCTGCCGTTTCCCCAACTTTTTTTTTTTTTTTTCCAGAGAAGGCTTTCCTTCAGAATAGTCACAAGTCTTCAGTGCCCAGTGGACCTTCTGAATGCAAGGATAAAAGTATTCCTCAGCAGACCTTTACATGTTTCAGTAACTGAAGCTTAAAGGGCTGCTTCTACAGTCCATTACAACTAAATGATAATGGTAGCCTTCATCCACCTAGGTTCAGAGCCCGTTTATTAGCTGTGTGTGATACCATGAGAAAGTTAATCAACCTTCTCTGAGCCACAGTTATATTATCTTTAAAAATGGGAATGAGGGGCTTCCCTGGTGGCGCAGTGGTTGGGAGTCCGCCTGCCGATGCAGGGGACACGGGTTCGTGCCCCGGTCCGGGAAGATCCCACATGCCGCGGAGCGGCTGGGCCCGTGAGCCATGGCCACTGAGCCTGCGCGGCCAGAGCCTGTGCTCCGCAACGGGAGAGGCCACAACAGTGAGAGGTCCGCGTACCGCAAAAAAAAAAAAAAAAGGGAATGATACCACCTATCTGTGGGGTTGATGTGTTAAATAATAGATGTAAAACATTTATCACATGAGGAGACCGTCAATAAACGATAGCCAGAGCATAGTATCCGCAAAATCTATAAAGGCCCCTGGTGTCCCGGTAGATTCAAGAAGCAGTCACAGGAGATAGGATCAATTAAAATAAGTTATTCTGTTATAATTTAAAAGTAATCAAGTGGACATTTCTTATGAAAGTGCCCCTGCTTTAATGACACACAAAGTGGATAGTCCATCTTATAACCACTTTTCAATAAACCAGATTTCCCTTTCCCTTTCCCTTTCCCTTTCGTGTGTCATATTGGCCTTTGATGTTTTAATCACTCAGGTACGTTAATACTGGGTTGTCATAGCTTAAGGTCAGGGCTCTAGTGCTGAGGACCAAAAGTGCTCAGCTTCGCACCAGATCAAGGCTCAAATTACACTGGAAAGCAGTAGCAGGGCTGGTGCGGGAAGAGCCGTGAGCATCTCCATGCGAATCTCAGCTAAGGGCGAGCCTGTTGGTTGCAAGCTTGTCTTGGTCATCAGCTGCTTCTGGCAGCAGCTGCCCATTTGTCCTTCTCAAAGTCAGCCAGGAGGACCCTGCAGAGTTGGGGAGAAGAAACCAAGGAGTCAGAGACCCTAAAACCAAATCACACACGATGGGGACCGGCTTAGCAATCCCCTTTGGGTCTTTGACATCTTAAAACCAGCCCACTCATCCCCTGGAGCCTCATCTCACTTTATGGCCAAATCCAAATAGCCATACATAATTCCCCAGTTAATTCAAGCCAGACTGGGAAGTTATGGGAGAAACCTCCCTAAATTGAGTCATGTGTCACTACTATTTTTATGAGTCATTCTTTTATAGAGACTTGTTCTTCCCTCTACATGATTGTCATGCTCTTTATTTAGAACTTGTCTTTTTGCTCCCTCATGTTTCTTGAATCAGGATTAGGCTTGGCTATGAGTAACAAAAACCAAAAATACTGCATTTCATGTAATAAGACTCATCCTTTTGCTACATTGGAACTTCTCTGAAATTGGAATGGGTTAGCTGGATGGGGTAGCTGTTTAATTTGGCAGTGGTTTCTTTTTCTTAGTGATGTATGAAATAACGCTGTTCTTACATTCAATGACAGAGTTGATGGAAGATGGTAACGGTGGCTTCAACGTTAGGACTTTATTTCTCTTGCCTGTAGAACATGAAGAAACAGTCTGGGGCCGGTAAAGAGGCTTCATAAGCTCATCAGAGATGCAAGCTCTTACCATCCTGTTCCACCCTTATCAACACGTGGTTTCTAGCTTATGGTCCACGGTGGCTGCTGGGGGTCCAGCCGCCAAGTCTGCATTCCATCCATCATGGGCGAAGGGCATGCTTCTTCCTGCTAAGGACACTTTCCATAAGTCTCTCTAATTCCAACCTATTGGCCAGAACTTGGTTGCAATGCCATATCTAGCTGCAAAAGAGACTGGGGAATACCTTTATTCTGGGTGGCCATCTAAAAGGGACTCTAGTAGTAAGGAAGGAGAGAACAGATCATGTAGGACAACCGGAAGCCTGAGTCACTCCTGGTTTTCACTTCCCAGTTCATACAGTATTTCATGGAGCTACAGTAATACACAGTGAAATGAAATCTGGGATCGTTGTCTCACGCTGCAGCAATGCCTCAAACAGGATCTCTTGCCTTCCTGGTGCTTTTCCAAGGGGGGAAAGAATCAATAGGGGGCAGCTCAGGTTTACCGGGACTTTCTAGGGGCACAGACTCTAAGACAAATCATGGGTGGAAGTAGGGAGCCTCCTGGTGAGGTAGAAGGGGCAGCGGATTAAGCTAGGAGTAGTTGTGTGTTCTAAGTATAGCTCTGCCACCAATCAGCTGTAAGATCTTGGATAAACCCCTTTTCTAAGTCACAGGTACTTGATGCGTAAAATGAGGGGTTGGAATCTATAGAATCAAAAGCTAAAGTAGGGGGCTTCCCTGGTGGCACAGTGGTTGAGAGTCCACCTGCCGATGCAGGGGACGCGGGTTCGTGCCCTGGTCCGGGAAGATCCCACATGCCGTGGAGCGACTAGGCCCGTGAGCCATGGCCGCTGAGCCTGCGCGTCCGGAGCCTGTGCTCCGCAACGGGAGAGGCCACAACAGTGAGAGGCCCGCGTACCGCAAAAAAAAAAAAAATGTACTCCTGAGACTGGGTCAGATGTTGCTTCATCACTAGCAAGGGGCTCGTATTTAATTTAATTTCAGACACTTTTTTAAAATTTAGCCTACAATTCCATTATTGTACAGGGCAATAATGTTGCCTCTTTAAACTGTGTAAACGGCCTTTTCTCCCATAACTGCCATCAAGCCAGGTTTTCTCTATCATCTACTTGTGTACTTGAGTTTTTAGATCTGAAAACAGAGTTCTACATTTGTCCTTTTACAACTTTATTTTGTTAGCTTTGGATGATCACTTCAGCCTGTCCCTCTCATCAAATCTTTATTGTACCATCTAGCATGTAGTCTCTCCCTCCTTCCTCAGTTTTGTCATCCGCAGATTGATAAATAACCTTTATGATCCAGATCACCGACCCAGATGTTGACCAGTACAAATCCCTGCAACTGCCCTCGCAGAGAGCCAGGAAGACTCAGCACACACCTTCCCAGCACAGTGACACCCACGTTTCTCTATCGTGCCCACGGATCCTAAGAACAGGCGAAGCCTTGCCGAATCCCTCACACTCTGCCTGTGGCAATTCGTGGGTACCCTGAGCATTTCTACACATGATCTCCAATCCCTCATCCAGCTTGATAATGGCTGTGCCCTAGTGCTCCCAAAGAAGCATAAGGGTGATAGAACTAGTAGGAGATAAAATGGCATCTACTCAGGATGCGAGGTTAAATGAGGATAATCCGTAGAGTCGCTGGCACATAGTAAGAACTCAATAAATACTTTTGTATTATCATCACTCATCCAGGTCAGTACTCCATCGCTGATGATGCAGATAAAAGGCTGATGGTGGGAAAAGCGATTGTCTTCCTGACAGTAAAGTCAGAAAGTCCACCCAACGTCCACAAACCTCAGGTTGCCCTCCGAGTATCTCATGCCTCAGTTGTCCGTCACTTGACCTCATCTTTTCAGGGGGACTATCTCTGAGGATAGCATTCATATCACTTCATATAATAATATTTTATTTTAAATTTACCTCTTTCAAGAACTGTTCCCTTCCTTCAGTTTTCCAAAATCAGGATTTAAGGACGACAGACCCCTTATCTATACCCTGAACTTGACTGTGAACGGTGACATTGGCTCCTTTGGCTTTCACCTCTGGACTCACCTTTTGACCACGCTCATGCGCCTCTCCGGTGTTGTCGTCTCCCTCCTGGGGGGTCAGTGACGAGGGTCACGAAAAATCACAAGGGTCAGCGGGTGAGAATGTCATCAGTGCTGTGTCTGCCGCAGGAAAGGGGCCACTCTGGTCACCTACATAGTGTTTCCCATATGGCTCCTCAGCCCAAACAGGTAACCAAGAGTCTTGCTGGAGATCCTTACCCTTGCCCCTCCCCCAGCTCTGCACCAGGATTTGATGGCCCCATCGCCCCCACCCAGACGGCCCACAGACCCCTGCACGGAAGCCCGTGTGCCACACAGCCCTGCGCTCCCCTGCCTCCACACCCCCGCCCCTGGCCTTGGTGGCCAAACTCCACGCTCGCTCTTGGCCTGCTCCCCTACCTTACCCCTGATCCTGTCGGTTCTGGAGTCCTACCAGCGACGCCTCCTACATCCCCATCTCCTCCGTCTTCAGGCCCCCAGAGTCTCTTACGTGCCCACTGTTACAGCCCACGCTGACCCTCCCCGCCTTGCCTCCCTTCCCATCTAATCTTCTGCTGATGGCAGAGTGCGCTTCTCCTGTCAGAAAGACTTCCCGGTACCCCTCCACCCTCCCGACAAAGTCGCAGAGCACCTGGGGGCTCTGTCCCCTGCGCAGTGGGCTCTGCCGGGACTGCCGGCTGCTCTCCGGGACCCAAACGCCCCCTCCCAGGGTTGCTCTGCCTCGCCGTGCGGCCAGCATCATCCTCTGGGGGCCCTTCTGGACCGCGCCCCTGGCCCGCCCCGAACAGCAGACGACTGGTCTCCAGCCACCCTGGGCGCTTGGCAAGCTTCTCTGATAACACTAGGTTTACATTATTATCATCAAACCAGCTTCTCTGCATTATTAGGAGCACCACCGTGGGCCAGGCACGTGCTCTGCACACGCTCAGTCTCTGGATCCTCCCCGGACCCCTAGGAGGTACCTGAACACCCCCACTTTGCTGCGGAGGAAACCAACACCTGGAACATTGTGCAACTTCCCCGAGATCACTCAGCCAGGAAGCAGAAGAGTCCAGAAGCCAGGTCCGTCTGACGCCAGAGGCCGCACGCTTCACAGAGTGATGAGGGCTGCCAAGGCACCTGTGGCCTTGCTTCATGACCCGTTTGCTCCTTTCTCCCTCAGGCCATGAGCTTCTTGAGGGTAGGACTGTGTCTGGCTCCGGATGGGCCCGTGGTCTCTGGCACAGGACCTGGCAGGTGGACGGACTTTCACCTTGTTTTCTTCCTGAACCTGTGAACGCTGAACCCCTCGGTGAAATGGAAGGATCCTTCCAGAACCTGTGCTGTGTGTGCCTTTGCCTGCAAATATTATGAGCCCTACCTCAAGTCCTGTCTGAATTTTTCCGAGATACCCTATGCCATTCATCACCCACTCGATTCTCCAAGCTCTGAAGCCGCTCCCCAAAGCCAACACCAACCCCATGGGGTTTCCATTTTGCCCAAAGCTGTCTGTTTTGTTTTGGTTTGGCCTCGATTCCTGCCTTGTGCAAGCAGCAGGTATGGACTGGACATGGGGGTATCTCGGCCGCCCCTGGGGCACAGCTCACACCGCTAGGTAAGCCCTGTTTGGAAAGCACACAGGTCTGTAGGAGGTTCCCAAACCCAGAATCCCGACCTTTCCCCAGAGGGGGCCCTCAGTGGATGGTGCTGGACAGTCAGCCTCTGAGCAAGGCCTGGGCATACTCAGAGGGGCTCAGAGGCCCACACTGAGGGGTCGTCAGACAGAGCTTGATATCCCTGAAAGGGGGTGTCACGCTGATAGTTACTGAACTCAGTGGCACGACAAGGGAACCTGAAGGTTTGCTCCACGTTGAAACCTGCCCAGCCGGCTCTGGGCTTTCAACAGTCCTCCCACTCTCCACCCCTCTTTTCCTGTTCTGTTCTCCAAAGCAGTGCTTCCGCGTTACGTCTGGAGGTGGTGTGGTCATGGCAGGGGGAATTGCTCTTGACTTTTCCGCTCTGGGCCCAGGCTCCCCATCATGGCCCCAGCACCCCAAACCCAGCAGGATTACTGCCAGAGACAGCTATGCCAGGGGCTCTCCTCCCATTATAAATTCAAGCCTCAGCTGAATGAAGACATTTCACTGAAATCAGTATTTTTACTCAGAAGGAGCAGAGAAGTGTGACTCAAGGGCCGTCCAACTCCTGGCTTCATGCTTTGGTCATGAGAAGCCTGGTTTGAATGGGTTATAATTTGTTTCACTTTATTTTTGCTGAGTTGCCTTGGGAGCCTGAACTTTGATCTGGGTGGGAATCACTAATTCATTGGCGCAAGAGAAGACAGAGACCAGTGTTCTACCTCCTGTCAGAAGAAGCTACTCCCCCTTGGCTCAAGGAAGCGGCCTGAACACTGTCCCCAGCACCCTGGCCCCATCCCACCCACCCACCAGGCTAATCATCTTTCTTGGCTGCCTGGGTCCCATCAGTGCCACACCAGCCACAACCAGAGAGCAGGGAGGCATTTTTTCCCTTCAGCTACTATCTTGTAACTCCCTCTTAATTTACAATCTGTTTGCACTTTCAGATGTTTGGAAAGAAAATTCCTTAGTCAGCAACCCTGAAAAGCCTCATTTTCAGTGAAATCTGGATCCTTCTTTCCCACCCCAGTTTTTTTTTTTTTTTTTTTTTTTCTTTTTTGGTTTTGTGGCTGGAACCTAACATCTGTGAGGCAGGCAGGACCTCATGGGTCCTGTGTCACCAGACACCTGTTGAGAGGATGCATTCAGGGGAAGAAAATCGGGGCAGAGCCCACCAGTGACAACTGGTCTTTATCTAACATCAACCTCCACTGACGGGGAGATGGATGGGCAATCGGCCCTGAGAGAGGAGCAAAGATGAGAAATGGTCTATCCTAGCTCAGATGCTAGTGGGGACCCGCCAGGAACCCCTAATGACTGACAAGAAAGCCAGGGGACCTGAACATTTTCCTGGCTGAAGGGGAGTGTCTGCAACCAGGGTACTTACCTCTGCAGGCTGGCCTCTGGGAAAGGGTCCTCCCAGGCACTTCCATAAAAGGTGACACATCAACCTGTCCAACTTTCAACCATCCTGTGGGTTGCCTCTGAGGATTGTGAAAGAAGGGGCATGAGCTATTATTCTGGATAATCATTTCAACATGGAGCTTGGACGGGAGCAAACACAAGGACCGGAGTTGCCGCTCTTGGGCCCTGGGGGCTCATGGCTTTCCCAGCTGTCCTCAAGCATTCACCAGCCCCACGACTAAGGAATCCTGAGCCTTCGAGGACTACAGAAGATGTGGCCTGAACATTGTTCCTGGGAGAGAAGCAGGAATGAGGCAACTGGAGTTTGAATCCTGGCACTGCCACTTCCTAATTGTGAAACCAGGAACCGGTCTGCAAAGTGGGGGTCAGAATTAAAGTAAAAAATGCCAAAACAGGCTTCTTAGGAGAATTAAAGAAAGAACTTTTGTTAAACAGTTAGCATGACACTTGGAGATAGTAAGTGCTGAATAAATGTTACATATTATTTTTTTATTAATTATTATTATTATTTAGGATACCAATTTCTTACTGGGTACCTACAATGTGTCTTACCTGACTTGGGAGCCTTAAGGGGAACAGGGCTGTTTACCATGCAGCACCTGATTCCATGACATAATTAGGGACCAGCAGGCCAGCCGTTCATGATTAAATGATTATGAGCAACTGACTTTTGACCTGAACGGTGGGGCTACAGAAGTAGCTGAGCTCCACAAGGAGGCCTCCAGGAGATGCTGAAGGGGCTTGGAGAGAGGTGATGGCGGCGATACTTGGAATCACCCAGGGAGACCTCAGAGGACCCTCCCAGGCACTTCCCTCAAAGGTGATCCTTGACAGTCTGCCCATGTTCTTCATTGTCTTGTTTTGAGTTTGAAGGACAGTGGATGTAAACGTTGGGGGGGGGGGTGGTGATCAGCCAGAACCCATCCTAGGGAGGGGTAGGGATGAGGAAGAAACAGCCCTGGGGGTGCTTTTGGCTTGGCAGGGAGGCCCAAGGCCACGGCCAGGAAGGACCTATGTGCCCCAGGAAAAGTTCCCGCAGAGGACTGGGGGCCTTCAGCAAACTTGTCATCCAGAAACCCCCAGCTGTGGGAACTGGTCCTGTGGGTCATTAGTCCTGCTGAGCTGTCCCAACCCAAACAAGACTGGCCACCTGGTGGATGGCCCTCCTCCCTTCCTGGGACCCTCCCCAAACCTCACTCCTTCAGGCCTCTGCTCTGAACACTCAGTAACATAGTGCCCAGCCCTCTCTAGCCCCCACCTGCTTTGACTTTCTTCTCAGCACACATTACCACCCAACATCTACTTATTGTTTATTTTGTGTTATCTGTCTCTCCTGCCAAGACTATAAACTTCATCAAGACAGGAACCTCTGTTGCCTTGTTCGTGGCTGTATCCCGGGTGTCCGGAACAGCTTCTCATATAAAGAAGGCACCTAATAAACCCTGAATGAATGAATGAATGAACGGGCACCACCCACAGCAAATAGCCCAATTCCAAGCACATAATTGGCCTCAAGGAAACAATTGTTTGAAGTTATCATTTTCCCAGGAACATGTACTAAAATTCCGAAATTACACTTAACGTTAAGCGGGGGAAAAATACCCCATCATCTGTGAACAACAACAATAAAATCTCCCCCTGCCAGTGGTCTGAGCTCCCGGCCCTGGGTCGCCCCTGCCCTCTCCACTCTGCTGCCAGAGTTTGGGCAACTCCTGGATGGCTCATCTCGGTAAGTCCAGGGCCTCTTGGCTGTAAATATCATTTAGTCCCACTCAGTGAATAAGAGCCCCATGAATTATGGTGTTTGGCCTGGAGGATGGTTCCTTCTGTCTGATTTTTTTTAAAGTTGATTCTGTTTTTTTCTTTTTCTTTTTTAGCCCTCAAATGCCGAACAGGTGCTGTATTCCACTCCTCGTCAAGGTTTGCGGCTTGGAGTGGGCATTGAGCCAGGGGGTCTGGGGTGGGGGGTGAAGGTGGCTGGGAGCTGGGGTAGAAGCTGGGGTACCGCCCACTGAAGGGTGAGGGAGGAGGAGCAGCTTTTGTTTTGTTGGAGGAAAACCAACAAATGAGACATGGGAGAAGGTGTCATCTAGAGAGGGGCTTCTTGCCCTGGTCCTCAGCGGGGGTCAGGGATCCCCTGAAGGTCTGTGCAACACATTGTGATGTTTGCTTCTGAGCACCTTTCTGGGGAGAGGGTCCATAGTTTCCAACAGTTTTCACAGCCACCAAAAAAAAAACACACACACACAAAAAAAAAACGAAAAAAAGGTAAGAAGAAAAACCCAGAGATGGCACCTGGCAGCTTTTTGGATACATGAATCAACCAAGTTGTGTCAAACTCCTGCTGTTCCCCCATCCCATCCAGGAGCTCAGGCTAATTAGGAAGAAAAGGCCCAAAGGGAGAAGGCAGGTTGGGGTGTTTTGGTTTGGGTTTGGGTTTCGTTTTTTTTTTTTTTTAAGTTATTTCTCGAGGACTTCCTATATGCACAGTACCGTGTTAAACCCTACAACAACAATAATAATAATAGCCGGCTCTTACCTAGCACGTGGTAAGGTGGCAGACACTATTCAAAGAGCTTTCCGTGTATTAGCTTGTTTAATCCCCCCATAAGTCCTATGAAATAGGCACTATTATTCTTCTCATCTTACACATGATAAAACTGAGGCCCAGAGAGGTTAAATAAGTTGCCCCAAAGCCCACAGCAGACCAGATCTAAACCCGGAGGGGCTGGCTGCCCGTCCATGTGTCCATGCGACGCCCCCAAGCTCTGCTATCGCATTTGAGCCTCACAACCCACCCCCTGAAGGATCTCCTATGTTATCTCCGTTCTGCAGGTGATGACGCTGAGGTTGGGCAAGTGGCCCAAGGTTGCCCTGGGTGTCACACACCTCCTGCTGTGAAGGCTGAGAACCAAGGAAGAATCAGGGGAACTGAGAGGGGCGAGAGGTCACGCTGGGCAGGAGCAGTGGGAATCTAGAAGGTCACTCTGCTCAGAAGCATGTTCCTGAGGGAGAGCTCGTGGCGGCCAACAGTCCGGCCCCATCGCACTGCCTCCCCTCTAGAGCCCCAGCCCAGAGAGGTAGCCTGTGGAAGTGGGGATGGTCTCCAGGATGACACTCACTCTCGTTCCCCGACTCTCGTTCCCCGTTCTGCATCAAAGTCACAGGGGTCGTCCAAGGAGTGCTTTCTACAGGTAGAGAGAGGTCAACGAGGCAGCATGTCCAGCCTGTCCCCACCCCGGCCTCCTCCTTGGGCCTTGACCAGGTGCCTGTTTGCCCTTCTGCAGGAGAGCTCTCCCTCTCATGGGGAGTCCCCGTGGTGCCAAAACTCAGGCCACATGGAGACCGGGCTTATCAGGGCCACACGCAGGGCAACTACAAGACA
Source organism: Lagenorhynchus albirostris (assembly GCF_949774975.1). NCBI lineage: Eukaryota > Metazoa > Chordata > Mammalia > Artiodactyla > Delphinidae > Lagenorhynchus > Lagenorhynchus albirostris. Next base: position 34,908,046 of record NC_083107.1, on the reverse strand, counting down.
AGCCAGGCCTGCTGCCCCTGACCCCTCAGCACAGATGGCACCTAAGTGCCCACAACCAACCAGGTAGAGGTGGAAGTGTGATGATTCCCACTTCATAGATGAGAAAAGTGAGGGTTGGAGGCCATAGGGGCTAGGTTGACCGGCAGCCCCCTCAAAAGAGACATCTCCCCCCAATTTTTGACTATGATCTCATTTGGGGAAAAAAAAAAAGTCTTTGCAGATGTAATTAAGGAGCTCAAAATGAGACATCCTGGATCAGGGTAGGCTCTATACCCAATGACAACTGTCTTTGTAAAAGAGGAAAGGATGTGAAAGTACTTAATGCCTTTGAACTATATGCTTAAACGTGGTTAAAATGGTAAATTGTACGCTATGCATATTTTACCACAATAAAAAATTAAATTCAGGGTTTTTTTTTGTTTTTTACTTTTTGGCTGCGCCACGTGCGGGTCCCCGACCAGGGATCAAACCCGCACCCCCTGCAGTAGAAGCACAGAGCCTTAACCACTGGACCACCAGGGAAGTCCCTAATTTAGTTTTTTAAAAAGAGGGAGAAGAGGAAGGGAGAAGTGACACACTGCGAGAAGGGGATGTGAAGATGGAGGCGGAGACTGCAGTGATGTGTCTTCAAGCCAAGGATCGTGTGGATAGCCAGCAACCAGAAGAAGCCAGGAGAAAGGCATAGGACTGTTTTTCCCTCAGAGCCTCTAGAAGGAACCAGTCCTGCTGACTCCCTGATTTGGATTCGAGGCCTCCAGAACTGTGAGAGAATAAATTTCTGTTGTTTCGTGTCCCCCAGTTTGTGGTAATTTGTTACTCAGTCGTAGGAAACTACCACATAGAATGACACTGGACCAAGGTCACATGGCTCCCCTTTCATGGAGGTCTGGGGCTTCTAACTAAAAATCCAGGGCTTGGGCCACTCTGGGGATGTTCCCTGCTGCTGCAAGGCAGGCCCCAGTGGTTCACAGGGCAGGTGGGGCCTGAAACAAGGCTTCCATCTGCGTTTACCACAATGACCAGTGCACCCCACCTTGAGAATGCAGTGTGACCCCCAGAGAAATCAAGTCACCGTACCATGGCCGGTGGCTTCCATGAGGCCATGTGTGTGCAGGTACCTCAGGAAGCTCTGTTTCTAATCTATTTGTAAGGATCACCCGGTTGTCCTGAATAACAGGAATGCCTCCGGAGCCACACGCACTGTGCGTTGCACAACTCCAGGGGGCGCCTTCACAGAGTCAACAGCACAAATGGCACCTCCGGAGCTGCAGTGCACAACCCGCACCACTGCACACAGTGGCTTTGACCACTTCTGCTGAACAGGTCAAATTCTCACGTGGCCACCCCTTCGGGGAGGCTGGCCTCACCCTGCTGGTCCCAGCTCTCTGGCAGAACTGGCTGGTGGGTGCCAGCCTGAGAATTGTGTGGGCTTCATCAGTCCTGGGCAGTGGAGGTCCTTGTATTTTGGAACCATTACCAGGAAGTAGGCTCCCCATGCCCCGTGCAGGCTCAGGTCTAAAGGAGCCTCTCCCCAGACCCAGTGCGTGGTGAAGTGGTCTGGGCCTCTGGCAGACCCTTCTCAGATAGGTTTGCTAAGGATCTCCTCGCTCTAAGATTTTTGGAGAAAATTGGCAGTGAGACTTTAAGTTGTTAAGCTTGGGAGCTGCCATCAGAAAGTCCTGTCACATTCAGGGCCCAACAACATCCCTGTCCTTCCTACCAGTTTTTAACCTTTATTTAGACTCTGTGAGCCAAATACGCATATAAAATACTGTCTATATTTATATATTTTATAGGTGCATATATCTTTAAGCTACTTGGAGAGGCATTTCTGCCACTTGCAAACAGACTTACATACTTCTCTGAACCATCTGGACATTTTGTGGGCGCTTCCCTTTCTGCAGAGGGGAGCAGGGGTGGGCTGAGGAGGATATAAGGCCTTCGGGTTAATGTGTTGGAAGCTGCTGCCAAGGCTGTAAATTAAGAACTCTTAATTTTGAACATCGTTGAACTCATTGAGTAAATCTGTAGGAAGATGGATTTAAGTTGAAAATAACATTTCCACACAATCTTGGGAGCACATGTGTGCGGCCTCAAAGCTAAAAGCTACTAGACTTTTGGCTCAGGAGCTCTCAACCCAGTGGCAGCTGTGCCCCTGGACGGGGCTCCCCAGGGTCCAGCAGGGCATGTGCCCCGGAGACAGGGCCAAGCAAGGCTTCAGCTTCCAGTGTGAAGTACAGTCAGGGCTCCTCCTGCACAGCTGGATTTTCCAGTCCAGCCTGCACGTTCCTTCCTGTCCCTTTCCTCATCCTCTGGCAAACAGTGACTGCAAACCGGGCACCCAGCTAGCGAGGGGATTCCCATGGGCGTCTTCCCTGGGTAGGGGCTCTGCCAGCCCGCACATGGAGGCCAGGACTGAGGGCGGGCAGAGCTTGCAAAGGTACCTGGGAGGCCCCCTCCCGCTTCCCCTCTTCCTTTCCTCCACCACCTCACAGCCCCTACCCAGCTTCAACCGTGTTCTGCCTGCACCAGACCCCATCCCACCACCTGCCATTCACAGGTCAAGGTGGATAGGATAGGAAGTTCAGAAACATCCCCCTCCAACCCAGTTGCTTTACACCAGGACAAACCGAGGCCAGGGAGCTGAGGTGAGCTGTAAAGGTCACATGGCTGTGAGAAGCCGCTCTGGGGATGGAATCTGGGGCTCTAGACGGCGGCCCCTGGTGCGGGGCGGATAGTGAGAGTAGTGACTGCATGTGTAGCGCGCTCTCCTCCCTCCGCCCCCGCCGTGGGCAGGGAGGAGAGCCCAGCGCCAATGACAGCCATGAAGGAGGAAGGGTGTGAGAAGCAGGGGCCCAGACAGTCTGGACATTCAGGAGGGACGCTCCAGTTCCGTCCCCCGTAGTGCCTTTGTCTCCCTTCCGGGCGGTGGGCGCAGAGGCCCGGGAAGCCGCGCGGGGCGCCCCGGAGCTGCCGCGGGGCCGGGGAGGGAGGCCGGGCCGCCGCGCCCTGGGTGGCCGGAGGGGTCTCCCGCCGCCGCCGCCAAGGCGCCCGCCGCCCCCGAGTCACCCGGACCAAGTCGCCGCGCCGCCGCCCGCGGTTCCGGCCTCCGCCGCTTCCCTCTCGGGAGGCCCCGGGCCCGGCCTCCGCGCCCCTCCGCCCCGGGGTGCCCCTGGTTCCCTCTCTCCGAGCTCCCGGGCTAGCGTCCTCGAAGTGTGACCCTGGGACCAGCAGCCTCGGCATCCCCCCGGAACTTGAACTTAGAAATGCAGACTCTCGGGCCAGCACTGGTCTCTGGACCCAGCAGGCTGTGTTCCCAGGCCCTGCCAGAGACCCGCACGTTCGCGAAGGTTGAGAACCGCCGCTCTGGAGCACGGACACCGCCCAGCCCAGCTCGGTGGGAGGGCAGGCTGAGCTCCTTGAGGACGACGATCCTGCCTGGGTTCCCTCAGTTAGCGGGCTGTTCTGCGCAGCCATCCGCCTCTGCTGAGTGTCGACTGGTGAGGGATCGGGGAGGCTGTCCCTACAGGCAGCCCTGGGGTTCTTTAATAAAAATTGTCTTTCCTGGACGATGACCAGGAGTGACTTGGAAATTGACACAAATTACCTCAAAGAACTGACCCACTTAGAATCTCTTTAGATTAAATCCCAAATTGTTTACAGTGGAGCTGGAAAAGCACTCTGGCTGTTTTGGCCATGGCCTCTGAGGGGCTCACAGCACCTGTTGGCTCATATATCCAGCCCTGTGCTAGAGACCCATGGCCATTGCTCTATGGATGTCATTATAGGCTGAATGAAAATCTATCCAAGAAAGTGTTGGATACTTTTGAAGATACTGATCTAAAGGTTATTTCCCTTTCACAGAGACTACTTCCCTGACCTAGAAAAATGTGGGAAAAGGGAAAAGATGTAGGCATGATATTTTGTCTTTTTTCCCCAGATTAATCTTTAATATTTTTACATAATATATTCAATAAAATTAAAAACATGCATAACTTTGTAACGTCCCAATCCCTGAGGCCCAAGTCTCGGCTGTTAATCTAGTAACTAAGAAGATCTGCCTAGTGGCCATGGCTTAGTGGGAATGTCTCCAACTAGAAGTCCATTGTACAACCAACAACTTTTGAGTCACACTGCCCTTAACCCAAAGGAGTCATTCTGATGATGGAGTGCAGATCAGAGAGGGGTAGATTTGGGCATCGGTTGGCCAAGTCTCTCAAGTCCCATCTCCCAGGACCCTCCCACCTGCTTCTGACCATTTGAAAAGGCTGGGGGAGTTGAAATGAGAGAGGGGGCCCTAGGGCACTGGGCCTTCCAGCTAGTAGGTGAGCACATCTGGGTGGGTGGGGATGGAAGAGGGTTTGATAGAGCAGGGCTTTGTTCAGAGCCAACTGTAATGTGCCAAGAGCCTTGGAAATATCCTTTCTCTTTGTCTCAGCAATTCCACTTCAGGTATTTCTCCTCTGGGAATAATCAGAGGGGCTGTAAATGAACCACAACATTTGGAGTTGTTTATGGGAGTGATTTAAACAGGAGGGGCACCGGCACAGGAGAGAACACTCTACAGCCATCAAAAAACACCATTTCCAAAGAATTTCTAATGATGTGGGAATTGCTCATGATATAAGGTAAAAAAGCATCATAGGGACTTCCCTGGTGGCGCAGTGGCTAAGACTCCGTGCTCCCAAAGCAGGGGGCCCGGGTTCGATCCCTGGTCAGGGAACTAGATCCCACATTCATGCCGCAACTAAAAGTTCTCACATCACAACTAAGGAGCCCGCCTGCCACAACTAAGACCTGGTGCAACCAAATAAATTAATAAAATACATATTTAAAAAAAAAGTCAGAAGCAAAGAGTACTTTAAAAAAAGCATCATAGAAAATGGTATTGTAAATGTCTACTTTATGCAGAATAAAAACTATATATCTATAAATACTATATATATAGAGAGAGAGAGACTGGAAGGAAATTTGCCTAAATATTAACAATAGTTTTCTCTGGGTAGTGGGATCATAGGTGATATTTCTTTTCTGCTTTACTTTTTCTGTGTTTTCCTTTTCTTTTTTTTCTATACTGAACACGTTACTTTAGAATTAGAAACATAATTTAAGAACCTACAGTGTTCTAAGCTTTGTGCCAGACTCAAAGATGAAGATACAAAGACACATTTTCTGTCCTGGGGGAACCCATGGTCAAAGGAGATGAGAGGTACCCAGAAAATAGCAATGCAAGGCAGGGTGGGATAAATGGTGAAGAGGGAGCAGAGCAAGATGCAGTGGGAGCTGAGGGGAGGGAGAGAGAACGTCTGCTGGAATTTAAGCTCCTTGGGGCAGGCACATAGGCAGTCAGTGTATATGATACCAAACACAGCATGGTGGCATGAGAATCCACTTCTCTAATGCCCTGTGACTTTACAAAGAACTAGTCTGACTTTCCTCATCTGTAAAATGGGGTAACAAAAATCTTCCTGTGAACAATTAATAAGGTAATGGAGATGAAGCTTGGTCCCTGGCACAAAGTAAGTGCTCAATAAATATTAGGTTTACAGTACGTGTTTTGGTTAAGTCTGGGCAGGAAAGTGCAAAGGCGTGGGATTCTCAAGGAGATGGTAGGAGAGAAGGCAGGGAGGTTGGGCGCAGTCTGGGCACAGGCGGAGGGGTGCAGCTTCCGGGGCAAGCTCCGCTCAGCGCTGGGAGCCCGGGGACCATGTAGGCAGGGCCGCCTTCCCTGTCCCTAAGAAATGGAATAAGTGCGGGCCGTGGGGATGAAAAAGGGGTTGGAGATTCCTGAGCTCAACTGGAGCCCTCAGCTCTGACAGGCGAGGGTAGGGAAAGGGCGTGGAGGGGCAGGCACGGAGAGCTCCTGGCATTTACTGAGGACCTGCAATGTGCCACATACCACTTTTTTTTTTTTTTTTTTTTTTTTTTTTTTGCGGTACGCAGGCCTCTCACTGTCGTGACCTCTCCCGTTACGGAGCACAGGCTCCGGACGCGCAGGCCCAGCAGCCATGGCTCACAGGCCCAGCCGCTCCGCGGCATGTGGGATCCTCCTGGACCGGGGCACGAACCCGTGTCCCCTGCATCGGCAGGCGGACTCTCAACCACTGCGCCACCACTGTGCCGGGGAAGCCCCACATACCGGTTTTTTTAGTCCTCTCGGCAGCCCTGAACATCAGCATCCAACTCCATTTTACAGATGAAGAAGCAGAGGCTTGGGTTCACACACAGGCACCAGGTGGGCCAGGTTTCAAGCAGAGGCACGTGTTCTACCACCTTCGGGCGCAGCGGCAGCGGCGGTGGCGGGAAGGCTCACGTTTGCTGTGCTCCGTGTGCCCGACCTGGAGTGGCACCAAGCCAGCCTGGGGGTTTCCAGGGACCTTCCTGCCTGATTCACCAGAAAGACCCTTTCATCCCATCCTGTCCCCCAGGTGGGACCTGCGCGCCCTGCACTATGGTGGGGGGAAGGGGACAGAGCCTTTGAGCTTTAACGGTACTCAAGTTTGTTTTGAGCATGTCATAACCCCCTTGAGAGGACTAGAGGTGGTGGAGGCAGCCCCTGCACCGACCCAGGGATCCGTCCCATCCCCAGGGCAGGCCTGGGTGCCAGGGGGATGGCTCCCTCCTGAAGGACCTGATTCCCCGGCTGCACTCCTCCTGTCTCCTGCTGACATCTGAAAGGAGATGAAATGCCTCAGATAAGACTTTAACTCTACACCTTGAAGCCCCAGAGAGGGCAAGATTGCTGTGCATCTGAAGGCGGGTGCAGTAGAGAAGCAAACGTGTTCTGAAGAACACCAGCTTTGTCCCCTCCATTTAGGGCTCAGGCTGTCTTCAGGGAAAGTCTAATTGCCTGAGTGAGCATTTTTAATTTTTTCCAATCCGCCTGTCAGAGAGCCTGACTGCAGTGTCTTCCTCACCCTCTTTCCTGAAACTCCAGCCTCCTCGATGGGATTTATAGAATTTGGGATGAGGGTGCTGTGTTGCTTCCCAGTTCTGCTGCCCATTTTTCACAAGAGAAAACTGGGTGTCAAAGAAATGAAAATAGATTCTGCGATGAAAGCATTTGGAGCCAGACCGTGGGAGAAATCTAATTTATAACAAGGGTCTCAGCCATGGCTGCAAAATAGAAGCACGAGAACACTTTAAAAAATATTGAAACCCAGGCTCCACCAAATATTTACTCAGGGATGGGGCCTTTTCCCTTTCTTCCTTCCTGCCCTTGTCATTCTTCCCTCCTCACTCCTCCCTCCCTTCCTTTTTTCTTTCTTTCTTTAAAGTCCTCCGGGTGATTCTAATATGCCAGGGTTGAGAACTACTCACCTAAATAGGACAACTGTGCTAAAAGAAGAGTATCCAATAGAAAAATGGACAAAGGACATGAACGGGCAACTGAGAGAAGAAATAAAAGTGGCTAATAGGCACATGAAAACTGTTGACCCCAATTAATAATGAAAGAAATGCTAAATAAAACAATAATGAGATAGTATTTCATGTATCAAATTGTCAACCTGTTTTTTAAATGCAAGAATATTCCAGAAATAGCAACACTGTGTGTGTGTGTGTGTGTGTGTGTGTGTGTGCGCGCGCACACACGCACGCTTGCAGGCACTGGGTGGGGCAGGGGCAGGGGTCTCTGAATATGAGAATAAATGTCTACAACCTTTCCTGAGGGCTCTTGGGCAACACACACACCTTTTGACTCATTAATTTCACTTCAAGGTTCTACATAAGGATGTACTGAGATTTTTAACTCAAGCTGCTGATCACAGCAGGAACAAAAAGTAGAAATTCCTAAATACTTACCATTAGGAGATTAGTTCAACGAATTACGGTACAGCCGTAGAATAGAATGCCACACAGCTGTTGAATATGATATAGTGAGTGAATAAATATGTCCCTGCTTAGGAAGATGTTTAGATAAATTACTGAGTGAAAAAAAATAAGCAGTTTCCAAATAATACCATTTTTACTCTGTTAAAAATATAGTGTGAAAAAGCATGTGCGTATATGTGTCTGCACTTAGAAAGTGCATATTGACAAAATATTTGCATATTGACAAAAATATATGCAAGGTTTTAGCAGTCATCACCTCTGAGTAATAGAAAGGCATTTTACATGTTTATTTTTGTGTCTCTGTATTTTCTGGCTTTGCTTTTGTTAAAAGGAAAAAAAAACTTCTCATTTTAAAATTTTACTTTCAAGAGCAAAATCTGCTAATCTGTTTTCTTCTGAGAGGAGAGGGGTCATCCTGGAGCAATAAAATCTCCAGATAATCTGCTGACCACTCAGCTTCTTCACTGCATCTCACCTTTGACCAAGAGGCCAAACTAGAGGCTCAAACTGGATTTTTCCTCCTCTTCCAGGCCTTTTCCACATTGCTGGGCTGTGAAATGGCTGAGGGAGGTGGCCCTGGGGAAGTAGAAGATCCAGAGGTCTTAGGGATCCCCATCAGAATAGAGTAGAGCCCAGGTTTTGAAGTCCTGGCTCCACCTCCGTTTAGCTATTTGATCTTGGGTCAGGTCCTTAACTTCTCTAAGCCTCGGTGTGCACAGCTATAAAGTGGGAATAATAATAGTGCTGACCTCATGGGTGGTTGCAAGTCTTCACAGAGCTAATGCAACGTAAAGAGCTTAGCACGTCACCTGGCATGTGGCACTCAATAAATGGTACTTCTGATCATTACTGATTTGCGAAGCCAGACCCTTCCTGCCCCAGGGGTGGGCAGATACACACAGGGAGCCTCTGATGGTCGTGACCCTCACTGAGGTCCTGTGACCATCTTGGGAGGAAAACTGGAGAGAGAAGCCGAGCCCCAGAGCCACAGAATGCAGAAGGGCCTGCCTAGTCTCTGCGCCAGGACCGATTACCTGCGAGCCGCACTTGGTGAGGTCTCCCGACCCCAGCCCTTCTCCACACCCCATCCTTAGATGCCCGCAGACCGGTACCTGTCTTGACCTTCCCCCCACAGTAGTAACCCCATTTATTGCAGTCCACGTGCAGATGCGTCAGTGCCGCCCAAGGCCTGTGGACTCATCTTGCCGCCCCCAACTCCCGTCCCTTACAATGTAGGACAAAGGGATTAAAAACCACTTGCAGTCACCGATCCTCTCAACTCCCATGACCATCTCTGTGCCTCCAAGGCCCTCGCTGTCAACCTGGCGGGAAGCCCCTATGGACGGGACCCAGTGCAGAGCGAGGTGTCCCCGGGTATGGGGTTCTGCAAGCAGTGCAGCAGCCGGGGTCTCTCACCCATCCTCGGGGAGCCTCCTCAGCAACAGTGCAGGTGCTCTCTGACAAAACCAAAAATGGAGTGGCTTTCTGGCTTCCAGAAGGTTCCATCCCGGAGTTGGAGAAGCTGCGCCCGCTCGCTGACCCAGAGGAGGCCATCGTCCTGGAGGCAGCACATGGCCCACCTATTCTTCACTCGCCTCTGGAGGGGGGCTGCCGGAGACCAGGTCCACCAGAAACAGTGCCAGGAGGAGAGAGCCTTTATAGCACCTGTGAAATCCCCTTCCCCAAAGACCAGGAGAGAGTTGGGAGAACATTTGGGGTTTTTAGTACAGAGGACCTGGTGGGCCAGCCTGACTTCACCTCTCCTGAATGAGTGAGGGAATGAATGAACGAATGATTCGAGTTCACCCTTTTATTTCTAGAGTTAATTAAGGTAGACTAAAACATCTGTGGATGTGCTAACAACCACTAGAAAATCATTCATTAAGCCCGGAAACTTCGTTGTAGCAGGCAGCCACATTTTGCATCTCCTGCCCAGCAGCTAAAGCAGAACTTGGCCTGCAGAGCAGTACTTCAGTCAACTATTGAATGAATGAATGAATATGACGAGACATCTCAGATAAGGTAGAGAAATGTGGAGGAAGCTCGGGGTATGTCTCCGCACCACACAGAGTTAAAACAACTTGTACTTCACTGTGTCAGACAACAGCTCCACAGCTTGGTGAGCCTTTGGGGGTCAAACAGCCACAGATGGGGAGCGCATTTTAAAAAGTGAAATTCACAAAGCAGGAGGGGCAGGGGCAGATTGGCGGGTGGGGTTCAGTTCACACCTCAGGCCGCTTATTAATCTAGCAATGAGATCAGAGCTTCTGCTACATAAACTAGTCAAATAACACCTGCCTGGGGCGGCAGGTCTTCCCCCTCAGAATTACTGGACATTCTAAGACACACACACACACACACACACACACACACACACACACACACACACACACACACCATGACCCTGTCCAGGGCTATTCTGAGGGTTTGATGCCTCAGCCAGAGTTAGGGTTTGTGGGAACAGCAGTCCCTGGAGGCTGAGCATCTGGCTGGGACCACGTGCCCAAGGGCTCCTCGGGAGAACCGGATCCAGGCAACTAGGCAGCCCAGTGCCTCAGGCCCTCGGCCCTTATTGCTGTGCGGTTGACTTGGCTGGGGACTCCTGGGGACTTTGAGGCTCTCCCTGATCTGGACTCAGTCCCTGGGGCTTCTGCCTGCTCCCTATTTCCTGTCTCCCTCCATCCTGGACTTCCCTGGGCAGTGGGCTGCCCCAGTCTGAAAGAGGCGGTACCGGGGCAGGGCACAGGCCCTGTCAGGCTGGGGCCGAGGCCCAGACAGCATCTGGAGTGGACAGCAGGCCCGTGAAGCTGGTGTTTTTCTCCTGGGGAGTGGCCTCTTTTTGTGACTCAGACCCTGGGAATTTGGGAGCCCTGCTAGGCTCTGGCTGAAGTTGGGCTCCCAGGAGCCCTCACCAGGCTCAGAGTGAATGCACTTGGGTTTCTTAGCTCCCCTGGCCCCCTCCCATTCCCCTCAGTGGGTTCCTTTTGTTTTCACTAAATCCCCTCCAATCTCCCCTTCCAAAGGCTGGCAGATCCAAGTGGAATTCAACACCCAAACACTCACACAAAAGCTAGGATTAATAGCTGGCTTTGTCTGGGCACAGATGTGCAGCAGCTTGGAAGGGTTGGGGGACATTTTTCCTGCCACTTTAGTCAACTCGGCTGGCTCCACACTGGGGGAGGGAGAGGAAGGGAAGGAGGGACGGCTGCATGGACCCCTCTCCAGAGCACTGTGGCCCAGCTTCCTGAGCTGGTGTGCTCTTAGGGGTCTGGACCCACCAAGGAGGAGACAAAGGTCCTCTCCCACTGGGAGGCCCCTCAGTCTCCCCTCCTTCCCCTTCCAACAAGTCACACTCTGCAGCCAGCTGGCGCTCACACTCCCTGGACTCAGTCCCTGTTCTTCTGGAGCCTGAGCTCTGAAACAGGCCCCAGCAATCCTCGAAACCCCATGAGCTGTGCAAACGAATGGCGGGGGGCTTGGCGGGGGGCACAGGAGCCTGTGAGCACAGGCAGTCAGGGAAGGTTCCCAGAGGTGTGCCTGAACTCCAGAGGATGGGAAGGGCCTGGGAGGTAGGGAGGAAAGAGGGTGTCCTAGGCAGGGGACTTTTGGAAGAGTCAGTGGGATGCGAGAAAGCAGGGCCTCGAAAGCCTGAAAAGGGGTTTGCATATTTCCTTATGGCAATAGGGAGTCACTAAAGGTTGTGCATCAGAGTAGGAGCTGAGGAAACATGGTAAGTGTAAGGAAAGCTATTCTATTGTTACGGGGGGACAGGCTGGAGGAGGTGGTAGCTGGGGCAAAGCTGGTTCCCACCCAGTCCTCTCTGCCTCCAGCCCATGCTGCTGTTCCACTCTACCAATGGAGGAGGCTTTGAACTTGGCCCTCAACACATAAGGGGAAAATATCATGTTTCCCTATTGTTCTGTCAGGTAAATCAGGCTCTGTTCCCAACCAGAGAGCTGGCTGGAAATATGACATCAGTCAAATTTCAGGGGCAGTGGGGTAGCTTCCCCCTCCCTAGGGTGGTACAATTATCTGGGGTCCCCAGACCACCTGTTCTCTGAGAAGCTTATTGACCAAGACAAGGTCCCTACTGTCAGGAGGTTTATATACTACAGGAGAGAAAAGAAGAAGAAGAAGAAGGAGAAGGAGAAGGAGAAGGAGAAAGAAGAAGGAGAAGAAGGAGGAGAAGAAGGAGAAGAAGGAGAAGAAGAAGAAGAAGAAGGAGAAGGAGAAGGAGAAAGAAGAAGGAGGAGAAGGAGGAGAAGAAGGAGAAGAAGGAGAAGAAGGAGAAGAAGAAGAAGAAGAAGAAGAAGAAGAAGAAGAAGAAGAAGAAGAAGAAGAAGAAGAAGAAGAAGAAGAAGAAGAAGAAGAAGAAGAAGAAGGGGAAGGGGAAGGGGAAGGGGAAGGGGAAGGGGAAGGGGAAGGGGAAGGGGAAGGGGAAGGGGAAGGGGAAGGGGAAGGGGAAGGGGAAGGGGAAGGAGAAGAAGAAGAAGAAGGAGAAGGAGAAGGAGAAGGAGAAAGCAAACGAATAAATGAGATAACCTCACATGGTAATAAATGCTACTAAGAAAATAAAACAGAGTGATATGCCTACTTGGGAGTGGGATGGTCAGTCAGGGCCACTCTGAGGAGGTGGCATCTGAGCTGAGATTTGGAGGATGAGAAGGAATAAGATATATTAGGAATCCTGATATTTAACCTTTTTTTAATCTACAAAAATAGTCATTTCATAGGGTTCAATGAAATACAAAGATAGAGGGGAAGGGAACAGTAAATGCAAAGGTCCTGAGGCAGACCAGAGCTTGGGGTGCTTCACCCAAAACTCTATCTCAGAGAGTTGATTCGGCACTGATGTACAGAGAGGCTGAGCTTTCGGCATCAATAAACGTTTTGTTTATCCATTCACCTATTGAAGGACATCTTGGTTGCTTCCAGTTTCTGGCAGTTATGAATAAAGCTGCTATAAATATTTGTGTGCTGAATTTTTGTGTGGACATTATATTTCAACTTGTTTGGATGAATATCCATGAGCATGATTGCTGGATCATATGGTAAGAGTATCCTTAGCTTTGTAAGAAACTGCCAAACTGTCTTCCAAAGTGTACCATTTTGCATTCCCACCAAGAATGAATGAGAGTTCCTGTTGCTCCACATCTTCACCAACATTTGGTGTTGTCAGTGTTTTGGGGTGTGTGGTGGTACCTCATTATTGTTTTAATTTACAATTCCCTAATTACATGTGATGTTGACCACTTTTCATATGCTTGTTATCCGTATATCTTCTTTGGTGAGGTGTCTGTTCAGATCTTTCGCTCGTTTTTAATTGGACTTGGACTGTTTACTTTGTTTTGCTAAGATTTTCTCCCAGTCTGTGGCTTCTTTTCATTCTCCTAATAGTGTCTTTCACAGAGCAGAGATGTTACATTTTAATAAGGTCCAATTTATAATTTTCATGGGTCATACTTTTGGTGTTTTATCTAAAAAGTCATCACCAAATGCAAGATCACCTAGATTATCCTGTGTTATCTTGTAGAAGTTTTAAACAGTTTCACGTGTTACACGTAAGTCTACGATCTCTTTTGAGTTAATTTTGGTGAAGAGTATAAGGCCTTGGTCTAGATTCTTTTAGTGTGTGTGCGTGTGTGTGTGAATGGCCAGTTGTTCCAGCACCATTTGTTGAAAATACTATCCTGTCTCCACTGAATTGCCTTTGCTCCTTTGTCAAAGATTAGTTAACTGTATTTGTGTGTGTGTACTTCTGGGCAATCTGTTCTATTCCGTTTATCTATTTGTTTATTCTTTTTCCTATACTGTGATTTCTGTCTTGATTGCTGTAGCTTTATAGTAAGTCTGGAAGTTGGGTAGTTAGGCCTCCAACTTTGTTTTTCTCCTTTAATATTGTGTTGGCTGTTCTGGGTCTTTTGCGTCTCTACGTAAACTCTAGGATCAGTTTGTCAATGTCCACAAACTAAGCTGCTGGGATTTTGACTGGGACTGTGTTGAATCTATAGGTCAAGTTGGGAAGAGCTGAGCTCTAAACAGTATTGACTCTTCCTCTCCATGAACATGGAATATCTCTCCATTTATTTAGATCTTCTGTGATTTGTTTCATCAGTGCTTTGTAGTTTTCCTCATATCAGTTTTGTACATATTTTGTTAGATTCATACCTAAGTATATAGTGTTAATGTGAATGGTTTCATATTTTTAATTTCAAATTCATTCTAAACATGAATCAGGCCACTTCCTGGCCCTCCAGCAACTTCCCATTGAACTTAAACTCCCACCTCCTTCCCTGACCAGTCCTGCCCTACCTCATTTTTCCTAAGCCCTCCCCAGCTCAGGGCCCTGCTACTGCACTAGAAAGGACAGAACAGAAGCTCTGAATAACTTCAGTTCCCACTGAGTCTGTTACAAAGCTCCAAGGGATTTGTAACTTCTAGCTCCACGGCTGGCTGTTGACCATTATTTTTCATAATTAAGTTTCTGGCCAGTTTCTTTAAGCTCTGAAGCACCAGAAGGTAATAAATTTAGGAGTCCAGAGCCTGGGTCTGCAGCCCTGCCTCTCTGTGTGCCTCAGTTTCCCCAAGCAAGCTCAGCCTCCCTCCATTGCCACCCCCTCCAGAGTCGTCCCGAGAATCAAACAGCACAAATGTATGTGAAATGCTTCCTACACCATTAAGCTATACACAAATGTCCAGGATCCCTGGAACGTCTCCAGGCCCAGGAAGGCGGTATTTCCCATGAGCGCGTGGATTGGACTGACTTCGAACAACACCATTTTCAAAGCACTTGGCCACCTGGCACTGTTTTCAGCGCTCAGCTGGGAGACAAGTGACCATAAATCCTTTTCTAGAGGCAGCCTGACGCGGTAACACTAACACACAAAAACAGTGACACGCACATCCTCCAGTGATGACATCCCGGGAAGACAAGTGTGAAAAAGTCTGCTGGGGGTGTTTGTGCTCCAGCTTCTCCAGGCAGCCAAGGCCCCTCGAAGACATTTCCCCAGCTCGGCCCGCCCCTCCCCCTTTCTGTCTCCAGCCCTTCCCGGGTCTGGGCCCCTGCAACCATTTCTTGTCACTGCTGAACAATAGGCCTTGCTAGCAGCTGGCAGCTTGGCTTCCCCGCCTGCCAGGGGAGGGAGGGAGGGAGGGAGGGAAGCAGGGGCGGGCTGTGGGACTGGGACAGCCAGCCTGCCGCAAGGGGATTCCCAGCTCCGGGGACGGTGTGTGTGCCTTCCCGGTCTTGCCCACCAGCAGCCGGGAAGGCTGGCACTGGGGGACTTAGAGCAGCAGCTCTCCTCCCACCTGAGCGATTCCATAAGATCCCGAGGCCTAGGGCTCCGTGCCCAGAGATGCTGGCGGAGGCCCGCATGCTTCCAGCTTGCAGCCAAGAAGAACCATGGCCCGAAGCATGTGGCATGCGTGTGCCTCCTTCCTTTGCCACCCAGCCAACTGAGTCCCTGAGAGGGGAAGTAGCCGACCCAAGGTCACACAGAGACTTCAGCCCTGTAAGAGCAGTCCCAGGTCCTGGTTCACTGCTGGTCCCACTGGGACATCTTCCTCTCTTGTCCCACTGGCTAATGCTTCAGTGTGCCAGGAGGGAGCCATGCCCCTGTGGAGAAGAAGAGGGGTGAAGTGGCTTGCCCAAGGTCAGGCAAGTGACAGAGGTGAAGCTTGGATTGGGACACCTGCTCAGCCTCCAGCCGGCAGCCTGCAGGTGGACTTGGATGACACCAGGAGCGAGGATGGGTGACGGGAGAGTGTGCTGAAGGGGTTATAAGGGTCAGAGAGGCCTGGCCTGCAATCCCAGCTCTGCCACATGCCAGCTGTGTGACCTCTGGGCGGTTGCTTAGCCTCTCCGAGTCTGGACTCCCTCCTCTGTAAAGCAGAGGTGGTAAGATAAACCTCAAAGGGCCCGGGCAGAGTCCACGAGATCCCATACACGGCACTCAGTGGTGTCTGGCTCGTGTGAGTGCTCGGGAAGTGGTAATCCGGAATCTCCACCTTCAGTTAAGATTCCTTTCCAGGAGGAGCAAACATACATTAAAAGCAAAGACAGAGGAGACAATAGGGACTCTGGGACCCCAGATTGCCACACAAGCTTGGAGCACAGTGTCCTCAGTAAATACATAGCTGAGAGTCATGACCACAAGCGTGGAAATGGTGGTGGTCCCACAAAACGTGCCCTCAGCATTAAGATGCCCCAGGTTTGCTTAATGGCCCAACCTAAGACCCCACACCAAGTGGAGGCCTGGATTTTAGCCTTGCCGCTCTCAGGTTAGCTAGAGCCAACATTTGTGGACGTCTTGTTTTAATTCCCTAGAACTGTTATAAGTGCTTTACATGTATGGACTCCTTTAATCCCTATCCTTGCATGAGATAAGCTCATTTACTACCCTCATCTAACAGATGAGAAAGCTGAGGCATAGAGAGGTTCGGGAACTTGCCCAAGGTTACAGGCTATCAATGATGGAGCCAGGCTTCAAACTCAGGTGGTCCAGTTACAGAGCCAAACTCTGAACCTCCATGCTATGCTCTCCCCCCTTAAACAAGAATCACTTCCCCTCTCTGTGTTTCAGCTTTCACATCTGTAAAATGGGGCCCTTTCCTTCCTAGGTGTTAAGCGCTCTGAAGATGTCCATCCTCGCGGGGCTTTTCTGGCTCCTCCGCCCTCTCGGACCCTCGCATCCCCACCTCGCACTCTTTGTCCTTGGGATCCCTGCCCTCACCTCTGTACTGTACTCACTTTCCAGACCCCTCTCCAGACGTCCCAGTCTGTGTAAGCCCCTGAGCACAGCAAGTCTGGCCTGGTCTCAACTATGGTCAGACCCTGTTCTAAGCATTGCATGGTTTGCAAAGATCAAGGTTTGGTAAACTGTTTCTGTTAAAGGCCAAAGAGCAAACATTTTAGACTTTGAGGGCCTTACGGTCTCTGTGTCACTGTAGTAGGACAGCAGCCATAGATAATACACACATAAATGAATGCGGCCGTGTTCCAATAAAATTCACACGAACAGGATTTGGCCCAAGGGCTGAAGTTTGCCGACCTCTGACAAAGATGAACATCACGAGATAAAGTCATGGCTCCTAAATCTCTTTGAACTGCTCTCTAAAGAGCAGCAGCAGGGGGGTAGCACAGGAAACAAAGTTGCACAGCTAGCCAGAGACATGGCACGGCTTGCTAAGTGCCTCTGCAGAGGCAGAGCCGTCCCGAAGAAGAGGAGGCTTCATGGACAGACACTTGAGCTCGGCCTGGGAGTGATGGGTAGAATATCTACCAGCTGAACTGGGGGCACAAGCAAGGGCATGCAGTGTGCTGGCAATGGGGGCGTCCAGAGGGCCGGACGGGAGTGGGCCTGGGACCCAAACAAGGAAGACCACGCTCTGTGCTTCCCTCCTGCTGTAGAGGAGGAACCACAGGGTTTTTTTGTTTGTTTTTAATTAAACAAATGTTTTGAGTGCCTACTATGCACTAGGTGCGGTTGGAGGCATGTGAGGAGAGATGACATCCACGGCTTGCGCTTTTATTGCACCGTCAACATGTTCAAAGAGATTTAGGAGCCATGGCTGTATCTCCTCCTCACAAGCACAGAGAGATTGAACGAGCCGCCAAAGCTCTATCTCTAATTAATAGCAGACGCTCATATTCCAGAGACAAACCTCTCCACTGAGAAACAGCCTCTTATTTCTAGCGGCCTAACGAGCATCTCCATCGGGATGTCTGCATTGAGCTCAGCCTCTCCTCCCCCGTGTTAGTCTGCTAGGGCTGCCGTAACAAAGTACCACAGAGCGACTTAAGCTATAGAAATAGATTGTTCTGGAGGCCATAAGTCGGAAACAGAGGTACCAGCAGGGCTGGTGCCTTCTGAGGGCTGTGAGGAAGAACTCTGTTCAGCCTGCTCCCCCGGCTTCTGGTGGTTTGCTGGCAGCCTTTGGTGCTCCTTGGGTGTAGACATGTTACCCTGATCTCTGCTTTCGTCTTCACATGGTGTTCTCTGTGCTTGCATGTGTCAAAATCTCCCCCCACCCCGCCTTTTTTTTTTTTTTTTCATAAGGACACTAGTCATTGGATTAAGACCCACCTGAGTAACCTCATTTTAATTTCTCTGTAAAGACCCTATTTCTGAATTAAGGTCACATTCTGAGGTCTTGGGGGTTAGACCTTCAACAGATCTTTTTCGGAGGACACAATTCAACCTATAATACCTCCCCAACGCTCCCCGCTCTGCCACCATATTCCACTGCTGACTGATCGGAACCCTCATTTTCCAGCCCCATTCCCTCACCAGCTAGTATCGTGGCCCGGAACTGCCCGGAGGAGGTGAGGCTAGATCACACGATGCCCTCAGAGACGGCCCCGCTGCCAAGGAGACTCCCCAGGATCTCCTCCACGACCCTGTGGAAGATGGTGGGAGGGGTGGGGAGCCGCACTGTGGAAATGTGGGTCGGGCTGCTGGAGGATGTGCAACAAATTCGTGAACCACCGGTGCTGTGGAATACCAGTGGGAGGGCAACAAGGATGTCAGAGAAACAAGCAGGTGGCAGTGAAGAGCAGATAGGAAGCAGATGCAATAACTGGAGGCGAGGGGGGAAGAGGGTCCGGGCTGCGGAAGAAGCTGTGGTAAGTTCGGAAAGGAGGCGGCGGAATCACACCTGGGAGAAGGGTGATGAGGCCACAGAGAGGCCCAAAGGGGAAGGCCCAGCCCCCTGGGGGGAACGAGGCTGGTTTAGACCCACTGAGCGTGAGATGGCAAAGCTTGGCAGATACCAAGTCCAGAGCCTGGGAGAGAGGTAGGGGCTGGAAATACGTTTTCAGAGTCCTGAGTGGATTAGGTGCCCTCGGGAAAGCAAGCAGGAGTGGAGGCTCAGCAAAGAGCTGGAACCCCCCCCCCCCACCCAGTGTTTAGTAAGAGTTGGGGGAGGAGGTCCGAGAAGGGCCCAAGAGGCAGGGGGAGAACCGAGAGAGAAGAGTGCTCCTGAGAGTGAGAGACAGGGGGCGGGTGACAGCACCAACTCCAGCAGAAGCCGCGGGCAGACCGTTCCCTGACGTGGGCAGACGGTGACACGTGAGCTGGCTGTGCTCCGGGCAGAAGGAAACTGCAAACACGCCTCTCTCATCTTTTAACTGTTTATTGTATAATATAAAACTACAAAAGTAAGACTGCTCATTTCCATGTACATTTAATCTGTCCAATTGTTTAGATTACAGCCCAAACCTACATGTGAATACAACCATCTGGGTTCCGATGTAACGTCTAGTAATATTGCATAGAAAAGGCACAGCTCTCAGGTCTGTGGGGGAAAGGTTACACCTCCTGTTTGACAAAAGCCCTCCTCAAAAACCATGCACCAAACATGTCACTATGTACATCTTTTCCAAATCTTGGTTGTTTGCTCGTATGGACCGACTTCCCTTCCAAACTTGTTATCCCCAAAAGACGTCCAAAATTTTTATTGGCTTTGCTTGCAAGAGCATTTGATCCTGGCTAATTCTCAAGAACCATTCAGACTCATTCTTAGAAGCCCTGAAAACAACTGTACATAAGCAGGACGCACACACCTCACTGCCGTTGGCAGTTACTGGAAGTCAACCATTTCCAGCCGAAACAGGTTAAATATGCTCTTTTCAATTATTTTCAGAAAGCATATAAAGGTCCAATTTGTAACAGCAAGATTTTGAAATTAAGACAATTCATACAGAGAATAACAATCGCTGCACAAAGTAGAGTCTCTCTCTCTCTTATTATTATTTTTTGCACCTGTCATTTGAGAAGGCTGCCCTGCGGATTCATAATTCATTGTTTACCACAAAGGTGGTTAATAAATTTAAGCTTTAAAAATGATCCGTAAGTTGACACTTTGGCTCTTTGGAGTTTATTTATTTAAGGAATTTCCTTGATCGATCTCAGGGCAGCTGGGACACTCCAAGGGGCTATGGCAATAAACAGCACAATTGAGAAAGACACTCCGGTGGAGGCGGCTGTGGCTAGCTCTCACCCTTGGGTGTGAGCGAGGGCGTCGGTGTGGATGCCCCTTCTGTCATAAAGAGAGAAAGTGCGACTAGAAAAACTTTAAAAAATATCAACCCTTTGATGCTTGATTTTCTTAAAAATTTGGAGGTATTAAAACATTCCTCATCCATACCTTTTGCATATTTCAAATCGACCCATATTAGAGGAGAGAGTAAAAATGAACGTGGACTGTGCATACGATGAGAAGACCCAGGGGTCTGGCTCGGACCCCCTTTTAATACAGATTGACATTCCTACAGGAGAATAAATTCCTACATACATTCTGCACATGTTATGATCCAGATGTTGTTAGAGCTCCACAGTAAAATAAATATATTTACACAGAAAAAAAGGAATAAATAACTTATGAAAAAAATCACTTCAAATTCAAAGCTCTTATTATTCTGCTCTCATCTTGTCACTTCATTGCACATCACTGTCAATAATTGTCCTCTCCCAGCCCCACCCAGCATGTCTCTCTGTCCCTCTCGTAAAGGCACCTCAAACTGCCTGCCTGACTCTGAATGCCACAGGATGTCCTTTAGAAACGGGAAGGCACTGCTGCCGGGTGGCATCTGGAAGCACGTCCCACACTCAAGCTGGGACTTGGAGATCACACACAGGCTCACGTTCTTCCCTGTCGGGACATCACTTTGTAAAAATAAGACACAAAGATAACTGGAACACTTGATGGTTTTGTTCTTTTGAAACAGGGCCACTAATTCCCCACGTCTTCCTCATTAGACCTTGAATATCAAGAATTTACGGTGAGGGTGTCCAGAGAATTAAAAAGCATTTGCGCGCTGCTGTTGGGGGTTTTTGTTTTTGATCCTGAAGCCCAGCCTTACAAACGCGGGAGAGTCAGAGAACCACGTGTGGGCAACACTTCGCTGTGCTTATTTGAACTGCTGCCCAACATATGGGATTTGTTTAAACACACGATTTGCTAATCCAACCGAAGTACAGTTGTTCTAAGTTACTATCAATCAGTTTTTAACAATGGCAAATCAGCCGCCTTACCCTGTTATTGTCCGGAATAATCAACACTATTGTGCATGTACACGTATGTGTATGCGGGCGGCATGTGGAGAGTCTGCCAGGTCCTTGAGTTAGCAGAAGCATGGAGCCTGGGCGGACTTGTTCTCTACAGGAAAAGGAAGCCCTTCAAACGGACAGGCACGGTGACACCGGAAGCATCTACCACAACCCTCACCTTAACTACATGGTCCCTGGTCCTATCAAAGGGAATGACACATCTGCAGTAGTAAGAGGTGTCCGGTGGAGGGTGCTTGCTGGAGAACGGTGCAGTTTGATCGGTTTCTCACTGCTCGTCTGAGTTGATAATTAGCCTTTAAAAACACATTCAAGTTGGCGGGAGGGGGTGGGGGGGTGAGTAAATCAGAACGTAGAGAGATTTAATCATATCATACACGAATCTTTTGCTTAGATGAGCAGTTCCTTCATCAAAGTGTATTTGCTTTGCCATGTGTATTATAAAAATAAAACTATCTATGGCTTGTTTAAAGTGCCATTTTATAAAGCTGTCTTTTTTAATTGGCCAGAAAGACTCAATTTTATCCATGGCAAGAAGTGAGCAGAATTGGTGACTGAATATTGACAAATGACCAACAACAAAGACAACAACAACAACACAAATCCCATAATTTAAAAATTCTTAAATAAATATAAAAGTTATTCCTAAAGAAGCCACCTGCATTTCAACAATATAGGTTGTAACCAGCTAAAGTACCATTGGAAGAAAGAAAAAACTGAAACGGAAAGGCCATTAACAATTTCGGCAACAAGCATGATACATTGCAAACGTTTTAAAATTAAATGTACACCGCTAGGAATAAAAAGCTAGTTCTCAAGTTCTCCTGGCAGAGAGAGGATGGCAATGGGGGAGGAGGGGAACATGCATAGAAAGTCCTATCTGTGTATTTGGGTAAAACAGCCTTGTAAAGTGTAGTTAAAGCAGTTGATTTAAGAAAGCAACCAGATCGGAGGCCGTGACGTAATGGGACCAACTCCAGGTTCAGGAGCCATGCGTGTTACAAGAGTGCATCCTAGGCTGGGCCGAGGAGAGCTGGGCTCACTGTGGTGATCGTGAAGATGCCATTTTCAGCACTTAGCAACAGAGGGAAAGAAAGCTCTAAGGAAGGGAAGCAGGAAAAGACAACAGAGCGACATGATGGATGCCTTCTGGGGGAGAGTTCCTTCTTGACGAGCCCTAAGCGTCGCAACAGGGTTTAGTTCCATGAAGAGGTCAGTTGCTTTTCATAAAATTTTGTTCGTGTGTAAAATTTCAGGTCTTCATAAAAATTATGCCAAAAAGGGAAAGATCTGGGGTTTTGTTTAAAAAAATAAAAACAATTAAAAGCGCAGACTTGGCATAAATACAATGAGTACTTGGTAGCCTTCCCCTCCAGAGAGAGAGCTAAAGAGAACCATCACTTAAACCCCGAGCTCCATGGCCACCTCCCGCCAACTGCTTAATGCAAGTTTGATGAGCAGACGTGGCTCTGGCTTTGGAAGTCACAGTGCTGGCGGGTGTTCATGCCAGGGGGTCGGTGCTTGTGAAATTTGGGTGTGATATCTCCTGGCCCTTCTTAAAGCGCTGCGTGTGTGTGTGTGTGTGTGTGTGTGTGTGCGCGCGCGCGCGCGCGCGCGCGCCTGGGGACATCAACTGCGGATTGATTTGATCCAATTTTCTCTTTGCACCAAACACATATAAAACATTACAACTCTATAAAAGTACAAGTGCAACTTGTACATCTGAAGTTTGCAGGAACTATGTGAGCAAATCCTATCAAAATAGCTATCTCATATGTATAAACAGCATTTGTTTTTAGAAAAACAATATCATAAACTGCGGAATCTGTACAAAAATATAAAATAAATTTGGGCAGCAGTTTCTAAACAGCCATGTAAATGCAACACTTACGAGGAGTAGTTAATGCCTCTAAAAAGGCTGAATTGCCAAGTCAACCTATACAGGGCGAAAATGCCGGAAAAGGTACTGAGATTATCTAAATAATATATATATATATTTTCTTTTTTTACCTCTTGCAATAAAACTTATAGAAAAAATAGACAAATATGCACATGCAATTTACAGCTTTTCCAACTTATTCCTTGTGCTTCACTTGAGCTGTTTATTTTTGTCATTCCACATAGCGACATTGTCTTCAAATGTATTCTTTCCTATTCCCGGGTACTAGGTCTCTGAGGAACCACTCAAAAAAGCATATTAAAAGTGGTCATACTTGGATGAAGGCACTCCAACTCTGCTCAAAGCAAAAACTAGTGTGATCCTTTTGTAGAATGTTCTTTTTCTCAGAAAAAGGCAAGCAAGGGTACATGCACAGTGCGGAGAGCTGTCGGGGTGCGGGGTGCAGGCGACGGGCCCCGGGGCTCAGGACCCGACCAGCACCTCCATGATGTGGTCCAGCTCCGTGAGGTCCATCTTGAAAGGCTGGCTCGGGGCGACGGGCTGGCTGCTGTAGGGGGCCAGCGTCTTGAGGAGGTCGTCGGCCGACACGGGGGACATTTTTGAGGATGTCCCCGACGCGGACGTGCAGGGGTCAAAGTCGTACATGGACGTGTCAATGTCGGCAAACAGGATGTCGTCCAGGGTCAAGTCTGTCAGGAAGCCCGTGGACGTGGTGATCTCAAAGTTGCCGGGCAGGGAGTCCATCAGTTTCGGGTCGTCGGGCCGGCCGTCCTGGAGCCCCTCGGGTCTCTGCGCGCCGGGCCCGCCGGAGTCCCCTTTCGGGTCGTCGGTGGTGGCCTCCGCGGCCTCCATGGAGGTAGATGTGGGACAGAGCTCCTCGATCTCATCTAGGGCGGAGGAGAAGCTGTCCTTTTCCGGCGGGAGGGCAGGAGGTGCGAGTCTGGCGGGGGCCGCAGGCTGCGCGGCCGGGGAAGTGCAAAACGTGTCCTGGTCGTCCTCGAGCAGTGAGGCGGGGGTGAGGCAGGCCTCCAGGGGCGCAGCGCCGCCCAGCTCGCAGGGCGCGGGCGCGGGGTGGCTGAAGGCAGGCGGTGCCTCCCGGTAGCTGGAGCCCAGCGGGTCGGCGGGCGGCGAAGAGGCGGGGAACGCGGGCCTCAGGCTGCCCTCCTGCTTCAGCTCCTCCTGGATCCGCCTCAACATGTTGTTGATGAGCACGGTCTTTTGCAAGCTGGGCTCTGTGAGGGGCCTGTGGTTGTAGAGTTTCATAAGGGAAATGTTGAAGATAGTCTGGCGCTGTAAGGTGTAAGACACCTTGGACGGACCGTCGGAGGGGGACACAATTTTGCCTTCCAGCCCATCTTCATGCTCGTCAAACTTCCGTTTTCCTCCTTTCCCCAACATATATCTGCCAAGGAGAAAGGAAGGAGATGGAATCAATCCCACAAAAAAGAATTTCTACCCTAAAAAAAGATGTGGATTCAGAGGTCAGGACCCGGACTTGAGCTCCCTGCCCAGGGTCGGTTACAACAGAGGAATTCATTGGGAAATCTACCTTTGTGTGCCGGTGGAGCAATTTTTATCACTGGGTAGTCTGTTGAATGTATTTCTTGAGAAATGTGTACAACACAGACAAGTTAAACGTTACCATGGAAACCGTGATTTTGACTTTGTGCTCCTGGGCTTGCGTTCGCATGCCTACGGCGTTACCATGCAGGTTCAACTTCCCTCCCCCAAACAGATCTATTTTTAAAGCCCAAGAAAACACTGACAATACTATGACCTAAACAGGTAAAGGTATCATAGATTACAGCTTGAACACACCTAGAGCGATGAAAAGAACCCAGTTGGAGAAAAGGGAATATGTACAATTTTGGTAGAAACACGTGTACTTTCAAAATGCCGTTTCCTTCCTCATCACACATAGAGCCTTTCTGCCTGTTTGGTGACATGTGGCGAAGTGCTTGGACTGTGTTAAATGACCACAGTGATTGAGCTGCCACTGCTTTTCCGTCTAGAATCAAGTGGAGGAAGGTGGATTGCCCAGCCCAAGTTTTCCCATGGCTCAATTTCATCGCATGCAGCCATGCCTGAGTGCAACTGGACTAATTTAAAAGAAATTTGCTCTGATTATAAGCATTGCTGTTTGGGTACTCAACACATTTCTTAAAACAATACCTACTGTGATTCCAGCAGGGATTTCAAAGAAACAATGACCTCCTATCTCAGACCTTGAGCACTGGGGAATGGGTTGGATTTTAACTCCTGCCTACCTCGCCTGACACGCACAGCCTCAGAGGTCTCCTTGTGTGCTCTGGCCTGAGTGGAGATGCCCTCAGCTGTCTGTGCCTTCAGGGGAGTGGTCCTTCATCTCAGAACTTCTACCAGCTAAACGGCAATCTCAAGTCCACCTGCCTTTGACTCAGAGACCTCACTTTCCAACCAGTGAATCAAGAAAGCTGTCCTTACGCCGTTGTTCAGACCAGCAGACATGCTTCTAATCAAGCCAGGCCCACGCTCGCTCCCTATGCCCTCTACGCCACTTACCCACAGGCACGTGTTAATGCTCTCCCCAAGGCCACTCACTCTTTCTGATATCGTCACACACAAGAAAGTGCTTTGTAGTTATCCAGTTTTTCTTCTAAAGGCGACTTGCCTTTTACCGAATGGCCTCCTTCAATCCTTTAACTCAGCCCGCATCTACGCTGTCTTGGGCACTCGGCCAGAAAGTGGGTAGTCCTGCACAGGAATAAGGCCTGGTCTTCAAGGGGCTGAACATCTCCGCGGACACCTCATTATCATTTTCAATTAGGAGTCTCATCCTAAAGGAATAAGGCTAACCATAATAAAACTTCCCAGAACTTCCTCCCAAGGCTTTGTGAAAGAAGGCCACGCTGCCCCTCCAGGCAGACAGACATGCAGGTGGACACAGAGCCTGGTGCACAAGTCCCACTCCGGGTGACTGCCTTCATGTGCCTCAGTCTCCAGGAGAGAAGGATGAAGACAGCTGCAAGCCATCAAGTCAGAATCAGCTGGAGAATTTGTTAACACTCACAAAGAATGTGGAGTTGCTTGTAGGAAGCACTTTCTCTCACTTTGTAAACATTAAGAAAATGGCTGTCTATCACTAGGACCAAAGACCAGTCCCATAATTAACTGTTCTCTAAGGCAAGGAAGGTACGATAGTAACAACTCCCTTATCTAAGGCTTCACATGACAGAAACATTTCCTACTGTTCAGTGCTAAAAGCCTCATTTGTATATACACTTTGCACAGAACATTTCCTATCTAAAGTATCTGTGCCCATTTAAACTTGAGTGTGAATCAGAGAGGAGGTGACTTCATTTCACATTACAAAACACTTTCTACTTTATGCTTTAGACGTATTACCGGACAACTGTGTTTTGAAACAGATAACTGTATTCACATATATGCCATTTGTATTGGTTTACAATTGAAGCATTTAATGTCACTTCTAGAAAAACTCCATTTTTACCAAAGAGCTCACCAAATGCATTTAATTATCATATAAAGCTGTTATATAATCTACGTTATATGCTGTAATTTGAATGTACCCAATACATCCAAACGTGTACCAGAGTACACAAGTGCACACGCACACACACTCTAAAACACACTCTAAAACAGTGTTTCTCAAAGTGTGGTCCATAGATGGAACCAGTCTGTAAACTGTTACTAGTTCATGATGAGGTAAGTAAAGATACTGCATTGTTTAGAAACTTTTATAGCAGATTTACAGAGTAACTGTATCTCTGTAAATACAATTTTTTAAAACGAGGCTTCTATTTTTACATTTTGTACTCTTATTTCATTTTTCTAGTCATTATTTTTGTCATGTTTTTCTAAAGTATCAGTCTATAAAGGAGGAAAACACAAACAAGATCGTCCTTCATCACAAAAAGTTTGAGAAGCACTGTCCCAAAATGTAAACCAAATACACAGCTCAAAACAAATTAGTAAGCTCATCGCCACTTAAAATTTTTACCGGTTTTCTGGAGAAGTAACCCTTAGAAAAGACAACGTAGACTTTTCCTTTCTTTTTGTCATTCATGCACAGCTGTCTTTTAAGGACTTGTTGACAGGAAAAAACAACAGGGCTTTTTCAATAACTCATACTTCTCTAGAAATAATCACTGAGCACATAGAACTTAAATACTTAAAAAGCACGTGGTACTAGAGGCATTTAGCAGAATTCCCATTGCTGCGGGAGATCTATGGAGATACTTTTCAGAGAGATTTCAACATGAGAAGCGCCTAATTTCCAATTAGAATGATCTAGCTGGTCATAGCTGTGTGATAATCTTAATGATTTAGGGAAAGCCTGGTAAGACATTCGTAATGCTCTCTGGAAGGGGACAGAGGAGGGCCCGTGTAAGCAAAATCTGTGAGCGCGAATAGGCAAGACGAATCGAATCCTGGACGCTTCTCAAATGTGTAAATAAGGACTCATGATAGAGTATGGCTCCAAGCAGGTTTGCCTTCATTTTTCTATTTCATTTTACGAGGCAACACTGCTCTACACACCCAGTAAGATTGCAAAATGCACACAATCCTGACTTGTAATCTGAAGTCTATCTACATTTTTACAGAAAGGAGTGAAAAACAACATAGTAAAATCTAATCCTCACTCCTACGTAGAACCTTAACGTTAAAAAAAGTTTTTTTTTAATTTAAAATTTGTAAAATTTAAAGTTTTCCTAAAGTTTGCTTAACACACTGTTGAGAGTCCCGTCTGCCCACGTTCAGAAGAGGCCTCCAGCTCCTGGAAGTGAGAAGGACCCTCACTCGGTGCTGTGTGAACGCCACACCTTGGAGCAGACACAATTCAAAGAAAAGACAAGCTTCGCAGGAACCCAAGGGCCAGGCTGCCTGAAGCCTTTTCCTCGGGCGGGCGCGCTAAGACGACAGCAATAGCTCTTCAGGCCACTGGAGAGGCAGGTGACGTGTTAAAAGGCCTCACTTGGCTGCAGCCTGAGGATGGAGCAGTGGCTGGAGCTCATTAGGGGCTTCAAGCTGACAAGAGGGAAGGGGGTGTCTGCTGTTCCTGCCCGAGAGGGCCCTTGGCGGTGGACCTGGACACCAGGGTGGTAGCCTGTAGTTCACCAAAGGGGGCCTGTGATAAGTCGGTTTCCAGGCCACCCCGAGGCTTGGTGCCCCACTTTGCCTCCTCCCTTGGCTTGAGAAGACCCAGGCCCCAAAGCTCATGTCTTCTACCAATCTTTCAGTCAAAGGCCCAGAAGGGGCCCTGAGCTTCAGGGCTGGTTAGAGATCCCCACATGGGGGAGTCAGGTGGGCGCTCCCTCCCTTTCCAGCCCACCCAGAGGGGCCTAAAACTAACCACAGCCACTCTTTTATTGAATATTCACTGGCTCTTAATATAAGGGTCCAGATAAAACACCCTCCCTCCCCAAGAAGCTTGCTAGAAAGAAACTCCTAGCATTCTGATTTGCTTAACGTAAATTTTGGCAAGTAGTAACTGCAGCGATCTAAGTTTTGAAAATAGAGACCAAAACTCAAGGGTAGCAAATACAAATGAACACTTCTCTGCCGGAGTCTTCCAGGAAGTTTAATAGTGAATAAACCTCTCCAGATACTAAACCTGGCTTGCAGTTGTGCCGCTTTCATTAGGAAGGACCCTGCCCTCAAAAGCTACCATCCGCTTGGGCAGATAGTCAAAAGTCACATGTCACTGGGAGATTCCTCAGAAGAGAAAGAACCAGAGAAACAGGAGAAGATATCACCTGTTTGGGAGTCTGCAATTCCAGATTCTGAATGGCTCCCACAGCAGGGAGTCTGAGAGATTAGTACAGACTGAGGTGACCAGGGGACTTCTGAAGGGGATAGGATCTGAGGTTTCTGTTTAAGGCGGGATTGTCTCTCAATGTCTGTTTCCCACCCCAGACAGTAAGCCCTCTGAGGGTTTCAGACTGTTCCGTTCGTCTCTGTGTTCTCAGGTTAGGGCAGTCCCTGATACACCGAAGATGCTCCAGAAAGAGTCACTGGATGAATAGTAAATGGAAAGAATGAGAAAAGACACTGAGGGACAGCCAGAGAAGGACTGTAAAACAAAGACAGAGATGTGTGTCTTTGGCTCTGACTGTAAACTTGGCATGGGAGGGAGGGTATGACAAAGGGGAAGGCTGAACGAATCTCAGAGGGCACAGCTGTACAGGGCAGACCCTGGGTAAGGAGATTTGTCAGTATCCGAGGCACAGCGGGTGGGCAGGGATGCCTCCCTTTAGTTCTCAAACTTGGGGGAGCGTCAGACTCACCAAGGGGGCTAGTTAACACAGAATGCTGCCCCCCACCCCCAAACACACACACACTATCCCAGATTCTCATTCAGTCCGTCTGGTGTGGAGGCCCAAGATGTGCATTTCCATCAAGTTTCCAGGTGATGCTGGTCTGCGGACCTCATTTTGAAAACCATGACTTCCTTTCTTCCCCATCCAGCTATTTCATATGTAAGCCTGAGAATATCTTTACTCAATTAAACTGGAGCCTAAAGGGCTTCCCTACTTGTGCCTAAGCAGGTAAGGAAAAAAAGAATGAGCAGCGTTTCTGTGATGGCAGCTGACATTAAAAAAGAAAGACTCCATGCAGAATTAAGATGTCTTCAGCTCAATTTCAATGATAAAGCTCAGCTTCTCAGACTGATATATCAGATCCCACCTGCTCACTGGGGCCTAGATTCTTCTTGCTGTGATCACAGAGTGAATGGCAGTGAGGCCTTATGCCCAATGTCCAAAGAGAAACTGGCAGAGTACCTATGTGTTAAAAGGGAGCTTTTCGTAGCTTTTATATTTTTTAAGGCATTATGGGAAAAAAATGCAAACATTAAAAGAAAAACACAAGCAATCAAAAATGTTCTTTTAAACTCAATGTTTTTCAACTGTTTAAAAGCTATGCCTTGGAAAAAAATTTTAAATCACTCTCGGAGCTGTCAAAATAAATGTTATGATTTTTAAATTAAGAATATTAAATCTACTTTTGCAAACCACCACTTCTGTCATCCCCACTAACAACAACAAAATCCACTGCTTTAACCTGCAGCCCTCTGTGGCCACTAGTGCTTCCGAGAGGCCCAGAGCCTAGTGGCCGCTGATTGACAGGTGCACAGAGCGGGCCGTGTAGCCCCTGCGGGCAGCATCACTGCTCGGGCTTGTGAGAGGCCCAAACTGGGAGCCCTTCTCTGCGCACCACTAGGGCTGTCTTTCTGACTCGCTGCGGGTCAAAAAAAGATGCAAAAGACTGCATTATGCTTTAACTCAATTCATCCCCCCAAATAGTGATCACCCCAGAGAGAAGGAAAACCCTCCATCTCATCCTACTCAGTATCTAAGGGAATTAATGCTACAAAAGGCATTTAAAAGAAGGTCAAAATTGATAGCTTAGTTCCAACTTCTGAAGGGAGGAAATGACTGGGGACGGTATGACTGACCACATGATCAAAGAGGCAGCTGAGAGCTGAGGCAAGTGGCCGGGGAGGGAGTGGAAATGGCTCCCAGCTTAGCTCATCCATCCAGGCGGAGGGATGCTGGTCCACACACAGAGGTGGGGCAGACAGGGGAGATCCCAAAAGACTCACTCCAGAACACCTCAAGGCCCGATGGTTTGTACTTCGTGTACATTTTCAAAAGCTTGTTCCAATTTCCTTTTGGAGTAGTAAGTGACAACTAGAAATCCAGGGCTTTCGAGTGTAGCAGGCTTAAGTGACGTATTGTCTCAACAGTCAGTTAACGAGGCAGAACTCAGCCCTGGTGTCTTCTGTTGGGGAAGGGTAGTTACTAGTGGGGCCCTCGGCTCCCAGAGAACTGGTCTCCTTCTACATCCTCACCAGGGTGAAGACCCTGGTGCCTGCTTTGGGATGAGTCACTGGTCTGCACACTAATGCCTGTGTCACTAAGTTCACATCTCTCAAGTGAAAGGCTCCTAATCCAGAGGGTCCCCAATCTCCTCAACTACACCATCCTGTGTGACCACTCGTGTGATTACTGGTTGCTGAGGAGTCCAGAAGTGCCCATGCTGACACTAAAAATCATAAAAACGAGGCATTTAGGGTAATGCCCATGATTCAGAACGACGATTTTTCCTCATGGATCTAGCCAGTTTGAAGAAAAAAGAAGCTAAGACGAGACATGTGACGAGTGTCTTCAAACGGGCTAGCAGAGGCGATTTCCTCACTCTGACATCCTGAGCCACCAAACCCAAAGTCCTGTAAGTGGAAACACATTCTTTCAGTTTCTTTTGGGGGCAGTAGAAGAAGAAAGGAGTGCCCCTGGCAAAACTACTGAGTGTGCGACAGTCTTCCAAGAGCAGAAGAGAGGCTGGCCAGAAATGCTGGTGAGACAACTTCTGAAACAGAATATTCTCAGCTCTCCTCTCCTCACCCCATACACCTGCCTTACAATGCGCTCTGGATCCTCAGAAGAGGTGGTCCAAATGGAGAGCCTCTGCTCCTAACCAGGACACCTCCCACCAGCTATGGGCGAACTCTGGGAAAAGGCTCTTCTGTCAGACAGTCACACAGCAGCTCCCAGGAAGGAAGGAGAGGCCCCAACCTCCTTCTACGGGGGGAAGCCAGGTTTGCTCAGACAACTTTCCACACTGTTAAAATATTACACCTTAAAAAACACCCAGGACTCAGAAATCTGATAACACCTATGCTTTTAACACCCCTCCTCCCCCAAGTAACAACAGAACCCACCAGGAGAACAGAAAGGCCACCCTGAAGGGACATGCTAGGTGGTGGTGCCGCAGATCGGCAGATCGGGGAGAGAGCTGACAGAAAGGGGGGTCAACCTGAAAGGATCTCCCAGCGGGGGTGTGCCATGCGCTGTGGCCGGTGCAGTTCCCCCAAAACCGGGGTGGTGAGCCTCCAGGAGGCGCTGTGGGTCAGCACTCCTGCAGACCCCAAAGTGATTGCCTCTGGCCTTAGGGAACGGCAGAAACACGGGCAAAATTCCAACGGGGAGGGCTTCCCTGGTGGCGCAGTGGTTGAGAATCCACCTGCCAATGCAGGGAACACGGGTTCGAGTCCTGGTCCGGGAAGATCCCACATGCCGCGGAGCAACTAAGCCCGTGAGCCACAAGCACTGAAGCCCGCGCGCCTAGAGCCCGTGCTCCGCAACAAGAGAAGCCACCGCAATGAGAAGCCCGCGCACCGCAACCAAGAGTAGCCTCCACTCGTCGCAACTACGGCAACGAAGACGCAACGCAGCCAAAGTAAAATAAAATAAACAAAAAAATTCCAACAGGGAGAAAGCCTCTGCGTGTTTACAGACAGGGTGAGGACTCCCAGAAGACAAGGGAGGGTTAGTAACTGAACACCTAAAGCTGCCCGGATCGGGGAAGCTTTTTTTTTTTTTTTAAACCCAAGCTCATCCAGGATGAGGTCCCTGCAGTAACATCCATGCTAATTGGTAAGTAAGACAAAGCCTTCCCTAACAAATCAGCAATGTAATTATGAAGCCAGTCACTAGATCAAGCCAGTTAGGCGCGCTCGCCGCGGCTCCGAAGCTGTAACCCGACACCACTGTTTGCCGCGGCGCCTCCCCGGGCTCTCCGGGCGGCGCGGGGGACACGGGCTCGGCCGCAGGCACTGCACGGCCGCGTAGCCGCGATCAGGCTCTGCACTTGGACCCGGGGCGCCGCGAACAATCCTCCTTGCTTTCTTGACAGCGTCTTAAAGCCTGGGAGACAAACATAAATTAAGCCAGGAAGGCAACCTCGAAGTCAATTAAAACAACAACTTTTACGGTTTGGGGATGTCTTCCTCAAGTCTACATTTTAAGAAACTCTAGCTTTCCCTCTCAGGATTTTTACACACTTCTATTAAATTGAAGACGGTTTCTGACGCTGCTGGTTTGTCAAACATCATATTTTCTCTTGGAAAAAGAAAAGGACGTTTAAAAATGTTGACAACTAATTTCATTTAGTAGGCAAATTCTGGGAGAGAGTGTTTCAAATGAGTATTTCTTTGGAATAAATTACAGCCTTGTTAATAAACATCTGGAAAGCAACATGGGCTTTTTAGAATGTAACTGTTAAGTACTAGAAAATGTTTCTAATATCCTGTCTTACTGGTTCCTCCGCCAGCTGGGAATTTTAGGTTTTAAACCTAACTCTTAGGAAGCTAGGGACACCAGTCACCTCTTCCAAAGATACTGAGAATGCCAACAATTCTCTTATTTTACCTAACAATTCTGGCTAAAAGCACTGCACACCTAAAGTAAAAGATTGAGCCGAATTATACAGTTTCTAAACTTAAGTTTAACAAAAACATAACATGATACGATGCCTGGAATTTGCTTTAAAATGTTCTAGAAGAAAACGGCCGTGAAGATGAAACAAAACTGACAAAATGTTGATAACTGTTGAAGCCGGGTGATAAGCACAAGGGATGCATTGTACTCTTCTCTTTAAAGTTTGAGTGTGTTGGGAATTTTCCATAAGAAAAAGGTAAAACACACACACACACACACACCCCCACACACACCAATACATACTTTTAAAATTCTACAAAGTAAAAAATCAAATAAGCACGATAAACTATTTACACCCTTAGCGAGAACTTATATTAACTTGATAGGTTATTTTACATAGAAGAAAGCTATAAATGCTCTATGTAAACAAGCACGCCCAGTACAAGTGGAGACTCCTCTTAAGCTTTGAAAGAGCATATCACATCTAACCACGAGGGGGCGCAGCAGAGCAACAGGCACTCCTGAAGTCTGGTTATTCACTGCAATTTCTAACTAGAGATCTCTCAAAGCATGCACATTTCCAAGATTGTTCCCAAATTCAGGTCTCCATAGGACACTGCTAAGCAAGCCAAGAGCCCCGCAAAGACCAAACTAAATTATTTTATGCTATGGTTCAAAATCTGGAAATACTACATGTAAAAAAGGTTGTTGTCTGTATATAAGTAACACTGATGTTTCCAAAACCATGGTTAAAAAATCCATGGAGGACTCCTGAAGTGAGAACAAACACACAACAACAAACATACAACCCGAGTTGATAAGATGTGGACTGGGAGAAGCCAGCAGTTCAGAATTTCCAGTGGGGGCATCCTAAGGTGATTCTCAAGGTTAGCAGTAGGAATTTTACTAGGATAGAAAAGCCTTCAATAATCCTATTGCTTCTTAATAACAGGAAATTACCTCCACACTGAACAGAAATGGCTTCAGGCAGTTATTTGGGAAAACTTCATAAAGAATATTGGGGAGGAGCCGTTTAATCGTAAAGTGTAACTCAGGTAACCTTAAAGAGATAATGAAGCAAGTTGATTGTATAACTTGCTGGAATTCTTCCTATTCAAATTACAAGTTGAAGTTCTACGATATTGTATGTTCAATAACAGTGTTCATAAGACACCAACTATTACCACCAATCCTTCCATATGAAACTTGGCAAACATGAACTATTATTATGTTTTTATAAATAATATATTATTGTAGTCATTAAAATTATGATGCTAGTCCACACTAATTTGGTGTCAGGAACACATCTTTAGCATGCTGAATCTAAAGCCTCATTATCATTAAGGGAAGGAATTCTTAGATTTTAAGTTCTTTCCCTTAAGATTATGTGCCAGTAAAGGCTAGCCAGCCTCACCCCACCCCCATTCCCATGCATAATGAAAATATTTTTTTCTCCAGTACTTGTAATTGCCTGCATGGGATTCTGGTGTCAACCCTCCTGTACCATCTTTTCTCCAAAGATACCTTGTTTTTCCTCTCACACTAGAGACCCTTCATATACAAGGTCAGAGGGGAAAAGCTTAGGGTAGAAACCCAATGCTTTGCCAAAAGTATGTGGCAGTGTTTTGGTTTTCTGTTGTTGTTTTAAAGAGCGCTCTCAGATACATAAAACAGTCATACTAAAACAGGTAAATATAATTTCCTAGAACAAATCTGTGAAAAATAAAATTGCATCTTAATTAAAACAAAAGATCACCATCTAGGTTTTGTTAGCCAACTAACTTGCCACTGAATAAAACTAACAAAAACGAAGTATGCTATGTCGGGAAGTGTTTTTATGAAAGTGTTTCTTACAGGTTATTATTAGTTTTTAATCATCTTTGTTTTCAAATTGGGGATGCTTTATTACTGTGAAAAATCACTTAAAAGAAGACATGCTTTATATTCCTCACAAATACAGAACATATTTCTTTTAACTTTCACATGCAATCTAAAGAGGAAAACCAGATAAATATTCTTTATTTACTTATTTACTCACTGAGTAAATCTAAACACTGTACTGTATGGTCTAAACCTGGATTCCTTAAAAGAAAACTATCACATTTTTACAATATGACATATGGGTATAAAAATTTAAGGTACATGATAAAAGACATATACTTAAGAGATGCGTAAAGGGGAGGAGATAACTATTCTACTATGTAAATATCTGTTTCATATAAGCAACGTACATATTCAGAATGTTTACTTTAGTTAATTCTAAGAACTAGGCAGGCTCCTGTTAAGGTTTTACAAAGACAATTTAAACTTTATATCATATACTTGAATAATTCACAAAGTAGAAAAAGGAAATGAGGATACAAACTATGCTTGAGAGCAGTGAATGATACTTAATAAAGATGGCAGCCATTCATTTTTTTAAATAATTATTTTGGGGCTATTTTGAGATAAAAGTATTTCTTCCCAAGGACTTCTGGGTATTGATAATTAATGACCCACAGAACTTTATTTACACAAAGTCATTTAGTCAAATACAATAAAATTAATCAGAGCACCACACTGAATGTAATAAATATTTATTTTCTAAGGAAACTACCTGTCAGAACTTCAACTTCTATGATCTTCAAGGACCTTTAAGGAGACCTGCCTCCAACCCACCCCACTGCCACCCCTGAACATCCTGCCTATCTTTAGGGGCTTCAGAAGCAAGAAGGCAGGTGCCACTTGAGGAATCCACGCTTTGAATTTGTTAACCAGCTACTGTTAGACAGCTAACAACCAACACCAGGTAAAATCTATTTTATTTTATATTTCCGGCCATAATAAAAATATTTTTAAAAGCGGTCTGTTTAAAAAACTGTTCAGAAAAGACCATCACCAGGTTTGTGACAAGCACAGAGGCAACGCAAAAATTTCTTCATCAGCTACGGACCACGCATGGTGCTCAAATTCCTCTGCCAGTTGGGTTTTCTACGACAGCAGAGAAGACAGAGAAGTACACACATACATGGAGATTCCCTCCTCAAAAAGGGAAAGAAATCTGAAAAGCAAATCTGTATCATGTATTATTGTAAAATGGGTAACCACTAAGGGAGGATCAGATTAAAACAGTCACCACCTCGTTATCTCATTGGTGTGGCTAGAATTTTATGCAAACCTGTTCTGGTGCAGAGATGACCTTGGGACTTTCAGATTCCCAGAGTTTAACTCAACACTTCTAAACACCAGGGTGGGGTACTCCAGCAGGCCTGCCTGAAGCCCGGGAGCTGCGGCTGGCGTGGAATGATAAGCAGTCAGCCAGGAGAGCAGAGCAAGGGGCTAAAGGTTGATTTGCAGCAAGTAACGCTTCATTATTTAATTTTCTTACCACGGCATGATCAAGTAATACTTTTTACTTTTGTTCAACAGGTTCACACAGACAGCTAGAAACACGAGTGAATGAGTGTGTGTGTGTGTGTGTGTCCTGAAGAGTGAGAATTCCTTCCCCTTCACTATTCTACATGAAACTCCTTAGAAGCACAAAAATGCCTGGTTTATCATCTTGCTTTCAGTTAACCACCTATGAAGGTTTTTAAAGGAAAAAAAGCTTAGAATTAAATAGCAACTCTGCAAAGCTACAGGTTTTTGCAAAGGGACAGAAAGATAGTAATTCAGACATGAATTCGTTTTAAGAGCTGAGGTTTGCTGCTACCTGGAGTTACTGGAGAAACAAAGCTGCCTTTGGGCACCTAAAACTAGTCAGACCTGCTGTAGCAGCTGCACGGTCGGCTCCAGAGCTGTCCTCCACTCTCCTCCCTCCGGCCCCCACCCCGCGCATCCGCATTGCTCACTCCACTCGGGGCGGCGCCGAACGGGCACACTCAGCCCTCCTCTGCCGTCCCTGCTCAGGGGCAGGGCCAGCTCTGGACACACGGCGTGCAAGTGTAAGAGGAGGCCAGACAAGAGAGCAGATGCTGACTCCATTCTGAACTGAAAGCTGCAGTTGGTGCGGAATACAGCTTCTGTGTTCCCAGGTTGCTAAGATAGATACATCAAATTGTGGGGTTTGCTTAAGTGAATCCTGGCAGGGATTCCCAATTAAGTTGAGAGGAGGGACGGGAGATCTTGAGAGGAGACGAAGGAGGCTTTCCAGCTTCAGCAGCCCTCAGACCACAAAGACAGCAGAATTTCCTTCCAAAAGGGAGTTTTCATTGTCTCTATGTGGTGCTTGTTTAAATGATAAGCATCTGTTTTGTCCTATTAGGAATCATATGTTTTCAAAGATATTGCGATGTTTTTATTTTGAAATTTTTATTTGTATTTCAAAGAAAATTTTTAGACAGCCAAGCATGTTTTTGTTTGTCTCATGATCTTCAAGGAAAAAAAAAAAAAAACAAGGCATCTATTTATTACCCAGAATAGGAATGTCGTCTTATTGGCCTGACATATGCCATTCACAGATTCATACAAAGAATGAACTGCCACACAGTGCTCATGGAGAAAGACACTGCTCCACACAATGAGTGATGGGCGCTCCAGGGGACAGTGCTGCTCACAGGGTTTCCCAGCATCTGCACGGAGGGCACAAGTTTGCCTTTAACACCAACCGCACTAGCCACTGGAGACAATAATTTCTTTTAAAAGATACGCTAACTTTGGTTAGTTGCTCTTTCCTTCAAGAATATTGAAACTAAATTAAATATCCACCCATTTCTTAAGCAGGAGTCCTAGCTTGGGGGTTTCGGCCAACTGTTTAAGGAATAATTATTAACAGTCAGTAGAAAATATATGATATGTGCATATGCAGTGGCCACTGCATTTTTAGATGTTCGTGTTCTGCTGGTCAGTGTTGATTAATGGAAAGACCTATGAAAGTAGCTGTTACCCTTATTTCAAGGCCATTTTCACTTAAAACTGGAGCTTGCCCTCTGGTGCCTTGAGCATACACCTGATCTTTGCACTCAGCAATCAGAGACACCTCTCTCTCGTCTCTCTGCCCCCTCTCCCTCTCTCCTTTGGCAAGAAACTACTGCAACTGCAGCTATCTCCTATAGGATAGGCCGTAACAGTAAATATGAAATTTCTATAGCAACAAAATTTTAAGAAGTTCTACAAGTGAATTAAAGTTCACACTCCTAAATGCCATATTTACCTATATATTTTAAAAATCTCTGTTGTAATACTGACAAAGTCGTCTTGTTTTTTATTGACATAAACAAAATATAAAATAAAGCTGCATGCTTTTACTAGTGTTCTCTAACAAGGAACCACAGCAAAAGAAACCTCTAAGGGTTTCTGTTGTAACTTTTAACTTTCTTAAATAGCTAAAGTGTAAAATATTTTGACCAAGGGCAAACTTTTGGTATAATTTGCTACTGATAATTTGAAGTATGCTTTTATTTTTATTTATTATTTTCTGTCAGTTTAATTTTTGACAGAAAAAAATCTTTATGTATTTGTATGTCTGTATATATGTATATATCTTCAACCTCCCCTTATATGTTTTTTATCTGTTTTGTGTGTGTGCGCCTTTCTAAGTAGCATTGTAACTTTTATTTTGTCATTGGAACACTGTTTAAAATAGCATATGCCAAAAGCTATCAGCTGCTACACAAATTTGAGTTTTAAAATATCAAAATATATACTAAGTATCTCATTATTAATAATTCAGTTCATGGCAAATGGATAAAATTTATATTTCAGCTTCTCAATTAAATAAAAAAGCTTTCAAGGGGACAATTCAGCAAATAGAAGTCTAAAGGTTTTCTAAATCTGAGTTAGTACCCCTTTCTAATTTTTTTAAGGGAAACAGGCCGGAGCAGCTGTTACCTAAGAAGCTGTGACACTCGCCTGACAATAAAACTGTTCCCTAGGACACTCGTGTCGTACACTTGGTTGGTATTATAAAATGTGAGTCTTCTCTCCCACCTATTGTAAAAACACAAGGAACAGAGCTGAATGTTTAAGAAAAAGAAAGGCTGTCAAATCCATTTCATAAGATTTCTCACCTGACAGCAACATGGTTATGCACATTTTAATTAGGGGAGAGGAAAGAAATAAAAATTATGTTAAAGGGCTCCAAACCTGATGAACAACATAGACAACTTTACATTAACATATGATATTTCCAAGTAAATCAATAAAGCTAAAGGAAAATTTCTAACATTTATCTCTCTTTTTGTCGTTTTTCCACGAAGAAATTGCTAAAATGAACAGGAAAGCGGAGATGCAGGAACGAGCTCTTCTTGCTCGTGCCAGAAGCAGGGATCTGAGGATGGGTATTTTCATCCTCAGAGCACACCCTACTACACTCAAATCAGAATAGACGGCTATAAAAAGGGGGAGGACTGGGAGGAACTCTAGGGGTGAGATACGCCTTCTGAGTAGCTGAACAACTACCCCCCCCATCAGCAAAACAACCCAGAGGCAATCAGGTGGACTGTCCTCCAGGGGTTGAGTGCAGCCAAGAGCCCACTTCACTCTTGTCAGAGACTAGTCCCTAATTATAAAAGGCTACTTTGAACACTTAAGGCCTCAGGGATCCTATTGGCTACAACTTCTAGGCTCTTTACACACATTATGTACATTTCTTGACATATATTGGGAAATCAAACAGTATATTTCATGAACAAAGCTTGAAAACATATACTGTCTTCCTTAAGACCAAATGAGGCTGCCCGACTTAATTAAAATTAAAACTAGTATGGTCTGAGGCTGGATGTCTCGCCCTGATGATTGTCCTTCCCCACTCAGTGCCTGTAAAAACTTCCTTTCCACCTCCTGAAACATCCTGAAATTAACCAGCTTGCAAGCAAAAAGTTATTCTAAAACAAATTATATCTAATCTTTTTGAGAAATTTAAGGATAAACACAGAACTCTAATCTCAATCTATTACTATTACTTCTGCTAAAAGTAAGATAACTCGTGGCCAAGGGGGAAAAAAAACAATTTATGATCTTTCTCTCGATGCAGTGGCCCTCTGACGGCACCCTGTCTTAATGGTACAAAGTCCAGGGCTTGGGACAGCTGGCTCCCCTCAGCCCCCTCCCTTTCAGTCATAGGCGGTCACGACCAAGATGACTTGTAGATTTCTAACTTAAAAACCAATGAGACATCAAGTTTAACATACATACACATTCAAAATCAATTCACTTGGGTACGGGCGAAAAGAGGGTGGAGAGGTACGTTTTTAAGCTAAAACACAGGGAAATTAACAGAAACACACTAAAGTAAGTTGGATGCAAACCCGGCCACAGAACTCAAGAGTGAAGCAGCCTTCGCGCCAGCAATACGAGCCTTAAAAAAAAAAAAGTCTCGCACGTTCACAACAACACAACCGCCACAACACGCACACATATCCCAGCTGTAAAAGCGACAGCTCCAAGCTCCCTCCGCCCCACCGCTGGGTTCTGGTTAGCTCCCGACCCCCTCCTGACCCCGGTCCGTGACTGCCCGTCCCCTGCCCTTCCCCCAGCAGATCTGCCCGCGAACGCTGGGGGTCCCCGGCGCTGGCCCCGGGGGTCCAAGGGAGCGGGGCAGGGAAGCAGCCGGAGGGAGTGCTCCTCCCGGTACCTGCTCCAGCCCAGGTCCCTCCCGCCGAGGCGCCCACGACCCTCGCGGCCGCCCGGGCCCCTCCTCCGCCCTCCCGGCTCAGCCGGCCCTGGCGAGGTCCCAACGCCGCCCCCACCCACCGGGAGCCCAGCGCATCCAAGAATCCCCTCCAACCCGGCGCCGGGAGAACTTACCACATGCAGCTCCACCTGGGAACTAACACATCAGGAGGGGTTTCTGCCCACTCCTCAAGCTACTCCCGCTCCATGCGGAATCCCCCGCTCCGGGGGCCCGAGGGTGGCTCCGAGGAGCGGGCTGGAGGCGAGACCGAAGCTAAGACTCCGCCGTCCTCTGCCTGCGCGCTCGGAGCATTATACAATGGTGGAGGAGGAGGAGGCGGCGGCGGCAGGCAGCGGAGGAGGAAGCGGGAGGCGGGCGGAGGGGGCGCCCTGACCGAGCTAGCGGCAGCTAGTGCTCCAGCACTCGCTGTGCAGGAGTGACGTGCGGCCAGCGAGCCTCCCGCGAGCTCCGGGCGCTGGGCTCAGCAGGCCCCGCCCCTCGGCCCGCCCCGCCCCTCGGCCACCAGGCCCCGCCTCTTGCCGGGCCCCGCCCCCTCCCCCGGAGGTCCCGGGAGGCGCGATAAATGCCTAGCGGGGCCCCGGCCGCCCCAGGAGCAGGAAGGGGCAGGCGGAGCACGCGAGACGCCGGGTGGCAGCGCCGCCCACGGCTCCCTTCCCAGCCGGGGCGTCCTTGATTTTCTCTTAAGGGAAGGCTTAAGGAGCAGGGGAGAAGAAAAGAGACACTCCGGCCAGGGGACCACAACTAACCACCAAGAATCCCCTCACACCACTCATGCAAATGACGGAGCCGCTAGTGACAAAGGCGGCGGCGAGAGCCGCGCGCGCACAGCCCGCTGAGTCGCGCGACCGCAAATATGACAAGCATCTGAGCTATTCTGCAACTTGGGGCCGGTTAGCCGGGCAGGCAGGGTCCCGGGGGGAAATGGGGGGAGAGAAAATCAGACCCCAAGGCGCGGCGTTCACGCTGCCAGCGGAGCTTTCGAGACAGGCGTTCCGGGAGGGCGGGGGCGGCGCTCCCGCAGCTGAGACCCTCTCCGATGCCCCAGTCTCAGGACGCACGAGTGGCCCGCAGAGACGTCCGAATGACAGGATGGGTGGGGGCTCCAGCTGGAGCTGGGGACAGAAAATTCCCTTTGCGTGCAGTGGCCTCAGCCCAACACTTGAAATGGGTCACCAAGTCAAGAGTACCTTCGGAACAGGACGGAACCGAGTTGCATCCTTCGTGGCAGGCCGCGGCCGTGGTGCAGACCCGGCAGCCGGCCGCCTACCCTGGCAGAGCCCACGCAGGTAGGCAAGCCAGGCTTGGATACGCAGGGGATACCGAGGCGCAGTTTCACATTGCTAGCCTTTTCTCTCTCCTTTCTTGAACTACTTACATTTAGCAGGTAAATTTATACTAGTTGGGAGAGGTTGTGTGTACGGTGCGAATTTTAAAGCCCTAGGAAAGGAGAGCTCCCCTAGAAAATTAATGATTATTTTAAAAATTACATGCGCGTTCGGTGTAAAGATGTTACAAAAAGTAATTCAGGCACCTTAAAACTTTGGCTGCCACCCCAATCAATATCGTCTCAGATCTCTTTGGAGCTTAATAGTCCACTATACTAGTTATGTTTAAGGATAATAAAGCTTTAAGACCTAACATAAAGGTGATTATAGGGCTTCCCTGGTGGCTCAGTGGTTGAGGGTCCGCCTGCCGATGCAGGGGACACGGGTTGTGCCCCGGTCCGGGAAGATCCCAAATGCCGTGGAGCGGCTGGGCCCGTGAGCCATGGCCGCTGAGCCTGCTCGTCCAGAGCCTGTGAGAGGCCCGCGTACCGCACAAAAAAAAAAAAAAGGTGATTATAAGTCGTTAACATCAAGACAAGTTTACACCTATTGGAACTGTTCAGTAATGATTTGTTATCAATCAAATCGATGATCTTATTGAAATTAAACCTGGGCTAAAATGTTGGTAGACGGAACAATGTTTCTTGTTTTATCTTTCAAGGGAATGAAAAAGGTGTTTACTGGCCCCTCAG
Organism: Lagenorhynchus albirostris; assembly: GCF_949774975.1. Lineage (NCBI taxonomy): Eukaryota > Metazoa > Chordata > Mammalia > Artiodactyla > Delphinidae > Lagenorhynchus > Lagenorhynchus albirostris. The sequence goes on along the minus strand of NC_083107.1, from coordinate 34,865,397 downwards.
TATAATTAAAAGGTTACACAGGTTTTTCTTTAAGTATAACCAATGCCAGAAGCTAATTATTTGTGGATATCTTTGGAAAGTTTCATTACAGTGGCATTCCAAATTACACATCGTGGAAGTAGTGCTCAGGGCCCTCAGCAAATCCTGTTCAGTTTGTGCCTGGGTGGCATAATATTCAAACATTTTGCCGTGAAGCCAAGATATTTTTCATTTCTAGAGTTCTGCCTTTCAGAGAGGACACTACCTACCAACAGTTTCCTAACAACCCACTCACTTATACTTTCAGCGCTCAGTTTAAGGAGAAGCCATTGAAATAGAAGCTGCAGTAATCTCTTCCTGTGATATCTCTGTAGCAGAGGCCAGAGGCTCTGTTGAAATTAAAATAAATTGAAACTGTTATTCATGAATTGAAGTGAGCAGCAAGTTAGACTTGCACAATTTTTGTGACGCTTGGATATTTTCTAGCAAATGAATTACCAAAAGAACTAAGATCAAAGAGACAATTTTTAAGTCTTCAGAGTGGACGCTTGATTCTGCTAAAGTACGTATTCTGTGTGTGCTCAGTAAAGGTTTGAGTTCTTAGGAAAGCAATCTAAGTTATGGGGGAAAATGTTTTTCACCTTTCCACACTTTTGAAGGTAAATGTCTTATCCGTGCACATGTTATATATAAGTCCCACTTCCCCCACTTCTAGATTCTGGCATCTTGTACCAAGATGATGAAGTGGCAGCTTCAACAGCTGCAGATGTAGTCCCACACCAGGTGGTTCATGGCCCCCTCCCCTGGGGCCAAGTCCCCCACAGGCCAGCAGAGCCATTTCTGCCTGGTCCTGGGAATCCAACACCATGAGGCTAAGGAAAGGCCCTCCTTGAGCTTTTGAAGTCAACTCCCTTCAGTATGCATGATTTAAAAAAAAAAAAAAAAGTATGTGTGTATACACACACACACACACACACACACACACACACACACACATATACATATATATATATATACACATACACATACATATATATATATATAGTTTATTCCTAGCAAATGAACAAGAAGTGCTTAGTGAACACATAAGTGTGGTTTTCACACTTTCACTCTCTGGAACATTTAAAAGTCCATTTACAATAATCCTACCCTCAGGATTTAGAGTTAGGAGCTTCTCCCTCTCACTTTCACATACAAAAAATTAGGCCAGTCATCCACATTTAACTATCAGGAACATACCTGTTTAGGGAGAAAAGAAATACTGCTTTTGTAAGTATAGAACTGTGATGGTAATTTTTAAAAATACTCATGAGTTTAATTTCAGAGCGGTACTTCTCAACATTGCTTTGTAGTTCTGGGTACTAGTTTGCACTTCACTGCTTCTCTTGAAAGTTTCTGTGCCCTCACATCTTGCAAACAACCAGACTACTGCACTAACTGAAGGCCACTTTTAGCACTTAATTAGTATGCACCAAAGAACTGACACAAGGACAAGCTGTCTACATAAACTGAGAAAGACTTTAGGACAGTTTTCAAGCTCATTCTTTCTCCTTTATTACATTTTACCTTTCAAGTTCCACATGAAATACTGGTAATAATCATCCATCTATATACCTTGGAAATATTGGTCTTATGCCCCTACCCCCTCAATAAACGTTTCAGTTATTAAACACATTATATACAGCCAGCTGGGCTAAATAATCTTTTCGTGGAAAATACAGAGATCCTAACTGAATGTGGACTTCCCATTCACTGATCACTGAAATCTATTAATAAATCTTCAAAATAAAGTCTGGACGTCTCACATCACCTAACTGATTATCAAAGAGTTGATACAGGATACGATGATTTGTTAAACTAAACACTCTCACAAAGATGGCATGGACAGGTTCAGTACTTTTCAGCCACTAGCAAGTTAAAACGTCACGGTACCAAAGGAGCCAGTTAACTTCTCTACTACTGCAGATTCTTCTCCATCTCTTCGCCCTACGTGTGTCAGGTTTTTTCCTGCCTCTCCCTGAAGTCACGCTTCACAAGAAGAGAGCTTCAACTCCGGTGAGGGGCTGCTCTTGCAAAGCTTCCCTCCTTGTTATTGGACTGCTTTGCAATGACTGCCCCTTATGTTCTGGGAGAGGGTCATTTTTTCTGTTAGCAATACATGACTTTTTCTCTCTTAAAAATCTGATAGTATTTAAATCCTAATTTGGAAGAACATCTTAATGATAATATTGGAAGAAAATGCTCTTAAAACCATTTTCTTTTTTCTGGCATTTTTGATTAGTCCCTTCTAACCATTTCTAGAGGAGATGGCATCTGTTGAGCATGAGCTTCCTCCCTACTTCATTTGCCACTATTTTCCGGTAAAATCCTCAGATAAATGGTGAGGTCCACTTCGGAGCGGCCCTCCTTAGAGACTCCAGCTCTTGCGTTCATCCTCTCTCAGCTGGAAAGCGAAGGCCTTGGCTGGTGACAACTCCAGTGCTCCCTTCCTGCCAGATGCCACTCCGCCAAGACTCGGTGGGTGCTTCTCAGAAACCTCTCTCCTTGTCCCCAGTTCCCCACATGGCACTACTCTCCTGGTGGCCTCTGCAGGTTGACCCTGTACTTCCTGTCTATAAACCATTCTCCCTTCTTGAGCAGTTTACACTCTTCTCAAGGTACTCAGCACTCCGGGCTTCCCTAGAAAACTTCAATGAATGTTAGAAATCATGTAGCCTCCAGACCATCCTTGTCCCTGGGAACCAGCTTGGTGAGAGGAAGAGTCCTGGAGTAGGAGTTTGAAGATCTTGTACAAATAAATCTCTTAGCTATGATTAATCATTGACTTTTTAGTTTCTTAATCTGCTATGTCACAGATTTAGGATAAGCACTGGTTCCGGTGAAAAGAACACAGGTGGTTGGTCAGAAGATCTTGGGTCTAGTTCCTCAGCCAGTCAGCAGTGAAGCTGAATCAGGGCCTTGACATCATGGGACCCGCATCCACACCCCACAAAATGAGGCACTAGGGCTCAGGGGTTTCTGTAGCCCCTTCCCAGAACTAAGAGTCTATGAAAAGGTGACTACAATGGGGACTGCCTTCACGGAGGAGTTTAGAAGAATATAAAACCAACTTCACATCCTATTTTCTGTGATACACATTCTCATATCTATTGTAGAAACGATCTAAGATTGTGTACCTTTAAATCACCTGTGAGTAAAGAGGTCATTTAAGAGAAGTATGGTGATTTCGGGAATGTAAATAACGTATTTAAACCACTTTTTGAAGTCTCAGCTGTAGAAATTCTACTTTGAGGAGTTAAAGTCAAAGCTTTAATGTGTATAGATGCCCAGGAAATACCTCTAAGTTCAGGCTATGAAGTATCATTAAAAATAAACATGTGGACAGTTTAAATGGAAATAGCGCATACAACAAAAAATGAATCAGCTCTTTGCCACTGTGAATTTTTATTGGTTTTCGGAGGAGACGTAACACTTAGGTAAGACTTTATCTTTTCTTTTAGTCACCAACGCAGAACTGTTCTTTAGAGACCTGTTGCCAGAATAAACAAGACTTTTTCAAAATTATCCAACTGTCCAATAATACTTGCTTTAAATTGAAAAATATGTATTTTTCAATTAAAAAAATTTATATTTAAAATTTCAGAAATGCAGAGTGAAAGTCAAGTAGGAAGAAACAAAGGCAAACATCTCAGGTAAACACCAATGCTACATTAGATACACTTGTGTAACTAGTCAATTGTTTTCCTAAACATGCTCTAAATATTGAACAAAAGATTTTATCTTGCTGAGTAATATTTGTTTCAAAACTGCTTTCTTAGAGAAGTCTTGTTTGAGGTATATGAAACTCCTTAAATGGGCAATCATCAGAGAAACTGGCTTTTAAGGAGAAAATAATAGTGTGAATGAGCTATATGTAACTTCCCTTTTTAAAAACAGAAGTTGAATCTGTAACACCAAATTTAGAAAGGAGAGTGGATGGCAGCAAATACCACGAGAATATCATCTATAGCATAGACGCCCACTGCCGTTCTGTTCTGTTACAAATAAATGTACACTCTACAAACTCGAATTTGCTCAAACAATGCATGTATTTAATTGTCCCTAAAGATGATTCCTTTCAAAGAAAACATACATATGAGTCACATCAAATTTAAAAGACTCATTTAAAAAGTGCCAGATTCCCTGACTTTGACTACAGTGATTCATTTGGCCTCATTACACAGAAGACAGCATAGTCCATACTGGGACTGCTGATAAATAGCTTTTGTGGGAGTAGTATTGGTAATTTCAACACCATTTATATTTCCTTTTACTTTCCTTTAAGTTATTAAAGCCCAAATTATAGGGCTTCCCTGGTGGCGCAGTGGTTGAGAGTCCGCCTGCCGATGCAGGGGACACAGGTTCGTGCCCCGGTCCGGGAAGATCCCACATGCCCCGGAGCGGCTGGGCCCGTGAGCCATGGCCGCTGAGCCTGCGCGTCCGGAGCCTGTGCTCCGCAATGGGAGAGGCCACAACAGTGAGAGACCCACGTACCGCAAAAAAAAAAAAAAAAAAAAAAGCCCAAATTATAAAGGTTGAAAAGAATTTTAATGAATCAGACATTCATTTTTAATCAATCCTGATTTGTTATCACTTTAGAACTGTTAGACATGCTCTTAGTTTTAGTGATAAAAAAAAATAACAGCTATAAAGATAAAGACTCCAGAATTACTATTTTCACATTATAGCCAAAAATGAAAAGTGAGAAAATAAAACCTTTCCAAAAGTTCATCTGATGAAAAGAACAGAATTAATGGGGAGATACACCATTTAGGGACAAGAATACTTAATACTATATAAATATCAATTCTCCCCACAACTCATCAATAAATTAAATATGATTCCAACTTAAATCCCAATGCTCCCCTCTCCCCACCCATGGAACTTTAAAAGCAAATCCAGAAATCATCTGGAATAGCAAAGGACAAAAGATAGCTGTAGTAAGTTTAAAGAACAAGATGGGAGATGTGTCCCATCAGATATCAAGGTTTATTATAAAGCTCTAGTAATTAAAACAGAGTGGTGCTGGCAAGGGATATATAGATCAGCAGAATAGAATCGAGTGTGCAGAAACAGACCCACACATATACAGAAGCATAAAATATGACAGAGGTGAGGTTACAGATCAGTGGGAAAGAACAGGCTATTCAATAAATGACTAAAAAGGTCACCCGGTTACCTGCACAGAAAAATAAAATTAAATGAGGTACCTGACATTTTTAGAAAAAATACATTTCAGGTGGACTAACATCTAAATATGTGAAACAAAACATTAAAACTTTTAGGAGAGAATATAGGAAAATATGTTTATAGGCTCAGGATAAGGAATGTGTGACTTCTGTCTGTCTCCTAAGATTCATTCTCTACTTGCCTCTGCTTTGCCCCGTACCTTGAAATGTTGACCCCTATGGACTAAGCTTCATTGCCAACTAGCTTCCAGCTGGATTCTTCAACAGGAAGGCACCAGAAAGAGACCAGTGGGTCAGAGCGGAGAGAGGCTGGGGTATTTCTTCCCTGCTCCTTCCTGCTTTGGGCCCTGGTTATAGCATCACCCATCCCTCCAAGACCACAGCTTCTGCAGGCAGCCCCTTGTCCAGGGTGCCAACTCTCACAGATTCTAGCAACACCATTTCCTCCCCTTTCCCCTTTAGACCTAAAGATAATAACAGCTTCCTACAGTTCTTGGTCTTCCATGCCTCAACCTTTGTCTCTCTGTCAAAAGTACTTTTTCATTAAAGTCTCTTTAGTTGAGTCACTTGAGTGGAATACTGTTTCCTGCCGAGACTTTGATTATTAAGAAACAAGACAGCCAATGCACAGACTATAAAGAAAAAGACCAATAACTTTGATTATATTAAAAATTAAACATCTATTAAACAAAATATACTATAAAGATAAAGGCAAGCTAAAGACTGTTGAGTGATATGTGATTCATATAATCAACAAAGGATTAATATTCAGAATTAATAAAGAATTGAATCAATTTTTAAAAAGTCATATAAACCCAACAGAAAAATGGGTAAAAGAGGAAGCTCAAATATCCAACAAATACGTGAAAAGATACTCAATCTCATCAGCAATAAGAAAAATGCAAATTATAAAAGGTTAGTTCGCGGCTATCAGATTGACCATTTTGGAGATAATGTGGTATTATCTAGTGGAGTTGGAGATGCACACACCCTGCCCACATACATGCAGTCTTTCTCAGCTAGGGTTCCTTAAGAAAATAAGCCCTACAGAAAAGAATTCAAGTGACTATTTCCTCAGATCTCCCAAGGGTGGTATAAAGGTAAGAACCAGTGGTGTGCTGGTAAATGTTTAACAACTGGCTGGTGTGTGGGTGGGGAATGGGGAAAGAAGGAAAGAAGCCCTTATTTGTAGAATTTGCTGATTTCTGTGGTGCAAATAACCCACCATGGCTGATTTCAAACCTCCCAACTGAACTGAAGAATTAGAAAGATTGGCGTAATCGCTGGCTCTTAGGAGCAGGTATCAGTCTCCAGCTCCAGTCCAACACGTGAACCATTCTAGACAGAAGATAATTCATTACATACAATAGATGCCTTAGGGTACTGGGGTTTAATTCTCTGGAAGAATTCTGGATGAGAAGGGCTAAATCTAGAATCTAGAGAAACTCTTGTTTTTATTCCCCATGGAGACATAGAAGAGTGTTTATTGTAGCTTTGCTTGTCATAGCTAAAAATCAGAAACAACCTTAATGTTCATTAAGATGAGAATAAATTGATATACTTGAAAACTACGGTGGATAAGAAGTACTAAAGATACCAAATATCAACATGGTTAAATCTCAAAAACACAATGCTGAGTAAAATAAAGCAAGCTGTAAAGTATGTACAGTATAATATCATTTATATAAAATATTTTAATACATGCAAAACAATACTATATATTGTTTACCAATACAGACGTATGCAATTATAGAATAAAAACATTACAGACAAAAAACATTCAGGAAAGTGGTTGACTTTCGTAAATGGAGGAGAATACTGGAATCAGGGAGAGACACTATAAAGTTTAATTTCTTTTTAAAAACATGTAAAGCAAATAAATATGTTGTAATAAACAATTTAAATTTATTGTTTTAGATTTCATCACATTAAAAAAATACATTTTTTCCCTTTCTTCCATATGGTTCCCATGAAGTAGAACTTCGTAAGGTTTTTTCCCACAATTTCTAATATCTATTAATAAAGCATTGGGTAATATTTATATTTCATGCATTTATTTATCCCCCATTATTTCAGTAATAACTTAATTCCTTTTACTCATTTGATATATTGTCCGTCTTCTCTGTCTCTTAATAATAGACTGCAAAATTCAATGACGATGCTACCGTAACCAAAGTTTTTAATAGGAAGCCCAGCTGACAAGGCAGGTATAAGAGAATAATTGGTTTAAAGCCAGTATTTGGGGGTATATTTCTCACCTGACTAGAAAGGATAAAAACTTCCTTACAGAATATGTAAGGCTTCCTGTTACTTCCTTAACATACCAAATAACGCATTTAACACTAAAAAGTGAAATCTTGTTTTCTTTTGTTTTAAAAAACAATGGAAACACACTTTCCCCATGAACTACCTTTCACTTGGTGTTCAGGTGACCACTTACTGCTACGCCAAATGCATTCTGCTTCTCTCTTATTTGTGTCCCTCGATACAGGGTTATAGGAATAAAGCCCACACACTCTCTTGACCTTTGGGAATGTGATGCTGTCTCAGTGCACGGGTAGTGTGACTTTTTTTCAGAGATTGTCTTGAAATAAGCCTATGTTTTAAATACACACTTTTCTGCTTGCTAGCAGGCATTCTGAAGCTAGGTGGTTCTAAATAAAGAACTCTAGTCAACAACAGGAAATAACTCCCACAGAAAAAAGGGGCAGAATACAAACTCTCACCAACTCTTGTACACAGTTCACAACGGCCTTTTGTTCCATGCACATTAAGCCTGAAATCTTTACTTTTCAGAGCATGTTTGGGCCTTTGCAGAGCAACTAAACCTTCCTTTTCCTTTCGCTGGTGTCCTTGCCTTCTCTCCGAGAAAGTTAACCTTACAACGGACTTCTTACTATGAGGTAGCAGATCAGAAAATGGAACAGTTTCTATTCTGAAACTCAACATTTTTTTCTTAATGGAGCTTCTCAAGGGGAAAAAAAAAAATCAACTCTCAGTGTAAAACTCACTTTTCCTTCTAATACATAGAATACCACATAAACACACATATATATGTCCCAAAGGAATATGTTCATCTGAAGTGTATGTTTCTAAATCTATCAACAAAGACATAATCATATCAACCCATAAATCTAGTGATGGGTTATCAACACTTTGCCAGTGACATTTCAGCAAATCAATGCATCTAGAAGATACATTTATGTTCTATTCAAAGGCTCCCATCTTGAGTCTTTAGTGAAAAAGAGGGAGAAAAATCTAGGTCCCAAGCCAACCAAATAGACATCTGAAGGATGGTTTTTAAAGTCTCAGTGACTCCTACTGGGACAGAATGGTGGCATTCAACCTACAGCATAGGTACTCCAGACAAGAAAATGGGGCTGAGTAAAACAGCTTAAATATGACTGCAGACTGGTATTTCTTCCTCTCCTATACACTCAGCCTTGCCCTCTCTACTGGCTCCGGACGTCCTGCAGTCAATAAATTACAGACTCAATGTTCTCTCTCTTCACTTATAAAACAAGAAACAATCCTTCCCTGCTTCAATGTTGCAGGAATGTTGGTGGCTACTTCTGTCTTTACCCTTCACAGCTTTAGTCCCACCTACTTCCTCTGGCTTCTGCAGAAAAACTATATTGATCACCCCCAGAAAAGAGCACCAGTGCCCCCTAAATGCCAAGCCAATGGACATTTCTGAGTTCCTCTCATGACTGAGCCTCTCTCTCTATAGCATTTAACATTAATGACCACCTCCAACCATTTCTTTCAGTAACTCTGGCTGAACTATAGTCAGTCTCCTGGTTCCTATCTCTCTGTCCACGTGCAGTTTCCTTGGCTGGCTCCTCTTCCTCTGACCAACCTATAAACCTACAGTTCTGCACTTAAAAAAAAAAAATCACCCCCTATTGCAATTTGGGACCAGAGAAGATTACAAAGGTGAGTGGGGAATGGGGATGGTTAGTTAGGATATCAGAATCTTCAGGAAAATTTGGAGACATGGGTGTTTTGAAAAAATTTTACCAGTTGATAATCACTATCTAAATGTTTGTATTCCCTATGGTTTTGTTTTGCTCCCTCTTCTCTTTTTCTCATCCTATCAATTCTCCCTGGGCAACCTCACCCACTCTCAGGGGATCTGTATGCTAAAGATTCATAAATCAATAATCACATTCCAGACCCTTCTCTTTGAGGTTCATATCTGACCTTTATATATATGAGAGACCATACATATTGTCATTTGTCAGGGTCATTCCTAGTTTATGCTTGTCCTGGCATAATTAGTAATAACACCCTGCTTCAATCTCAAAATGGTCCTGGGTTGAACAATAAAAGTATATAATTAGCCTATTTCTATCCCATTGCCTATTAGACATCTCCACTGGGTATCATAAGGGCATCTCCAACTCACAGCACATCTAAAATTGTCCTAATTTTATCCTCCTTAAATCTGCTTCTCCTCCTGAATGCCTAAATATGGTTAAGGTAACTACAAGGTACCCCTGATGTCTAAGTTGGAAATTTAAGATTCAGAGTATCTTCTCTCATATTTAATGAGACATAAAGTCCTGTCAATTTTCTCTCTTAAACATTTTTCAAATATGTCCCCTTCTCTCCATTTTTACCACCACTGCCCTAGTCAAGACCCTAATATCTTTCACTTTGATTACTGCAACAATCCATCTCCCGACTTTCAGTCCTAGATATTCTCCTCTAATCCATCTACACTACCTACTGTGTGACAGGTAGCATGCTAGGTACAAGGAATACAAAATGAACAAGAGATGCTCCCACTGAGTTCACAGGGTAGACTAACTCATCACTGTGACACAGTGGGTTACGTGGCAATAGAGACATGCGCAGGGTGACAACAGACACACACGAGTGGCCACAGAGCCTGGCCAGTGTGGAAACAGGGAGGTAGTGATGGATTTTAGGGTAAATGGGCGTGAGTCAAGGTCATTAAAGGCAGATGGAGCTGCAGAGATGAGGAGGTGAGAAAAAGCAGAGGATGTGGGTGCGGATCTGAAGCGTAAATCGCAAGCAGGGAATAACAATAAACAGGCCCAGAGAGTCTGACTGGGCACGTCTAGGAAGGCCTTGGATACCACATTAAAGGGTCTGGCCTTTATGTTCTGAAGGTGGTGAGGAGTCATTAAAAGATTTTCCGGAGACTTCCCTGGGGGTCCAGTGGTTCAGACTCCGTGCTTCCACTGCAGGGGGCACGGGTTTGATCCCTTGTCGGGGACTAAGATCCCACATGCCACATGGTGTGGCTGAAAAAGAAAAAAGAAGACTTCCCATGGGGGAGAGGCACAATATGATTTTTAGTTTAGGACGTTAATTCCACATCTATTCCTGAACTTGACAGAATGATCCTAAAATTTATTAAGAATAACCAACAAATGAAAAAATAAAATAAATTTTCAAGAAGGTATTAAAAAGCTGTAATAATTAACAGAGTTGGGTTCTGGCAAAAGAAAAATATAAATGCATCTACAATTGAAAAACTTGAAACAGACCTTAGTATAAAGATTTAGTATATTCTAAAGATAGCGTTGTTAGTGCAATAGTTTATGATTTAAGGGGAAAAATGGATGTCAGATTCTCGTATTGTCTCGTGACAATATGAAAAAACACAAGAGATTAACTAAATAATAAAATATGTTTTTTAAAATGTAAGAGAACTAAAAAAACTACATATGAATAATTGATCTTAGAAGGAGACAAGATTTTTCCAAACACAAAGCAAAAAAAGAACTATAAAATTAAAATGGATTAAAAACCTATACATCAAGAAATACCATAAGCAAAATTAAAGGAAAAATGACAAACTTGGAAAAATATCTGCAAACCAGATGACAAAGACTCAGTAACCTAACCTAACCTAATTTTATGAATCAAGTAGAAAAACACCAATACTACAATAGGAAACACTGAAATTAAATTAGCAAAATGGGCAAAGGACAAAAGCTGATGATCACCTAAGGAAGACATGCATGAAAAAACAAAGACAAATGCACCTAATCAAAGCAGCACAAATTAGAAATACAACTGCTACACACCAAGCTGGCTACAGGTGTGTTAAAACTGATAACAATGTGAGGACACAGTGGACAGGCTGGGTCATAGCCACTGATGAGAATGTCAATGAATTCAACCTTGGGAAGGCAGGGTTTGGACATCTGTATCAAGAACCTTTTAAAATGTCCATATCCTGTACTGTGGTCATTTCATTTCTAGGAATTTACCCCATAGAACTAATCAGAGCTGTGTATAAAGAATATATTCATTCAACAAATATTTATTGAATGCTCACTGTATCCTAGGTTCTAGGAGTTGGGAATGTGGCAGCAAACAAAACACACCAAAATCCCTGTTCTCATGGCTCTTACATTCCAGTGAGAGGGAAGAGAGAAAATAAGATAAATTAGTAAATTATATGGCGTATTAGAAATTAGGTGCTCTACGGAAAAGTAAAACAGGGAAGAAGGATGGGGAATGTGTGCTTGGGTGTGTATGTGTGGGGTGGGGGCAATTCTGAAGAAGTGGTTTAGAAAAGCCTCGCAGAGAGGATGACATTTGAGTAAAGATCTGAAGGAGGTGAAGACTCAAGCCAAGCACAGTTTTCCTGGCAGAGGGAACAGAAAATGCGAGCAGGGCTGTAGTTGGGCATGTGCTTAAGGTTTCAAAGACATCAAGACAGAGGGGAGGAGTGGCGGGGGGTGGGGGGGAGTGGGAGGAGAGAAGGTACAGGGAGGAGGGGCAGGGTGTAGAGGGCCTTATATGCCAATGCAATGACTTTGACTTTGACCTTAAGTCAGATGGGAAGCAATTACTGCAATACTCTTGGCCCCTAACGGTGTATCTCAAGATACTGGCCAGTGATCCTTTTAAAACAAAAGTCAGGTCACGTCACTCCTCTCTTAAAACCCTCCGGTGGTGGTGACTATGTTGTAATGATTGACTTGTTTAGTGTTGCTTTGAGTTTTTAATCTCTTCAAGTGTGCCCCAAACGCTAATATTTGAAAATGTGCTACTAACACTACACGACAGAGAATCACTGTCTGGGTCAGTGTAATGGTTAAGAGCCTGAGCTTTACAGTTAAGGCAGATCTGCCACTTATGAGCTTTTCACTTGTGAACCTTGGGCATGTTTCACAATCTCTGATTCTTAACTGTAAAAAAGGGGAAACATTACCCACCCCACAGTGTTACAAAGATTAAGAAAATGCTTCTTTTTCAAAGGGAAGGGTGCCCACTGGTGGCACATGAGGTGATTTTAAAAGGTATCGATACGAAGAGAACTGGCACTAAAGGATCATCTTTGGAGGGGGAAGGCACCAGCTAGATGAGAGGTAAGTGTTGTTTGAGGGATGCGAAAGTTTCCCAGGAGGAGGAGAACAGGAGAGCGTTTTGAGACAGTACTCGAGGTGTCCTGCCGTCCGGCCTCCCTTGATAGGTGATGCAGTTCCAGCTAATTGGGTAGAAGGGGAAAGTCTGCTGGGAGCCCTGGGAAAGAATTCTTCCTCTCTGATTAAAAAATGAGGGACACAAGAGCATGCAGGAAGAGCTCTTTTCTCTCTCATGGCTGTGTGAGGATGTGGTCCCTGGAGCTATGGTAGCTATCCTGTGTGCATGTTAGAAGGGTAAGGACTGAGGGTGATGGGGTAGAAGTCAAGGTGGAGCCTGGGTCCTCGAGGACATCACTGAGCCGATGAGCTGATGAGAACAACTGGCTCTAGGGCTACTCACCTCCAGACTTCCGAGGGAAACAACAGATGGCCTTATGAGTTTGTTTGTAACCACAGGTGAGGTCCGAGGACACAGGCCACTCAATCACCAAGCGAATGGTTTAACCCCACATCCTTAGACCCCGCCCAGCTCTGCTAAAACAGTATCTTTGTGGGAGGGCTTAAGAATCTGTATTTTATACTTCCCAGTTGTACTGCTTTCCCATTGCTGCTATTTCCTATTACCATAAACTTAGTGGCTTAAAATGACTCAAATTTATTCTCTTACAGTTCTGGAGGTTCAGAAGTCTAAAACTGCAGTGTTGACAGCTCTGCATTCCTTCTGGAGGCTTCAAGGCAGAATCTGTTTTCCTGTCTTTTCCAGCTTCTAGAGGCTACCTGCACCCCTTGGTTTGTGGCCTCTTCTTCCATCTTCAAAATATACCATCCCAACCTCTGCTTCTGTCGTCCCATCTCCTTCTTCTGCCTTTGACCTTCTTGCCTCCGTCTAATAAGGACGCTTATAATTATATGGAGCGCAGCCAAATAATCCAGGATAACCTGGACAACAAGGATCTCAAGATCCTTAATTCAGAAACATTTGCAAAGTCTCTTTTACCATGTAAAGTAACATAGGTGGGGAAGGAGGGCAGTATTCTGACCACCACATCAGTTAACTACAGGGCCATTAAAAATCATAAATTTAAGCCACTATTTGTTGACCTGCATGTGAAAGCATCTAAATAAATCACTTGCTGGTCATAAAAACTTGAGCCAATGGTTCTGAATGGGAGCAGAGGTGGTGGAAGGGTGTGGAAGATGGGGACAAGGGTTGGGGAAAGCTATGCATGTTAGAATTATTTGGGATCTTTTCCCAAAATATAACCTGGGTCCTGCCCAGACCTATGGAAATGGGATATCCAGGTAAAGGGAACATGCAAGTCTGGGTGAACGAGCCTCCCTGGGACATTCAGCTACAACCCCCGGCTAAAATAACCTCCAACTATGCCGTAGTTTTCTCATCTGCAAAATATTTTAAAAAATATACACACACACACACACACACACACACACACACACACACACACACATCCTGCCTATCTCTCATGATCATGTTGAAGGGATGTTGAAGAATTTTTTGGCCGCGTGGCATGTGGGATCTTAGTTCCCCCGACCAGGGATCGAACCTGTGCACCCCCTGCAGTGCGGAGTCTTAACCACTGGACCACCAGGTAAGTCCCTTGAAGAATTTTATAATTGGTAACGAGCTAGATAAGTACCACTGGTGATTATTAGAGGAAACTGAGGCAGACTGTAAATGGTGGTGTTGGGCAAAACGATTCATTCAGAGAGACTCCAGTTACTCAGAACCAACAAAGCAAGCAGAAATAAATCCTTGAGAAAAAAAAGAAGAAACCACAAAGCCCATGCACCAACCTCATGCATTATCATGTACTTCCTGAGTGTCTATTTAATCTTAAAGATTTTATTTATTTGTTCCCCCAAACCATAGACTGTAAATGGGAATTAGAGGGGAGAATGGATTTAAAAAGAAGCAAATTGATACTAGCACAAAAAAAAAAAAAAGAAAAAGGCAGCTAACAATTAGAAATCAGGGTTGGGGGGATTAAAAAATGTTGATACAAGAGCTCAAAAAATTTAGTGTGGGGGATCATTTAGAGGCAAATAGCACTATGCCCCTCACTAGCCCTGCCCTAAAGGGCTCTGTATTCCAACAGAATACCTAAGCAATCTAAATGATCCTGAATCATGAAGAAAAGGTACCATTATGCTCAATGTTTTCTGTGGGAAAAATGTAATAATAAAACAACAGTATAGGGAAATGATGCAGGGAAAGATTTTTATTGAACAAGCTTACATTAAACAAATTTGGGTACTTAAAGAGAAACTTCAAACATCTGTATAAAAAAGGTACATGTATAGAATTCCTGTATGCTATATAAAAATATGCCACTGCATAAACCATAGCTGCTGTAAATCTAAACATAAGCTCTGCTGATGTGAAGGAAGTCCTCACACAGCATAAGAGCTCAATAAATCTGTGTTGTCTGAGAGACTAAAATAGACGTTGTCACCTGCCTGGATGAAGGATGGTGTTAGATTGGTCCATCTGCTGGCTGTGGAGTATACAATAACAATACCGCACCTTTGAATCTGTATAATTACTTATTTATACACATGATAAAGCACGTTGACATCACCATCTTAGTTGCTCCCCACATCCTAAAGCCCCAAGTAGCCCCAGCTACTACTATTCTGTTTTACACTTGAGGAACTGAGGTTCAAAGAAAACTTTCTCAGGATGCCACAGTGACCAAGCAGCAAAGCCTGGATTCCAGATCCAGTTTTTATTTTCAAATTTACATTATTGCAAATACTACTTCACTTAACCATCTAATGAAGACTCTCTGCCAAAGCACATTTCTGAAAATAGATTCAGATGGGAACTTTAAGCATGGTGATCTATCTATCCATTTATTTATCTACCTACCTATTTATAAAGCAGCAAATTTTTAACATAGCTTTTAAAAATACATCTTATCTTTTTCTTTTCAATATGCCCACACACTGGCTAAGTTTCTATAAACAGCTTTAGGTCAGAGTGAGATTTTATGACTGAATCTTAAACGTTAAGTAAATAGAAAATACTAAGACGGTCTAAGTTAATAAACGAAATCATTAGCTCTAAAAACAAAGAGCTCAAAATGTACAGATTTCACAAATATTTGGTTGCTATATGAAATGCTGCAGTTATTCCAAAGGTGTATTTTACTTTTGTTTATATTTCTTGTGGACTACTGTGCTTCCATGCAATTTCAACCCACATATGTTGATGACACACACGGAGCTTAAAATACGATGATGCCTCAGGCTGCCACAGTCATGCAGCTCAGTGATATACCCATCGGATGTGAAGCTGAACTCTGCGTAATGTACATTCACGCTCTTCTGCCCGCACCAAGCATTGCTGTAACTCCAGCAAAGCATATTCATCCACCTCCAACCCACCCTCCCACTTGAAGGAGAGCGCATGCTGTGAAACTGAAGTAAATAGAAAAAGATTATGTAAAGCACCTTTTGTGAGAAGTCATCTTTTCCATATTAACAGTAAAAAAGTCTTCACTATGAGTTAGGCCACTTTTATACCATTATCTTTTGGCTCTTTGCAGAGAAACCAAAGTACAAAATACAGAGTATTTTGAGATTATTTAACATATGATTAAGCAAACTATAGTCAAGATTTTCTGACATGCCTAAGAACACTAACTTTGGAGTCAAATAGTCCTGAGACAGACAGGGTTTCAAGTTCCAGCTTGACCGTGTGCTGGCGATCTGACCTTAGGCAAGTTGCTTAAGCCTCAGTTTCCTCAACTGTAAAAAGGAGACAGAATCAGGACCTGAGGCATGGTGTTATCATGTGGGTTAAGTGAGATTATGCATGTAAAGATGTTAGCACAGCCTCTGAAAATGATAAAGAAAGGTAGCTCTTTTCGTTATTAATAATTACTTAGATAATGCTCATTAAATTCAATACTGGGCCAGCGATTACTGGTGTTGCAAGGAGAGCTCCCTTGTTCCTCCCCAGCATCGCTGCCAAGTATGGTGAATCTTATGTACAGGTTTGGGATACACACTGGACATTAGATGGAGCTCCACTCACTTCAGGCATTAGGTAAGACTGGAGCACAGGAAAAAGACATTTTTATTGAATAAATCTCATCATCTGACTAGCATTCAAAATGTACCTCTGTCCCTGCGATTCAATATAAAACCAACCCCACCTTTTTTTTTCTTTGTCTAACAAACATTTACTGACTGTCCACTGTGTCAGGTCCCAGGCTAAGCTTAAGAAAAGAACTGGGAGAATGTAAGATCTCTGGATTGTTAATTATTTGTAATTTCCTCCTCCTTGTCACTTTGCTTTAATTATATTCTTATGGGAAGATGTGTACATAACAAAGCATAATAAAGACTAAGAAAGATCAGCTACTTTCTTCAATGGCTTTAAAATATAAGTAACAGAAGCTAACAGCATGTCTCTTCCTACTTTCATTGCTATAACTAGGCTATAATACTTTCTTTTTCCACCTAAAAAAAATGCCATTAATGTTTGGCAAGTGAGCCCAAAGAAATGGAGAATGTACACAAAAAATGTAGAAAGCTTTAAGTCTCATTAGGAGTAGAGGTACCCATCTTTCTTTAATACCCATTATACCTCTATGCAACTGAAACTCAGATCTCAAATCTCAGTCTCTTGAGTTGCTCTGAAAAATGCTGGTGCTCATCACAGACACAAATATCTCCATTGGCCACGCTTCTATTCTGTTTCATGGATTATGGGCTTGAATGGTATATTAGGATTTACACTTGGCTGTAAGTAAAGAAATGCTAACAGTGTGAAATGACTTAGAGTTTATTCTTTGTTCTCATGAAATTAGAAGTCTAGGGTTGGGCAGCTCAGGACTGGAAAGATGGCTCAAAGGTACCTGTTCCACCATCCTCATGGTGCTGAGGGTCATAAGAAGGCTGCTATCCACCAGCTATTTCATCTACATTCTATGTAAGAATAAAGTCAAAAGCCTTGTCTTCATGAGGCTTTGTCTTTTTATTCAAGGCATGTTCTCCCCAGGGACCTCTACCCACATCTCACGGACCAGAACAGAGCAGAACGTAGCCATCTCATCTAAAAGGGTGTCAGAACATCAAGTATTTTAGTTCAGCACAGAACTACCCTAAATAAATTCAGAGTTCTCTTAAAACAGAATGAGGAGGAGAGGATTCTGGGAAGATGGTAGAGTAGGAAGCACCAGGAATCTATCTTTCCACCTAGACAACAAATGGGCTGGCAGAATCTGAATGATGTAACTATTTTGGGACTCACAAGTCTGTTGAAGGCTTGCAAGTTCCAGGGAAAGACTAATATGGTGAATTGCAGTAAATTCTGGTTACTCTTAGTCAATTACAGCTCTTAGCACAGTAGCAGCTAGCCACCCTCCGACCCCCAGCTATGCACATGATCCTGGAGCAGCTTGCAAGCAGCTTACAAGAGCTAGGGGAGCAAAAAGAACCCTATCCTCTAAATATTAGGGGTCTGTGCTCTTATTTTTGCTTCTGATGACATTAGTGCAGACAAAGAGGTGGCAACCATTGTTGCTGCACCTGCTCCCCCACATCCCCACCACATTTTCACAAGCCTCTCCCCCTGAAGTGACTTTCCAGGGGATTTAAAGGGCCAGAACCTACCCCTCCCCACCTTCATTTTTCACTTACCCTAGACATTAAAGACTAGGACATTAAAAAAAACTGTAATATACAGGGAAAATAAGAACATAACCATGTACGCCCAGAGAAAGGCTCAGAAAAGACTTGAGAAGACCTTAAATTTACACCTCAGGCTGATCTTCGCACAGAGACAGCCTACCACATTCTAAAAAACAAAAATGATAAAGAAAAATACAGGAAACCTTGAGGAAGAGGGAGAATCTGATTTCCAGAGTCATCACATTATTAGATTCAAATGTCCAGTGTTTGACAAAAAAATCACAAGGCATTCAATGAAACGGAAAAATATGACCCATTCAAAGGAAAAAAATAATCAACAGAAACTGTCCTTGAAAAAGACCTAATGGAGATATACTAGACAAAGACTTTAAAACAGTGTTTTTAAAATGTTCAAAGAACTAAAGGAAGATGTGGAGAAAGTCAAGAAAATGATGTGTGAACAAAATGGAAATTTCAATAATGAGAAAGAAAACCTAAAAGGAAACCAGAAAGAACTTCTAAGGCCAAAAAGTAATATAACTTAAATAAAAAATTCACTAGAAAGATTCAAAGGCAGATTTGCATAGAAGGAAGAATCAGCAAACTTGAAGACAGGACAATGGAAATGATCAAATCTGAGAACAGAAAGAAAAAGAACATTGAAGAAAAATGAACAGAACCTAAGGGACCTGTGGAGCACCATCAAGTGGACCAACATGTACATCGTGGGAGTCCCAGAAGAAGAGACAGAGAAAAGGTAAGAGAGAATATTTGATGAAATAATGCTGAAAATTTCCCACTTTGATGAAAGCCATGGATATAAACATCCAAGAAGCTCAAGAAACTCCAGGTAAGATGAATTCAAAGAGACCTACTTATTATAATAAAACTTTCAAAAGACAAAGAGAGAATCTTGAAGGCAGCAAGAGATAAGCAAATCATTACATACAAGGGATCCTCAATAAGATTATCAGCACATTTCTCATTAGAAACTTGGGAGGCCAGAAGACAGTGGGCTGATATATTCAAAGTGCTAAAAGGAAAAAAAAAACAAAAACAAAACTGTCAACCAGGAATCCTATACCTGGCAAAACTGTCCTTCAAAAGTGAGGAGAAATTAAGACCTTCCTGGATAAACAAAAGCTGAGGGAGTTCATGATGACTAGGACTGTCTTGGAACAACTGATCAAGGGGGTCCTGCAAGGTGAAATGGAAGAACACTAGACAGTAACTCAAAGTCATATGGAGAAATAAAGATCTCAATACAGGTGAACACATGGGCAAATATAAAAGCTAGTGTTATTGTTAAAATGGTTTTTAATTGAACTTTTTGGTTTTCTACATGATTTAAGAGACTAATAGATTTAAGAAAAAAAATTATTAGTGTAAAAGTTAGTATTACTGTAACTTTGGTTTGTAACTCCAAATCTTGTTTTCTCTACAATTTAAGAGACTGTTGCATTTAAAAGAATTATTAGTTCATGTTTGGGGGCACACATGTATAAAGGTATAATTTTGTGACATCAGTAACTGAAAGGGGTTGGGAAGGAGCTATAAAGGAGCAGAGTTTTTGTATGTTATTGAAGCTAGGTTGCTATAAATTCAAATTAGAATGTTATAACTTCAGGATGTTAAATGTAATCCCCATGGTAACCACAGAGAAAATAGCTATAGAAAATACACAAAAAGAAATGAGAAGGGAATTTAAACATTTCACTATAAAAAAAATCAACTCAACACAAAAGAAGACAGTAATACAGGATATGAGGGACAAAATCTGTAAGTCATATAGAAAGCAAATACCACAATGACAGAAGTCCCTCCTTTATCAATAATTACTCTAAACTGGTTGCATTTCTATAAACAAACAATGAACAATCTGAAAAAGAAATTACAAAAACAATTCCATTTATAGTAGTATCGACAAGAATAAAATACTTAGGAATTAACTTAATCAAGGAGGTGAAAAAGACTTGCACAACGGAAACTACAAAACATTGCTGAAAGAAATTAAAGAAGGCATAAATAAATGGAAATGCATCCCATGTTCATGGATTGAAAGACTTAATATTGTTAAAATGTCAATACTACCCAAAGTAACCTACAGATTCAATAAAATCCCTATCAAAACCCCAATGATGTTTTCTGCAGATACAATACAGAAAAATCATCCTAAAATTCATATGGAATCTTAAGAGATGCTGAATAGCCAAAGTGATCTTGAGAAAGAACAAAACTGGAGGAACTTGCACCTCCTAATTTCAAATTTTACTACAAAGCTACAATAATCAAAACAGTGTGGTATTGGTATAGAGACAGGCATATAGGCCAATGGCATAGAATAGAGAGCTCAGAAACAAACATTCACATACAGAGTCAAATAATTTTTGACAAGGGTGGCAAGACCATTCAATCTTTCAACAAATGGTGCTGGGAAAACTGGATATCCACATGCAAAAGAGTGAAGTTGGACTCTTACCTAATACCACATACAAAAATTAATTCAAAATGAATCAAGAACCTAAAAGTAAGAGCCAAAACAATAAAAATCTTAGATGAAAACATAGGACAAAAGCTTCACAACATTGGATCCGGCATTGATTTCTTGGATATAACACTAGAAGCACAGGCAAATAAATAAAAGGCAAATTGGACTTTATGAACATTTTTAAATATTGTGCATCAAAAGACGCTATCAAGAGAGTAAAAAGGCAATTCACAGAATAAGAGAAAATATTTGTAAATCATATATCTGATGAGGGATTAATATCCAGAACATATAGAGAACTTCTAAAACTCAACAACAAAAACAAAGAACCCAATTCAAAAATGCGTAAAGGACCTGAATAAACATTACTCCAAAGAAGATATATGAATGGCCAATAAGCACATGAAAAAATGCTCAACTTCACTAATCATTAGGGCAATCCAAATCAAAACTGCAAGGAGATACCATCCTACACCCATCTGGATGGCTACTATCAAAAAACAGACAAACAAACAAAACCCAGAAAGCAACAAGCGCCAGCAAGGGTGTGGAGAAGTTAGAATCCTGTGCCCTGTTGGTGGGAACATAAAATAGTATAGCCACCGTGGAAAACAGTATAGTGGTTTCTGAAAAATTTTAAGTATAACTACCTTATGACCCAACAGTTCCACTTCTGGGTATATACCCAAAGAATTGAAAGTCAAGGTCTCAAAGAGGTCTCTGTACACCCATGTTCATAGCAGCATTTTTCACAATAGCTAAAATGTGGAAACAACCAAGTGTCCAGCAACAGATGAATGGATAAGCAAAATGTGGTATATACATACAATGGAACATTATTCAACCTTAAAAAGGGATAAAATTCTGCAATACGCTACAACTGGACAAACCTCACCCATGGATGATCACATTATGCTTACTGAAATGAGCCAACTGCAAAAAGACAAATACTATGTGCTTCCATTTATATGAAGTACTTCAAACAGCTAAAATCGGGACTTCTCTGGAGGTCCAGTGGTGAAGAATCCACCTTCCAATGCAGGGAACGTGAGTTCGATCCCTGGTCGGGGAACTAAGATCCCACATGCCACGGGGCAACTAGGCCCGCATGCCGCAACTACTAAGCCCACGCACTCTAGAGCCACACGCCACAACTAGAGAGCCTGTGCGCCACAACTACTGAGCCCGTGACACAACTTGAGAGAAGCCCGTGCCACAAGAAAAGATCCTGCATGCTGCAACGAAGATCCCGTGTACCGCAACTAAGACCCGAGACAGCCAAATTAAAAAACAAACAAACAAAAAAAAACAGCCAAAATCATAAAAACAAAGTATAATGGTGGCTGCCAGGGGCTGGAGCTAGGGGAGAATGGAAAGCTATTATTTAATGAGTACGGAGTTTCAGTTTTACAAGATGAAAAGAGTTATGGGGATGGATGGTGGTGATGGCTGCACACAATGCGAATGTATTTAATACCACTGACCTGTACACTTAAAAATGGTTGAGATGTTAAATGCTAGCTTTTATATATTTTACCACAAAAACAAGCAAACAAAACCAAAATGAGGGAAGAGGGGAATAGCTAGAGCATAGATAATTAACAGAATTTGCCGTAAGTGGTAAGAGACTGTGGCTTAAATTTAAAACTTCACTGGGGGGAAATAAATTAAAATGCCAAATGATTATTAACAATTAAAACGGCTTTGTATTGGTTGGTAATTAATAGTAATAACCACAATAACATCTTGGACTTATTCACATAGCACTTTTCTCTGAGGATCTCCATATGTTTTCTATACATATTAACTTTTCTCACAAGGTTAAATGAGAAATTTTCCAGGGAATATCTGCATAAGGTAAAGGAAAGAAACAGAATATAGAACTATAGAATGAGTTCTTGTGCCAAGTACTCTGCTAAATGTGTTACATATGCTGCCTCATTTTCTCCTCCCAGAGGAGATTCAGAAAGGTTAGGTAGGCTTTTAAGGGCTATCCATGAGAAATGCAATCTGAGTCTAGTTAGGTTCACCAGAACTGAACATGCTGAACCGAACAGACCCTTCATGAACCCAAGACTCACCCCTTATCAAAGAGATTTGCAAGCACAGCCCTCGTGAGTAGCATGTACAGTGAAACTAAAAGAGGTCTCGATATTTAGGTCAACGTAGTCAAGTTGTCAGTGCTAGACCAAAAGAGGAAGGGAGGGAAAAAAGAGGGAAGGGGGTGAAAGGTGGAGCTTAGATTACTATGAAACAACTCCCAAGGATTTAGATGAACTAAAACCATGTCACTTAAGATATGATTCCCTTAAATTCAAATGTAAGTTCACAGATGGGAGCATTGTCCCAAGGAAATTAAACTTTCAGAGAACATGTATGCAACATATTCAAGTCCAGAATGTATTAAAACTTGGTAGGGTATCATATAGCCATTAATTAATATTGTAATTGCTCCTGAACATACAGAGTTTCTGACTCAATCAGAGCATATTTCTAAATTTTTAACCATGCTGTAGACATGGTAAAAAAAGAGTAGTATTACAACACTATTAATAAGCAAAATACTAAAAATACTAAAACACAATGGAAGCTATTCTCTGCTGAGCACATACACAACTCCCATTGTTATTAAGAGAGCTGAGTGCACATGCGTTTGGAGGAAAAAAAAAAAGAAATACACCATAATGCCTCAGGGCTATTATAAGTGATGCATTAGCTTCCTAAGACTAAATAAGAAAAGCAGAGACTGGTTAGATTTACAGTTTTCAAATATGTACATGTCCAATCAATTATTTATTTCATGTTAATTTTAATTTAAAAAATTACCCCACATAAAATGGTTGCATCACTGATGTATTAGATCATAACACTCTTTACAGAAAAGCAAAGATAAGTTTAGTAAGTTTAATATACTAAATAAAGGTTCTTTTTCTCAGCCGAGAAAACACGTGAGTTGAAATCAAGCATGGGGAGTTCTGGAGTCAGTTTCATAATTACTTATGAACCCACAAGTAGTAAGAGCAGAAGTTCTTTACAGGAAAAAAAATGGTTTTAATTCACAATTAATTATGTGGTTGGGTACATATTCATCACTAACTATACAGATCATAAGGTCTCAAAAGCAAATTAATATGCACTGTCTGTTTTGAGATCTTGGTCTTTCTTTGAAGAAGAATGGGTGTGGCCGTGGTGGGGAGGGCCCCTAAGCTGGAACTGGCCTGGGAAGTTCTTCCAAGACTTTCATTTTAAGAAAAGATAGATAACAAACCAACATTGGGTCCATTATTGAGGAATATTTGCCTGGTTGCAAAAATGAATACATTTCTTTTACTGCGGTGTGTGTGTTGAAGAGGTTGACATGATTTTTAATTGTATATTACCAAAATGGGCTTACAACACTTTGTGTCTGTTTTAAAACTAAAAAAAAAAAAAAATTTTAAGTAGAACTTTTTACCCCGGTGGACAAAGACTTGGGCCCTCTAATGGCTTCATACGAGTTGGTTTTTAAAACCTGGAAACTGATTGGGTGACATTTAATCTCCGAGATTAAAATCACTTAGTGAATATTGTATTGTTCCACTGTTCTCACTGTCATTTTGGCATTTGGGGCCTCGCTCTGCTGCTTCTGCTGGCGCACTTACCAGCTAATGAAACCTAGCCCAGGAGCAGCTGCCTGAATCTATGTCAAACTGCATCTGGCACCCATCTATCTTCCAGCCATCTAAATTCACCTCTGAAATCATACAAAAGCAGCGCAGAGCTCCCTGCAGCCACACCAACACACCAGTCTTTGTTTCATCAAGGCTGTAAAGCAATTTCAGACTTTTTTTTTTTTTAAATTTGCCACATATTTTAGAGTGGCAGCTTTTGAAAGAAATAGGGGAAAGTATTTTTTTTTCTTTTTAATCATGAGAATATCAAGTCTTAAAAATATCCTGTTAAAATTTGGTAGACCATCATTAGTGCAGTCTTGGCTGAAATAGTACATTTAAGGGCTTGCCAGGAGAGACACACTGGTGCCGACAGATCCCAGACAGGGAGGCGAGTCTGCTTAAAATTCTTGAGTTGTCACGGTTATTAAATATGCTGTGCCATAAAACCTTCCCGTACTCAAGGTTTTCTCCATATCACCTCTGCTAAATTATCAAAAATGCTGGTTTTAGCAGGAAAATTATTTACATGTGCATTCAAGGAACATTGTTTTCAAGAACCATTATGTGAGAGAAAGAAAAAGGTTTTACTATATGAGGGGGATATATATATATATATATATATATATATACAGACACACACACACACACACACACACACATATGTATATATTTCTTTTAGATGAACTCTTTTTCCAAAAATTGTAATTAGTTAGATCACTCTGTAGCAATTGACTCTTCCCCTGCCCTTCTGATGATAATGACCTTTATAAGGGGACACTAGTTTCTATAACTGCAATGGCTAAGGCTTGAGCCATTAAGAAAGGACTGTAACAAACATGTACTAAAGGATCTCAAAGGAAAGTCAAGTCATAGACGATGCTTAAAGCAAGCTTAGTTCTTAGATCGGAAGAAATAAGTTAAAAATTAGCCTTTTTTTTTTTTGCTCATTCATTGATTTTATCCACCTATATACATCATCAGTTTCCCTTTAGACAGTGTTTTATCTGCATCCTATACTTTCTTTTTATTGTGGTACTTACATTTACCATTCCAACCTTTTTAAAATGTACAATTCAGTGGCATTAAGTATATTTATATTGTTGTACAACCATCACCACTATCCATTTCCAGAATTTTTTCATCATCCCAGACAGAAACTCGGTACCCATTAAACAATAACTCTCCATTCCTTCCTGCCCTCATCTTCTGATAACCTCTATTCTACATTCTATCTATATGAATTTGACTATTTTAGGTACCTTATATAAGTGGAGTCATACAATATTTGTTCTTTTGTGTCTGGCTTATTTCACTCAGTATGTTTTCCAGGTCCACCTATGTTGTAACATGTATTCGAATTTCACTGCTTTCTAAGGATGAATAACATCCTATGGTATGTGTATAACACATTTTGTTTATCCATTCATCTGTTGATGGACATTTGGGCTGCTTCTACCTTTAGGTTACTCTGAATAATGCTGCTCATGAACACTGGCATACAAGTATCTGTTTGAGTTCCTGCTTTCAATTCTTTTGGGTATATACCTAGAAGTGGAATTGCTGGATCATATGGTAATTCTTAACTTTTTGAGGAACCAAAAGTAGCTTTTTAAAACAAATCTTCTAATACCTAATTTTGTCCTTGAAATGAGCCATAGATTAGTTTAATGACTAAAATTCTTCTTTGATGTACAGAGGGCATCAGTTTCCTCATGCACATTTAACCTGGCAGCAAATCCTGTTGTCTCTGCCTTCAAAATCTAAACACAAATGGATTATTTCTCAGGACTCCACTGCTACTACCCCAGACAAATCACCGTAGCTTCCTGCCTGGAGTACTGAAGTAGCTTCTGAAGTTCTCTTCCTTGCTTTTACCTTGTTCTGCTACCGTTCATTCTCAACACAACAGCTCTTAAGTCAGGTCATGTCACTCCTCCACTCAAAACCCTCCAATGCTTCCCCATTTCATTCAAAGTAGGACCCAAAGACTTTGCAGCACCCTACACGGCTCTACATGTCCTGCACTCTTGTTGTTTCTCTAACTTTGCCAAACTACTCTCCCTCTCTCATTCTTGTTCCTCCAACACTGGTTTCACTTCCTTGCTAGTCCTGAACATGTTAGACACCTTTCTACCTCAGAGCCTTTGCACTGGCTGCTCCTCCATATACCTACATGGTTTTCCCCTTACTTCGTTCAAGACTTTGCTCAAATGACACTGTCTCTTGGTATTTAAACCCTGGCTAAAATTACAAATTGCAACCCACTCACTTTTGCAGTCGTTTCCATATCCTCGGCCCCTAAACGTTGCTTAAAATTACTTTTTTCTTAGCACTTACCACTTCCTAACATATATAATTTCTGTATTCTGTTTACTGTCTTCTGCCCCAGTTAAACTGTAAGCTCCATGAAAGCAGGGGTTCCTTCCCCACCCCTCAATTTTGTTCCCTGTTGTATTTCCAGCACTTAGAAGATGAGGTAAGGTAGACGCTCAATAGTTTTTAAATGAACAGTTCAGAAGAGAAATACCCTTCATTTGGGGGTGTGCTGTCAGTTATGGGTGCTTAATATAATTACATTCATATGTTCAGCTTCTCTCCCTTAAGGGTACCCATAAAACATTTTCAAAGCATCTTTCATGAGGCAGGCACTGTACTAGATGCTGGTGAAATACAGATATTCCTTCCCTCATGGAGCTCACAGTCCAATGGAATTCTGAGGACTTCATAATTTTTCAGTTAAACTTTTAATTTTGAGATAACTGTATTTTCACAAGTAGTTGTAAAAACCAATATGGAGAGATACTGCGTACCCTTTACTCAGTTTCCCCCAAAGGTAACATCTTACAAAACCACACCACAGGGTATCGACACTGATATAGTCAAGATACAGAACTTTTCCATCACCACACAGATCCCTTGTGTTGCCTTTTTATAGCCACACCCACTTCCCTCAAACTCCTCCCCACCTTCCTTAACCCCTGGAAATCACTAATCTGTTCTCCATTTCTGTAGACATGGAATCATATGGTATGCAACCTTTTGGGATTGGCTTTTTTCACTCCGCATAATCCATCCAGGTTGCAGCATGTATCATTACTTGGTTCCTTTTTGTTGCTGAGTAGTGCTGAACATACCATAGTGAGTTTAGCCATTTACTTATCGATGGATCTCAGTTGTTTCCAGTTTGGTGCTGTTATGAATAAAGCTGCTACAAACATTTGTGTTTGCGTTTTTTGTTTGTTTTTTTTTTGCGGTACGTGGGTCTCTCACTGTTGTGGCCTCTCCCGCTGCGGAGCACAGGCTCCGGACGCGCAGGCTCAGCGGCCATGGCTCACGGGCCCAGCCGCTCCGCGGCATGTGGGATCTTCCCGGACCGGGGCACGAACCCGTGTCCCCTGCATCGGCAGGCGGACTCTCAACCACTGCGCCACCAGGGAAGCCCTGTGTTTGTGTTTTTGTATGAACTTAAGTTTTCATTTTTCTGGGATAAATGCCCAGGTGTGTAATTGCTGGGTCGTGTGACAGTGACATGTTTGTTTTTAAAAGAATCTGCCAAGCTATTTTCCAAAGTGCCTGCAACATTTACATTCTTACCAGCAATGGACTGGTGACCCAGTTTCTTGGCATCCTCACCAGCATTTGGTGTTGTCCCTATTTTTTATTTTAGCCATTCCGAAAGGTGTGTCCATATCTCACTGATTTAGTTGGCATTTCCCTAATCTAATGATGCTGAACATCTGAAAAATGGGTCTCTTCATGTGTTTTGCCTAATTTTTAATTGGATTGTTTGTTATTTTTACTCTTGAGTTTTGAGAGTTCTTTATATAGTCTAGATACTAGTCCTTTGCAAGTATTTTCTCAAAGCCTGTGGCTTTGCATCCTTTTAACATAGTCTTTTCATAGAGCAAACTTGTAAATTTGGATGGTCTAATTTGTCAGTTATTCCTTTTACGGATCACGCTTTTCATGTGTAATACATTTTATTTTGTAATGGACCTGGGTCTTAAATGAGTAAGAATTTGCCAGATTGAGAAATGGGAAAGAACATTCAAGGCTAATGTATCAGAATGGCAATAGTAGCTATGATGAGTTGGCTTTAAAAATATGCGAACTGGAGAACTCTTTGACAATCCTACACTTACAATAATACTCTATGTGTAACCAGAAAGTTCTGCACTCTTTACAGGATAGTGGGGACGGGGAGTAATTGCTTTGTTTACAATTTGAAATATATGGCGATTGGCTAATACATATACTTTCTTTAAAAGCAAAGAAATCACTAATGTCAACCACTCCGAGACAATATACAATTCTAGATACCAGAAATGGAACTCAGAAAGAATTTTCCTATACAAATAATGTGGTGGTAATTAGA
Organism: Lagenorhynchus albirostris; assembly: GCF_949774975.1. Taxonomy (NCBI): domain Eukaryota; kingdom Metazoa; phylum Chordata; class Mammalia; order Artiodactyla; family Delphinidae; genus Lagenorhynchus; species Lagenorhynchus albirostris. The sequence goes on along the minus strand of NC_083107.1, from coordinate 34,836,661 downwards.
TAAGATGAGGAGTATGGTGAGTAGAAGGGCCTCTCCTTTATTTGCCAGGATCGTTTTTACAGAATGTTCTACATAAATGAATTTTCCAGATAACTGATGAAGCTTACCTCTTTCAGAGCGCCAAAATGTTTTTTCTTCTTTGAAAAGCAATGGAAGACTCTGGATCATCACAACTAAATCTAAGTATTTTGCTCGGTGGTGATGTTTTAAATGAGCACTGCCTCAGGCTACTAAAGTTCTGAGGACTGGCTGCCCCTCTATCAAATCCCTCTGAACCGCCAGCTTAGTCTTTTCCTCAGCCTTTTGTATGTCCATATTTGTTACTGAGCATTCTACTCTCAATTTTTGCCTGCTTCTCACTATATTTCCTCCTAATCTGCAGTGGTTTGAGAAGTCCCGTAACTAAGCTAATAAGAATTCTGTCTGAATTAAGAGTAATAGGCTCTGAAGGAGGACATTTACTCACCTCAGAGTGAAATGCATTAGTGCGTGGCCAGGTGAGAGCCATTTGAATGCTGTTGAAAGCTTTGGCCAGAGGCTTCTCCCAAATATTCTCCCCTTCTTCAGGGATTTTTATTCTTATAAAAATTATAATAGCATAATTTTTAGTTGAGCCCATGACTGCCCAACCAAAGACTAAGTTTCCTAGCCTCTTTTGTAGCTGGGTGTGGCCATGTGACTATGTTCTGGCAAATGGGATATGAGCTGAAATGAGAGCTGCTACTTCTGGGCTGTACCCATCATCCCCCTCACTCTATTTCCCCTTTCCAGTGGCTGTTTTAGTGAGCGCTGAGCCATCCTGGACAAAGGTTAATGCTCCAGGCATAGCGGAGCAATAAGATAGAAAGTGATATGATAACAGTTCTAGTGTACTGTTCCCCAGTCCTTTATCCATTACACCTTTGAGCATCACTAATATTTTAAGAGATGCCATAATATTCTTAGCAAAAAATGAATTCTAAGCCATAATACATATTATGTAGACCCTTCTGAGAGGAATGTTGTGGTAGGCGGCCTCTAATGCGTGCCCCCCACCCCCCAATTCCTGCTTCCTGGTATTCATGTTCTTGTGAAATTCCCTTCCCCTGAGTATGGACTGAGCTAGTGATTCACTGCTGACAGATGATACAGCAAACGTGATGGGATGTGGCTTTCAAGATTAGGTTTACAAAAAGGCTGTGGCTTCCATTTTGCTCACCCTCTTGCTCGGCTGTTCTGATGGAAGCCAGATGCCATGCCGTGAGCTACTCTAGACAAAGGCCCACGAATCAAGGAACTCCTTCCAGCAACCCATGAGGCACTAAGGCCTCCATTCCAACAGCCTGTGAGGAGCTGAGTCCTGCCCACAACCATTTGAGTGAGCTTAAAAGTAGATCCTCTGTCCATCAAGCCTTCGAATGAAGCGGCAGCCCTGCCTGACGCCAAGAAACCCTGAGGCAGAGGCACTCAACCAGGCTGCAACCAGATTCTTTACTCACAGAAACTAAGATGATAAATGTGTGTTGTTTTAAGCTGTTAAGTTTGGCGGTAATTTGTTATGCAGCAACTGGTAACAAATAGAGCTGTTCCAAAATATAAATATCAATGATAAGAGATCGTAAGTTCAAAACATCACACATAAATTTCGTTTCATGGTTTTGCTGCTTTTATACATACCAGAAATTTGTAGGTAGTGCTTATGTGAAAATGAAAGAAATACATTATCCAGAGTATGAAAATAACTTTGTTCATAGCTGTACAATTTGGACACTAGCAAATCAGTCTTTGAAGATAACCAAATAATTAACTTTATTAAATCTTTTAGGACTAATGATTTAATATCACAGCAATGATCTATATTACATAGCCATAATGATTTCTTACTCTTTTCTACCAAAATAAAATAGTACCTTGATTATAACATAATTTAGGATTGAATTCTAATTGTGACACTTACGAAAAATTATAAAATTCATGAGAGATATCAATAATAACAAGCAAACTTCTAAATGTTCAGATTTGGAAACGTTTTAAGTATTGGTAACATAAATATTCATATCTTGGTAATTCCAACCTCCTGAGTAAACTCTCTCTTGCACAGAGAGTAACCAACCTTTTTTCTCCAGATTCATTTTTTTAAAAACTCAAATACAGCAGATAACTTTTTTAACAGCTTTATTGAGATAGAATTCACACACCATACAACCCATCCATACAAAATGTGTAATTCAATGACTTTTAGTATATTCATAGAGTTGTATACCAAGTGCTTTTTGCACTTGCTGTTTTAAGAGAGCAGGATGGAAAGAAAGTATAAAGAAAGGACTTTTACAGAAACAAGCACCTTTTTCAAAGGCTAAAGTCCCATCTTTCAATGTTAACCTGCAGGCATTTTTCCAAAGCTTGTTCTCCTTCAGACAACTGACTAAAATTCCTAGATTCCTTTTCAGTCTACCACCTCCTCAGGGAACCTGGAAGGTAAGTGCCACCTTCTTTACCTTGTTTGTCAACACATCCCGAGACCAGCACCATGCCTGGCTCATTCCAGGTGGTAGACAACTTGGCTGAATGACTAGAACTCACACTCGTCTTCTTATGCAAGGTGACCCAATAACTAAGGGTTCACTTTTGTCAGACTCTGCAGAACTACAAAACCAATGGAACACACAATCGTTGTCTTTAGTCTCCTGGGATTAACTGATCCTTTTCTGGGGACTTCTACGATCTGGTATTTCTCAATTCTGCATTAAATGTATGCATGAGAATTCATTTAATTTAACAAATAATGAGTGGCCGCTATGATAGAAAGCCATCTTACTGGAAAATCTACAGATTTCACAAGACTCATTTTTAAAAAACACTATCTGCCAAATAAACCTTGGTAAGAAAAGCGAGGTTCTGGGAAGGGCATGTCTTCTTTGTTTTTGCTTTTGTTTAATGTATGGAAGAAGTTCTGAGAAGAAATAATTAAGAACTGCCTCACCCAGGAGGCGACACCTAAGAATAATAAGAAAGAGTGAAAGCGTAAGTGGAGAATTTGAACTCAGAACAAGGAAACACTCATTAAAACAAATCAAAAAGAAAAACAAGCTGAGTGTGGATGGTCACATTCATTTTATCTCTCTTTTGTAATTTATGATGGATTTAGACTTCATACTCAATAAATAAATCTTAGAATTCAAATTTGCTTGGTGTTTGTTTCCCACTTAAAAAAACAATAATAAATACAGCTCCATACAAACAAAAACAAACCCTCCTATTAGGGAGTAAAAAAGAGAGAAAATTAGAGAAAATACAAAGTTACAGCTATAGCACATTCTACTATTTATTTTGAATTATAAAAACACCACTGATGCACAGCTGTCAAATACAGCAAACTCAAAAAATGTAGGAGGACATGCATATAGGAAACATGAGTGCAAACAATTCTCAACAATAATGGGTATAACTATTACTCTGTCACACTTAACCCCTGGGATTCACAGCATTTAAAGAATTCCTGGTAGCTGAAACTGTACAACAGGCAGGAAGAATGATACTCCTGTCCTTAAAATTGGCTCTTCTCTGGGCCAGTCAAAAGTCTCCTTCTAATTCTGAGCATTGTACCCTATCTAATCAAACCATCAAAATCCCCTCAGAAAAGGAATCCTTATAAAGTTTTCCTTGAGTCTGCCCTATCAGTCTGTTAACTATAAATCTTTTTTGCCTGGGGTGAAAATTCATACTTAAGAAGGAAGATTCTCAAAAACAGAAAGAAACTATTCTTGAGAAGCAGGTGGACAACATATTACAAACTGAGATGATTAAATGAAGCTAAAAATTAGAGTTTGAAATTGAATTCCACCTACAATCCTGAAATCCCAGTCTTGGTTGTTTTATCATTGTGTATCCTACCTCCATCCCCACCCCACATGAAGAAACTTTTTAAAAACGCTATTAGAATGTAGCTGGTTTGGTTTTAAGTATTTCTTCCTGTATCTGGGAGGCTCATAATCAGTGAGGTGTTTCAAAAGATGAAGAGCAAAAGGAAACCGAAGGAGGGAGCTGGATTATGTCACTTGATTGTAAGATTTTATAAGCAAAAGAGAAAAGCTGTATAATCCATGAATAAAACTATCAGATAATGAATAATCAAGAAAGAATATAAATTTACCAAATATCCTAGTGATTAAGAGAATTTTACTTGATTTTATTTTTTCTTTGGGTTTGTATTTAGTATTTGCTGAACAGTACAGTTAAGTGGTTTATTATCTTACAATTCGGATAAAATTGAATATTTAAGATCACTTTCACTAAGGACAAAATTAGTCCTTATATATTTTTACCTTGCTTCATCTTTTGTTTCATCAAAATTCTGTCACATTGGGTTTCCCTGGTGGCGCAGTGGTTGAGAGTCCACCTGCCGATGCAGGGGACACGGGTTCTGCCCCGGTCCAGGAAGATCCCACATGCCGCGGAGCAGCTGGGCCCGTGAGCCATGGCCGCTGAGCCTACGCGTCCGGAGCCTGTGCTCCGCAACGGGAGAGGCCACAACAGTGAGAGGCCCGCGTACCGCACCAAAAAAAAAAAAAAAAAATTCTGTCACTGAGTAACACTGCAAATAGTGGTACAGATTATTTATGAATGGGTTTGATAACTGAAGCAGTCAACTATTCAAAATTGTACCTCATTTGCCATGCTGGTGGTTTAGTCTCTGTACACTTTTATTTCTTTTGGCAGGTATTGGTTAATCTATAGTATTGAATAACACCTCACAGTAAATGTGTACTGTGAAAGCATGTTTCTGACAAATGAAATCTACAAACACCCGATGTGTGTTTTTCAATATCTTTAACTGAATTTTCCTGGAACTTATATTATTACTTAAACTTTTTATCACCTGCTTTATATACTTTTTTGTTCAAAACAAAATACAGAATTTAACAAAAAAATTGTGGAGGTTCCCCCCCAAATACTATTTCTCCCTGAGTATAACTAATTATCTTTCAAAGAAATCTTTCTGAAATAAATACAATCAATCATAACTAAACTTGTAACTGACAAATATGTTTTATTATAGCTCAATACCTAGATATCAAAAAAAGGCCATGTATCTCAAATAAAAAACAATTAAGGAGACAGCTTTTTAGTTTTTAAAAATTCATTTTAACAGTGTACTATATGTTTTTAAGACTGCAAAAAGGAATCACTCATAATATATTTAATAATAAATTTAATTGTTCTTTGCAAAGAACCAATTGTTGTTTCATAGATTTTTAATAGTCTTTGCCCTTTTTCTATTTTGTTGATTGATTTCTCTTTGTTATTACTTTCCTTCTACTTACTTTGGGTCTAATTTGCTCTTTTTCTAGTTTATCCAGGTAGAAATGTTAAGTCAATGATTTTGGACCTTTCTTCTTTTCTAGCATAAGCATTTAAAACTATAAATTTCCCTCAAGCACTGCTTTAACTGCATCTCACAAATTTTGATATGTTGTGATTTCATTTTCATTCAGTTCAAAATATTTTCTATTTTCCCTTCTGATTTCTTCTTTAGGCCATGTGTTATTTTTAAAGTGTGAAGTTTAATTTCCAAATATTTGGGAGATTTCCCAGATATATTTCTGTTATTGATTTCTAGTTTGATTCCATTGTGGTCAGAGAACATATTCTCCATGATTTCAGTCTTTTAAAATTTACTGAGAATTTTTTTTATAGCCATGAACATAGTCTATCTTGCTGAATGTTCTATGTGCACTTGAAAAGAATGTGCATTCTGTACTCCTAGTTGGGGTATTCTATAAAAATCAATTAAGTTAGGTTGGTTGATGGTGCTTTTCAAGTTTTCCAATTCCTCTCTGATTTTGTGTGTGTGTGTATTTATTCCATCAATTAATAAGTGTGGAGTGTTGAGGGCTTCCCTGGTGGCGCAGTGGCTAAGAATCTGCCTGCCAATGCAGGAGACACAGGTTTGAGCCCTGGTCCAGGAAGATCCCACATGCTGTGGAGCAACTAACCCGTGCACCACAACTACTGAAGCCCACGCGCCTAGAGCCCGTGATCAACAACTAGAGAAGCCACTGCAATGAGAAGCCCGCGCACTGCAACGAAGAGTAGCCCTCGCTCACAACTAGAGAAAGCCCACGCACAGCAACGAAGATCCAACACAGCCAAAAATAAATAAATTAATTAATTAAACAATAAATAAGCTTGGAGTGTTGAATCTCCAGCTGAAGGAAATTATTATGGATTTGCCTATTTCTGCTTTTAGTTCCGACAGGTTTTACATTATATATTTTGAAGCTCCATTATTAAGTGCATACAGATTAAGATCTGAATATCTCCTTGATAAGTCAACACCTTTTATCATTCTATTAGCTCTATTACTGTGTAACAAATTACTTTAAAACAGCAGCTTAAAACAACAAACATTTATTTTTGATTCTCATACAGGTTCTGAGGGTCAGAAATACAGAGGCAGCTTAGCTGGGTGGTTCTGGCTCAGGGTCCCTTAGGAGATGGCAGCTAAGATATTAGCTGGGGCTGCAGTCACCTGAAGGCTTGACTGCAGCTGTAGGATCTGCTTTCAAGATGATCCCTCACATAGCTGTTGGTTGGAGGCCAACCAACCATATGGACCTCTCTTCATGATGTGGCAGCTGACTTCCCCACAGCGAGTGATTAGATAGAGTGCAACCAAGCTGAAAGCCATACTGTCTTTTACCTCTTCCACCATATTCTATTCATGAGTCACAAAGTCCAACCCTCATTCAAAGGGAGAAGAATTAGGCTCCACTTCTTAAAGAAAGGAGTGTTAAACAATTTGAGGACACATTTTAAAACTACTACAATCTTTATGAAATGACTTCATCCCTAGTACTATTTCTTAGTCTGAAGTCTACCTGTCTGATGATACAACCACTACAGTTTTCTTTTAATTAGTGTTTGCATAGTTTATTTTTCTCTATTCTTTTACTTTTAATCTCTGTCTTTATATTCTAAGTGTATAGATAATATATAATTGTAGATGGCATATAGTTGGGCCCTGTTTGTAGATAGCGTATACAGTTGAGTCTTTTAATCCAGTCTGACTCCTTTACATTGGATTGTTTAAACCATTTACACTTAATGTAATTATTGAAATAGGTTGGCTCTAAGTCTAGCATCTCATTTTTTGTTTTCTATTTATGTCATTTGTTCTTTGTTACATTTTTCTTCTTTCCTCTCTTCTTTTGGGCTGGCTATTTTTTGGTATTTCATTTTATCTCTTCCATTTGTGTATTAGCTATTCCTCTTCACTTAATTTCTTTATTAGCATTTGCAATATGCATTTTAAACTTTACACATTATACCTTCAAATAATAGTATACAACTTCACATACATTGTAAGACCTATTCTTGGTACTACTGATGTCATTCATTTTACTTCTACATAAGTTATAAGCCCCAAAATACAATCTATTTGTTTTAAATAGTCAATTGCCACTTAAAGAGTTTTTTTTTTTTTAATGTTAATGGAGAAATGTCTTTCCTCTTTACCCACACATTTACCACTTTCACTGCTCTTTATTCTTTTATGAACATCTAAGTTTCCATCTGGGATCTTTTTCATTCAGCCTGAAAAATTTTCCATTACATTTCTTGGTATACAGGTCTGCTGGCCATAAATTCAGTTACCTTCTGTTGGTTTAAAAGGTCTTTATTTTGTCTTCATTTCTGAAGGATTTTTCACCTTGTATATAATTTTATACTGGCTCCTTTTTCCTTCAGCATCTTAAAGATGGGAGATGCTACTGGCATCTAACAGGTAACAGCCAGGAATGCCACACGGCACCCTGCAATCCACAGAACAGCCCCTCTACAACAATGAATTCTATGGCCCAAATGTCAGTAGTGCCAAGGTTGAGAAACCCTGCTCTAGACCCATCTAACAACTTAAAAACAAGCCTAGAAAGGATCAAGTTGATCTGCCTATTGAACAGTTATATATCTGCAAAGGACCAGCTACCCGTGGTCACTAATACTGATTATCTCCCAGTGTTACCATTATTTACCAATGCTTTCTTTTATTCATTTAGTCTATCTCTTGATAATTGTTTTGGCTTTTTATCCATACCTCATTGAATAAGACCATCTCCTAGCCACTCTGTCCCACATGCCTGTTTACTGGACTCTCATTCATTTACTTGTTTTAACAGATATGTATTAAGCACCTACTCTTAGGGAGCCTAGTATAATGGTTAAGAGCATAGGACCTGTAACCAGGTTGCCTGAGTCCAAATTCTGGTTGTTATTCTTACTAGCTTTGTAACCTTAGACAAGGTGCTTAAATTCTCTGTTCCTGTTTCCTCATCAGTTAAACAGATACAATAGTATTTCCCTCATAGGGTTGTTATGAGGGCATTTGACCTTCTCAACAACCCTCTGAAGGAGATACTGTCAAAACTTCTTAGAATAGTGCCTGACGCAAAGGAAGATCTATAGAGCCCTTACTACCACCAGCACCACTGCCACTACTCATAGTGCCAAGTGTTAGCGCACATGTTGGAGAGAAGTGAGTAAGACATAGCTCCCCTTTCCTCCAAGGAGTTTAAACCCAGCAAAGGGCACACAACAAGAAGCAATACAATAATGTGTCAGGAGTTCAAATAATCACTGTAAGAAAACATTTACTGAGAACTAAATAGCTTTATCTATCACTTAATCCTCATAGCAATTCCATGAGTTACAGACTATTATTACGTACCTGTACAAAGAGAGAAACTGAGTACTTGAAGGTTTATGTAATAACCCAAGGTCACTCAGCTGCTATGCAGCTGGGATCTGAACTCAGGTAGTCTAGCTCCAAGCAATAGAGATTTATTGGCTCACCACAGCCAGTGGTTAAAAGCATAAGCTCTGGAGTCACAGAAAGAAGCGCTATTAATTCTGCCTAGTGGGGCCAAGGAAGAGATAACATTTGGGTTGTGCTTAAAGGATGAACACAATTTCACCTGGCAGAAACAGGGAAAAGCAACCACAAAATGAGCCAATTTTGACAGGGGAATGAAACAGCCAAGTGTATTTAGAGTACTGAGACTTGTTTGATGAGATTATAACATAAAATGCACTTGTGGGGAACGAGAGGCGCTGAAGCCAGAAGTCAGTTGGGGTCATCTTTGGCACAGTGTTTATGGGAGTGCATATTTTATCCTGTAGAGCAATACTTTCCGAACATTTTCAAATCATGCACACAAAGAAAATATGTGTAGAGCAAATATACGTGAAGGGATGCCCCTGCTGGTTGCTGGATGAGTTCACTGGGGACTGGGGCTTCGGGCCACGCCCGAAGAGCTGAAGTCAAGAGCTGAAGGCATTGGACATGGAGTGTGAGGAAGAGCTGGGGTGCAGTTAAGATGATAAAAGGATGGAGACAGATGCCATAATAGGAGACAGAGAATTTAAGAGGGTAAGCTAGAGGCTGGGGAGAGATAACAAGTTTGACACAGGATATGCTGAATCAGGGGCCTGCAAGACATTTAGAAGAGCACTTTGTAATACCTTATGGAGATCAGGAGCAAGGTCCTACCCATTATCTCCTTTTCTCACCTTAATTAATTATTACCCTTGGTGCTGTTTTCAGACCACACGTCCAATGTCTTTTGGATGTACGAAAAAGAACACTATTGAGTATGTTTGGAGAAATGTGTCTGTGAGTTTGGGGAGAAAGTAGAAGGGTTAGAAGAAGGAGTTGGAGTGAAAATTATCAAATTTTTAGAAAAGGTGCCAAGTTCACCTTCTGGTATACTCTTACAATAAGAGCGCAGCCTATAAACAGTTTTTAAAGTTAAGGAAATATGTAGCAGCCAAACAATTAGATTTACTAGGTATTAGGGAAGGTAGAATGCAATTGTGCAACACTGGAATTTGACCAGGCCATTAGGGTCAAGTAGTTAAATGTAAAAGGTGCTTCTGATTGCCTGGAACATCAAGTCTGTTTTCCTATTCATTAAAACAGAACTTCTAATCACCCTGATTTTCAGTTCTTTTTCCTTAATTCTAAAAGTAATTAATCACACTTTAATAAGTGGTACAACTGAAGGAGAGAAAAGATAATACCCTAAAAAGTATATATGAGAAAAATCTTTCAATTAATGATTTTGAAATAGTTTAATGTGTGTATTAACAACTGTTGTTCTGTAAAAAGAAACCATGTGGAGAATATACCAACGTTTAGTTTATGTTTTCACAAGTATATGCTGACTGTCTCATAATTAAGTACACAGAGCTCAAAACAGCCAACACTACAGAGAGCTTACACTGTTAACCATTATAGAAGTGGTTGAGAGATATTTGCTAATGACTACCATAAAAGGAATGGATGACTAAGAACAGAGAGGATGTGTGACTAAAAAGTCCCACTACAGTTCTTTGAAAATTCCCTGAATAACGAGGCATGCCAAATGTGGTCCGTCATGAAATTATTTGATGCTAAACTCTGTAGTTAGACAGCAAATAAAGGATAAAGCCTTTGTATAAATCATTCAATTGCAAAGTGCCGAAACAACAAGGTCATCATTAAGTGAAAGTGTTAATCAAATTAAAATACGGCCCGGAGTTCAAATGCTGCTGGGCCAGACTGGGCTAACTCCACAGATAATTCATTCAATGCCTAGGGTGCTGCACCACAGTGCAGTAACCAGGCACTTCGAGCTGCTGCTGTTCCTCCCTAGACCTGAAAATGTACGGGACGTTTCTCACAGATCTTTGAACACTAGAAAAAGCCAAGTAGGCACATCACAGCCTACCTTTGGCAAATCGATCTTTTCACCTCAAAGGCTTACCACAACTATACCTAAACTGTAGGTATCAAAAGAAAATCCCAGTACACATGTGGAAATGCATCATATTTCTTTCATATACACAACTGTCTCTGAATTTGCTGACACAATGGATTTTCCAAAAGAATGTTACCAAAAGAATGTTCCCCCCAAAATAATTCTAAATTGCAATAATAATGGCAATAGTTACTGTTGTTATATAAACTGTGTCATTTAATCTTTAAACTCATGAGATAGATATTACATCATTTTTCAGATGGGGATGCATGCTTAAAGTCACATCATTTAAGATGAGATTGAAACTCAAGTTCGGCTGACTCCAAAACCCTTCTTTGCTTCACTACCCTTCATTGTTTTTTGATATTTTTCTGTTTGTCACTGGCACTCATGGGAGACAATACATTAAGCAAGTACTGACTCAAATGGGGAAACAGTTTTGAATGACTGCAAAAATGTCTTGTAACACACAGCAGTGACTTTTCATGCAATGTGATTGAGGGTACTGTATATGTATTTTTCTTTTCTGTTTTATATTTTTGGCTTTCCTTGTATATGTTACTATCTGGACCTCTAAACATATTTATAACACTGTATCAGATTTCAGTAACATGGATTTTTAGTAAAATGTACATCTCCACCATGTATGAATCTTGCATCTTTAAGAATCCGTGTTTTATGTATACGATAAAAAAGGAACAATTCTTTACTCCTCTGTACAGCTGTCTTTTTCTTTTTAATAAATTTATTTATTTTATTTATTTATTTTTGGCTGTGTTGGGTCTTTGTTGCTGCACGTGGGCTTTCGCTAGTTGCGGCGAGTGGGGGCTACTCTTCGTTGCGGTGCGCAGGCTTCTCATTGCAGTGGCTTCTCTTGTTGCCGAGCACGGGCTCTAGGCGCGCAGGCTTCAGTAGTTGTGGCACGCAGGCTCCATAGTTGTGGCTCGTGGGCTCTAGAGCACACACTCAGTAGTTGTGGTGCACGGGCTTAGTTGCTCCGCAGCATGTGGGATCTTCCCGGACCAGGGCTCGAACCCGTGTCCTCTGCATTGGCAGGCGGATTCTTAACCACTGTGCCACCAGGGAAGCCCTACACAGCTGTGTTTTATTCAATATAATTGACTCAAAAATGAAGGATATAAGTTACTTTCCTTATTAGGATTTTAATATTTCCTCTTCCTAGTGACTGATGTACAATGAGAAATAACTAATTTAATAAAAAAACATTTTAATTTTCTGAAGCAATAAGTTACAAAGTGGAATTCTGCTCTACTGGAAGAATGCAGAATGCAGTATTATTGAAAATGTCAAATACCATGATTACGGAGGACATCTGTTAGCTCTGTTGCATCTGTTCCTCTTTTTCTGTAACAGCACCCCGCTTTTCTTTGCGAACCACCCCTCCCTTTTTTCTCAATCCAGTTGATTCTACTATCAGTACCAGGGACGGGCACCTGACCTACGCCTGGCCAATCAAAGCATTCCACCCCTCTTGCCACAGTGACTGGTTCACAGATACATATGTGTCCCAAGACAGGCCAATGAGATTCAATGCCAAGACTTCTGCACAAACAACTGGTAAAGAAGTGCCTCGGGCTTCCCTGGTGGCGCAGTGGTTAAGAATCCGCCTGCCAACGCAGGGGACACGGGTTCGAGCCCTGGTACAGGAAGATCCCACATGCCGTGGAGCAACTAAGCCCATGCGCCACAACTACTGAGCCTGCGCTCTAGAGCCTGCAAGCCACAACGACTGAAGCCTGCGCACCTAGAGCCTGTGCTCCGCAACAAGAGAAGCCACCGTAATGAGAGGCCTGCGCACCGCAAGGAAGAGTAGCTCCCACTTGCTGCAACTAGAGAAAGCCTGCGCACAGCAACGAAGACCCAACGCAGCCATAAATAAATAAATAAATAAATAAAATCTATTTAAAAAAAAAGAAGTGCCCTCTTTCTGCTAAGGATGCTAAAAAGGTAAGGCTGTCACTTCTGGCTGTCTTTACTACCACTGGGGACAATATACCTAAGAATGAAGCCACCACGGGCGGGGGGTGGGGAGGAATGAGGAATGAAGAAAAGTAAGAAAAGATTACATATTCCTGACGCTATTATTTTAGCAGTAGCAGGTTCAGGATGAGAAGGTTGGTCTTACCAATCTATCCTTGTCATGTGGCCTTACTCTGCTGCAGGCCACCCACCTCCTCTTGACTCCTTGTTTCCAGCTTTCCTGGCAATTCTGTGAGCACCTGATACCATTTTTGGCTTAAGTAAAACAGAGTCAGTTTCTGTTTTTGCAATCAAGAACCCTAGCTAGTCCAATGAGCAAACAATTTTATGACCTTAGGGTGGAGAAGGCCTGCCGAGAAAGACAGATCTGACTACATAACAATCTAAAAATAGTAATAAAATAAGAATAATTTACAGAAAAAATAAGTTTGTAAATATGCAATTCACAAAAAAAGAATACTAGTCAATATTTACTTTAAATATTCAAATTAATGAGAAGAAAAGAAATGAAGATTAAAAAAAAGCAAAAACAAAACAGATGCTAGTCTCCCCAAACAAACCCTGTACAGTTTCTGTATTGTTTTTTTACTTTTTAAATTTTTTTTTAATTTTATTTATTTTTGGCTGCTTTGGGTCTTCCTTGCTGCATGCGTGCTTTCTCTAGTTGCGGCGAGCGGGGGCTACTCTTCGTTGCGGTGCGTGGGCTTCTCATTGCGTTGGCTTTTCTTGTTGCGGAGCATGGGCTCTAGGCATGCAGGCTCAGTAGTTGTGGCTCACGGGCTCTAGAGCGCAGGCTCAGTAGTTGTGGCACAGGCTCAGTAGTTGTGGCACACGGGCTTAGTTGCTCTGCAGCATGTGGGAACTTCTCAGACCACGGCTTGAACCCTTGTCCCCTGCATTGGCAGGCAGATTCTTAACCACTGCACCACCAAGGAAGCCCCTGTATTGTTTATTATTGAAACTTTAGTATACCTTGGCATGTAGTAAGCACTCAGATTTTATTAAATAAATGAATCAGTTAGGAAAGAAGCAAATGGGTATAATAAAACAGACCTTCTCATGCCCTGTTAGTAGGAGCACACACTGGTACAAACATTGGAGAGCAAATCGGCAATATTATCAAATGTTTTAATGTGCTGCTAGACTCAGCAAACCTACACCTACGAATTTATCTTATTGAGAAAAATGGAAAAGTGTGCAAAGATGTAAGTGTAAGTGATGTTCCCAGGAGTACATTGCTTCCAAGAGAACAAAAGAAAAACAATACAAATGTCTGGCAATGGTGGTTTACTGAATAAATTATTACATATCCATTCACATTGGAATACTATGCTGCTATTTAAAAATATAATCTATATTGACATGGAAAGAGTTCCATGACTGAAAATAACAAAAAGCAAAACAGCATCTATAGTATGGCTTTATTTAATAAAGTTATTTATTTCTATTTATTTCCTGGGGGAGGGATTAAAAGCTTATTCATTAAAATGATGTCAGTGGGGCTTCCCCGGTGGCACAGTCACTAAGAATCCACCTGTCAATGCAGGGGACTTGGGTTCGAGCCCTGGTCCGGGAAGATCCCACATGCTGTGGAGCAACTAAGCCCGTGAGCCACAACTACTAAGCCTGCACTCTAGAGCCCGTGAGCCACAATTACTAAGCTCACGCGCCTCCACAACAAGAGAAGCCACCGCAATGAGAAGCCTGCACACCGCAACGAAAGAGTAGCCCCCGCTCACCGCAACTAGAGAAAGCCCACGCACAGCGGCAAAGACCCAATGCAGCCAAAACTAAATAAATAAACAAACAAATAACTAAACTTATTTTTAAAAACTGATGTCAGTGGATTCTGAGTAGAGGGATTGGGGGGTGGTTATATTTTTATGGTTTGGATCGCTTGAACAAACATCTATTCTCTTTATAAACATACAAAATAATAAAAACAACATATACATGTACATATACAGAATTAGTACAATTTCCAAAGGACTTAAATTTAATATGTAGTCAGATAAGACATGAGAGAATCTTAATTTTTTCATTATGGCAATGTAAACTTAAAAATATACCAAACTAGCCTCATAGGGAATAAAATTCCCCCCTTTTCATTCTAGAGGTGTAAAACCCAAGGGAAAGACAGAGGCTAGAGCAGTTACCCAGGTAAAGCATCCCAAGAAAAGAATTTGTTTTATCTTGTAAATGATGCTCTTCTGAATTAACACAAAAAGCAAGGAAACTGAGGGAACGAACCAAGGCCATCAGTTGTCCAGATGGCACTCCATCAGTTCTGACCAGTCAGAAAACCTACACTAGAAAACACGTCCAAAATGCAATGGAATTCCTTTGTTCAGCACCACCAGAATGTCTCTTACTTTGCTACAAATTCAAAGATATTCACCCACTACTTATCTCCAACTCCTCAGACATATAATCAATTTTAAAAGTAGTTAAGTCAAATGCCTGGCATGTAATATGGAAGGCAAGATTGATACCAGGAAGAGGTAATGTAATACAAACTGTCAGTCTAGTACAGTAAACAGTACAACCAGCGTATCTGAAAGTCTTTTTTTTAATAATATTTTTGTTTCTGTAATATTCTGAAGTACTTAAATTCTTGAGAATTCCCCCTTTGAAACAGAAAGCTCTCTACAGGGACCATAACTTGTACAATAAATTCAAGTTAATATTGTGAACTCTCTCCACTTCTTTAAAAATGAAGATACATGGGGAATTCAAGCATGTTAAACTCCCTCTCAGAATTTGCTTATTCAAATATAGGCAGTCTAGCATAGTGGTTAACGTCCCAGAGGTGGATCATATGAGTACAAGTCTCGGCTTTGCCACGTACTAGCTGTGAAACTTGGGCAAAATGAGACCTGTTTTAAAGCTGTAAGGATTAACTGAGCACTTATATAAAGCACTTAGAGCAGTTCCTGACACGGAGAATGCTCAGTAAGTAATAGCTATTATATGACTGAGGCATAAATGATTCCAGAACTCTAATATTGTGGGGTAGCCATGGAACTATCCAAGGTAAATTTAAGTTCTAAGGCATTTATAATTCAACTTATTATGGTTCTTTTTAAAAAGTGAATAATTAAATTCTTTGAGGTGCTTTAACACTCTGCGTTAACTAAATGTTATTTATAAGGTTATATAGTATTACAATTGTTTCAAAGAGCTCAGAGGCTTAGTCTAGTTATTTATTTTGAGCCAAAATATGGTATTATTTTTTTCAAATAAACGATTTCTGAAAGTGGTTATGTTTATGAGTTGCAGGTCTTATTCTGAAAAAAAAGTCTCTGCAAACATGATACATATACTTAAAAGAAGTGGTAATGAGGAGTTTTATGCCAGTAATTACCACAAATTTGAAAGGGATCATTGCAAAATCCAACTACAGGAAAAACCTAGTACTAAGAAATGCTCTAATCTTAGATGTACATTTTTCCCCTCCATTCTATCAAAATGATGCTCCTTTCTTTTTACTTCTTTATAATTTCACTTTTAGCCATTCTTTTATTTCATTAACACATCATCAGACTTCATTTCATTGTCCCTTTTCAACAGGGATGCGCTTTTAAAATAAATGTTTCTCCAACTTTGCAAAAAATCATAAGGCCTAAAATTTGGCCAACTCATCATATTATTTCATGTAAAAGAGTCTGCCTTTAACACATAGCACTGTTGGTTTTGATAGAGATGATCTATAAAATTTACATTTCTAGAAATCTACTACATCCCAACATAGTTGTCACTTACCTTAGTGCAAAGACCAAGATTTTGTGTGTTCATCAGTGTACAGACCATCTCTGACTTCCAATGGTTCAGCTTAACGAATTAATGGTTCATCAATCTTATGATGGTGCGAAAGTAATACACATTCAGTAGAAAACTGGTCTTCAAATTTTGAATTTGGACCTTTTCCTGGGCTAATGATATGCTGCACAATGCTCTCTCGTGATGCTGGGCAGGGACAGCCGCAGCTCCCAGACAGCCACGTGATCACAAGGGGAAACAACCAATACAATTACAACCACCCCAGGACCCTGTAACCATTTTGTGTTTTTCAGTACAGTACTCAATAAATTACAGGACATACTCAACACTTCATTATAAAAGGGGCTTTGTGTTAGATGATTTTGCCCAATGGTAGGCTAATGGAAGTGCTCTGAGGCAGGCTAGGCTAAGCTATGATGTTTGGTAGGTTAGGCGTATTAAATGCATATTTGACTTCCGATATTTTCAACTTACAATGGGTTTATCAGGATGTAACCCCATTGTAAGTCGAGGAAGATCTGTATTTGTTTAACTGTGAGATTTGAGAGAGACCCGTTTGTAGCAGGTTTGATTATTTAAAAGTCATAAATACAGCCCCCTTTCTTGGTAGTAGACATCTGAACTTTGCCAGCAGCTTTTTCACCTGGTCCTTGACTTGAAAGGCAAAGATCATCTCCTAGGCCACAGTCTAAGGTCTAGTAAAAGTCTGACCTTGTCATGTAAGTTGCAGTCCAAACCACACTTATGAATCAGCATACGCCATTGTTATTAAGACTCACAATAATAATTTCTAACAGTACTGGGTGCTTTCCATGGATCGACTTACTTATCAGTCCTCACAATAAACCTATGAGGTAGATATTATTTTCATGCTGACTTTATGAATGAGAAATATGAGAAGAAAGATTAAGCAACATGACCAAAGTCACACACGTTGTGAGTGACAGTGACATGGTTTGAACCCAGGTCTGAACCAGGGCCCACGTTCTGAACCACTGTATTATATTCCCTCAAGATGATTTTGGACAAGCGAGAAACAAAAATAGAGTGGTGTGAGTTGTATCATCATATTTAATTTATACAATGTCAACTATATGTGCTCAATTGAAAAAAGAAAACTGGAAAGTAACAATTTAGGTAGTATAGGCAATTCCACCTATTCTATTCATAGTATGCTCAGGACAGAGATGGGAAACTAATTGTTTTGTACCTTTAGTCCATTTTAGTACTTAAGTACTCCTCCTTTTCTTTTCTTTTTTTTAAATTTTCCTGTTTTATTTTTAAATTTTTATGTTCCTTTTCTACTTTTTAAAAATATTTATTTTATTTTGGCTGCATCGGGTCTTAGTTGCAGCATGCAGGATCTTTCGTTGTGGTGCGGGCTTCTCTCTAGTTGTGGCGCACAGGCTCCAGGGCACGTGGGCTCTGTAGTTTGCAGCACACAGGCTCTCTCGTTGAGGCGTGTGAGCTCAGTAGTTGTGGCACACGGGTTTAGTTTCCCCGTGGCACGTGGGATCTTAGTTCCCCGACCAGGGATCAAACCTGCGTCCCTGCATTGGAAGGCGGATTCTTTACCACTGGACGACCAGGGAAGTCCCTTAAGTTACTCCTCCTTAATGACCCAAGGACTTCTCCTTAATGAGAATATTTAGTTAAGCTGAGTGTGGTTTTAGAGTAAAGAGACATTTTTTAATATACTGTTAGTTATATACAAGTCAACTATTTCATCTGGTGCTCAGTGGAAGAAACAGTGATTATTCCACTAATCCTAGGGAAAACTGGCTCTCTGAGGAGATGGAATGTCAGTCCCCACTGTGCACCTTCCTAAGGGATTTACAAGACCCATTCTGACCAAATGCAATTTTTGCTGCATGTGTTACTTCAATAACCGTGAGTAACAGAGGCCAGATAATTACAGAATGCAATTCACGCTCATCTAGGCCATTACTGTGGCTTTGCAGTCTCTTATATTCCTCAGAGCATCTGTTCAGTTTTTTTCCCTACTCTGCACAAAATCTCAAATAGATCCACACCCCACTCATAGTTAGTAGCTGACAACAACACTTACTTTATAAGAAGATGGGGGCCATGCAGCATCAATTCCCTCCATTTACTTTACTTTTACCACAAAACTCTGTATCCTCATCCAGCGCCTCCTGCTACAATTTGGAATTTAGTCTCGTCATTTTAGTGAAACTGCTCTCTCAAAAGCCACTGATGACTTGGTTGCCAAGTCCAGTCACGTCTCAGTCCTCATCATATACTCTCTCTATAGCAGTGATTCTCAACCTGGCTACAAATCAGAAGTACAAGGAAAATACTGATGCCAGAGCCCCACCCACAGATTCCAATTTAATTGGTCTGGGGTTGGCAGAGGGCTGGGTACTTGCTTAAAGCTCCCCAGGTGATTCTCCAGGGTCAAGAACCACAATCTACAGCATTGACTCCATTCATTAACTCACCCCTTCTATTTGAAACTCTTGGTTGCCACAATATCATACTCACTGGGTATTTCTACTTGCTCCTAATGTTCTTCAATATCCTTGTCTGGAGTCTCCTCCTCTGATTCCATTTGCTCTGCCAACTGTCCCTTTTCCTCTCAACCCTTAATTTAAAGTTTCTAACAATCCCAAATCTCAAATCTCCATATCTAATCTTGAACTCAAGCCTCAGCTCCAGACCCTCACCTCACACAGAAACTGTCCCTCTGAATTCAGACTCCACGTGGCCAAAATCCTATACTCTTTTAGTTGCCTTGCTCTCCATTCCACACAGTAGCTGT
The DNA here is from genome assembly GCF_949774975.1 of Lagenorhynchus albirostris. Taxonomy (NCBI): domain Eukaryota; kingdom Metazoa; phylum Chordata; class Mammalia; order Artiodactyla; family Delphinidae; genus Lagenorhynchus; species Lagenorhynchus albirostris. Next base: position 34,817,323 of record NC_083107.1, on the reverse strand, counting down.
TTCAAACTTTCTGCATTTTTCTCAAACCTGTCATTCTACCACATCTCTCCTTATTCATAGCAGAAAACCTTGCTCCTACTTCACAGAGAAAATAGAAGCCTTCACAATCTCTTAACTTGACCCTTATCTGACAAAGTCACCTACATATGCACGCTTTCTCTGCACTCCAACCCCTCCGGGGCTCTTGTTCTCAGGCACCCTGGAGACCAGGACTTATCAATTATTTCCCTTTCCCTTTTCTGGATCCTTCCTATCAGCATCTAAGTAAGCATCTTCACTGAGATGAAGTCTTGCCCATTTTCAAAAAAGGAACTCAGAAAACTATTCAGCTTCATAGTCTCTTAGGTACCACCACTTCTCTCCTCTTTGCGGTCAAAATTCTTAACCAGTTCTCTACATTCACCTTTTCTCTTTCCCATTCGCCGCTCAACTCACTACAACATGCTTCCACACTACCACCCCATCCAATCGGTACTTGTCATAGTCAGCAAGGGGCTCCTTGTTACTAAGTCCACGGAAACCTTTCAGAACTTAGCTTTCCTGATCTCTTTGTAGTACTGTACACTACTAACCGTTCTCTCCTTTTTAAATGCTCTTTTCCCCTGGCTTCCAAAACACTTCACTGTCAATGTCCTCCTACTTCTCTGGCCACTCAATCTGTCTCTTTGGAGGATTCTCTCCCTCAAGCTATTCCTGAGGATGCTGTCCTCCTTTGCTGTCTTATATACTCTCCCTGTACACTCTCATCTACTCCCAAACATCAATTGTGGGCTATCTGCCTCACAAGTATTTCTCCACCCAGATCTTTCATGAGATTCAGATTTATAAATTCAAATGCCTAACTCTACTTCCTCTCTGAGAAGTCTTCTGGGTTTTTTAAATACAACATGTCCAAAACTGAACTCATCCTCTTCTCATGCCTCTCCTCAAACCTGCTGCTCTTTCTTTTTCTTGGTGAAAGGCATCATCATTATCCATCCAGTTTCCCAAGCAAGAAACCTGGGCATCTTCCTTACCTCCTCCTCTTTGTAAACCTACCACATTGCAGCAGGTACCAAGTTCTGCCCGTTCCACCCCAACTGTTTCAGTTCAGTTCAGGCTGAGACTATCTCTTGCTTGAATTTTACTGGAACAGAATCCTAACTGGCCAGCGTGACCTCTTTACAAATCTGATTATGTCATTCTGCTGCTTAAGACTATTCAAGGTGGTGCATTTTATATAAGCATGGGAATAGACAAACAGACTTATGGGATGAAATAGAGTTCAGAAACAAACCCAGAAAAATAATTTTATATATGATGACATTTAAAGCAGCACTTAAAACCACTGGAAGAAGATTCAATTAATGGAACTGGGATAATTGGCTATTTAGTTAGGAAAAATGAAAATGGTATCCTTACCTCATATAATGAATGGGAATAAATTTGAGATAAAGATCTAAATGTAATAAAATAAACCATAAAAGAACATAGAAGAAAATATATGAAAAAATTTGTAGTAATCTAGGGATGAATAAGGTACTTGAATAAAAGGTCTAAACTCCTTAGAAGGATATATGAGGACCCTTGCTTACCTCCTTAACATCATTTCTCTCTACTGCCCCTGCTATTCCTCTCCAGTAAAGGGCATCTCTTGCTGGGAAAGATGCACCATACATGTCTCTCATCTGAGGGCCTCTGCTGTGTTCTTTGTTCTCTCTCTCTAATTTACTGAACAGTCCATCCTCTTCCCTTTGATTACAAAAGCTGTATTTATCATATATTCAATTTGGTTCTATGTCTTTTTTCTGGATTCTATTCTGTTCTGTTGATCTGTTGATCTCTTCCTATGCCAATGCCATGAAGTTTTTTTTTTTTTAACATCTTTATTGGGGTATAATTGCTTTAAAATGGTGTGTTAGTTTCTGCTTTATAACAAAGTGAATCTGCTATACGTATACATATATCCCCATATCTCCTCCCTCTTGCATCTCCCTCCCACCCTCCCTATCCCACCCCTCTAGGTGGCCACAAAGCACTGAGCTGATCTCCCTGTGCTACGCAACTGCTTCCCACTAGCTATCTATTTTACGTTTGGTAGTGTATATGTGTCCATGCCACTCTCTCACTTTGTCCCAGCTTACCCTTCCCCCTTCCCGTGTCCTCAAGTCCATTTCTCTACGTCTGTGTCTTTATTTCTGTCCTGCTCCTAGGTTCTTCAGAACCATTTTTTTTTTTTTAGACTCCGTATATATGTGTTAGCATACGGTATTTGTTTTTCATTTTCTGACTTCCTTCACTCTGTATGACAGACTCTAGGTCCATCCACCTCACTACATATAACTCAGTTTCATTTCTTTTTATGGCTAATATTCCATTGTATATATGTGCCACATCTTCTTTATCCATTAATCTGTCAATGAACACTCAGGTTGCTTCCAGGTCCTGGCCATCGTAAACAGAGCTGCAATGAACATTGTGGTACATGACTCTTTTTGAATTATGGTCATAATGTTTTAATTACTCTAGATTTGAGGTAGATGTTTGTACCTGGTAGGATTATGCCTTTCATTCTTCTTTATTCAAATTTTGAGAAATGCTGGAATTAGCTTATCAAATTGTATTAAAAATTCCATCAGGACTTTGGTTGTAACTGCACTGAATCTATAGATCGCCTTGGGGAGAACTGGCATCTCCTCACCTAGGAATATGTTTCTCTACATATTTAGTCCTTCAGCAAAAGAAAGTTTTTAAAGTCTTACAGAATTATTATTAAAAACTGTTCCTAGGGACTTCCCTGGTGGCACAGTGGTTGGGAATCCACCTGACTATGCAGGGGACATAGGTTCGAGCCCTGGTCCAGGAGGATCCCACATGCCGCAGAGCAACTAAGCCCGTGTACCACAACTACTGAGCCTAGAGCCTGCGAGCCACAACCATTGAGCCCGTGTGCCACAACTACTGAAGCCCACGCACCTAGAGCCCATGCTCCACAACAAGAGAAGCCACTGCAATGAGAAGCACACACACCCGCAACAAGGAGTAGCCCCCTCTCGCTGCAACTAGAGAAAGCCCGCGCACAGCAACAAAGACCCAACGCTGCCAAAAATAAATAAATCTATAAAAAAAATTATTTAAAACAAATTGTTCCTATATATTTTATAGTTTTAATTGCCATGGTGATTGGGACTTTATTTCATTATATTTTCAAATATATATGTTTTTTCATCATTATATTTATCTTATTTCATCGTGATCATTGATGATGTATAGGAGAGCTACTGAATTCTGTGTACTTCACTTTGCATCTGGTCACCTTATTGTTTTCTCTTGCCAGTTCTAATAGTTAGTACTCTGGGAGAGCAAATGAACATTAGGTTCCACAGGAAAGAAAAAAGGTAGTTGAAGCAGGTTTGTATGCAAGATAATGAGGTCCAAATGAGACAGGTTGAGCTTAAAGTGACAATGTTATACTTAACTGGAGATGTCCTAATAAAAGCACACAGAAATACAGGACTGGAGCAGTGGGAAGACATGAGGACTGAACAAACTGTAGAAGTCAACACGTGCATACAGGTAAGAGCTGAAAATGCTCCTTAAGAGCAATGTCAATGCCAGGGTTGATGAAGAAAAAAAAAGTTTCTCTATTCCAAAATTTGCTACTAAAAACAAAATAAAAGACATTTAAAAAATTGTGTGGTACTTTGATATTACAATTATTGAGTATAGACCTGGAAAATGTACTTTTCCAGAAAGAATTTCAGGAGACCAAGGGTGGGGTCTCCTGACTGTGGGTCTGACTACTACATTACTACCATGGGATTCATGTGAAAAAGAATCCTGATGATCAAAAAGTAAAGGCAGGAAACGGGTGGAGGGAAAGGGAAATGCTGAACTACAAGGTCATGGTCAGGAAACCAATTTGGCAAGGCATGTGGAAAACCAAGGCATACAGAATCAAGTACCACATACAGTAGTGCACAGCCCAAAGCCAGCTTTGTTTTCAGTAATGGGACTCAAACGGCAGGGTGAAGGCCGGTGCCTGCGATCCACAGAGGGAACCACCTCAAAATTCCCTATCGAGCTCACTTTCTGTTAGCCACTCGTACTACGGAGACAGAATTCCAAATGGAGCTCGGACAAAAGGCTGCCTAGATCCCAAGAAATGCATTAGTAAAAAATGCCTAATGCTGATTGTCAGCAATGTACACAAAGTCTGCCTTTCATTCACTGCCATTATTTTCCTAAACAAGTCAAAGAACGATACTTCTAAATCATACAATAAAAGAAAATTAAGAAATAGTAATGTAGAGCCACATGCTAATTTTATGAAGAACATGTGTCGAACTGTTAAAAGTAAATATCACTCAATACCAGAATGCAACATCATTTGTATGTTTTAACTTATTCTTTTCTGCACTTTTACAGTTTTCTACAATGAATATTTACTGATTTTGTAATAAGAAAAATACAACAGGAGGTGTTACGAAAAACAGAAATCTAAGATCCTGATAAAATTTTAATATCAAAGAAAAACAATCACAACTATAATACAGGATTTCAGATTACTCAAGAAATAGCAATTCTGATTAAATCTCCAATCAGAATAAACGTAATAAAATAAAGGAAGATGTACACCTAAACGTCTCCTTTGGAGAAAGCTAAAAGAAAAGGGTCCTAAGGCGTAAGTGTGAGATCCATAGAAGTAAGTGTAGCAGCATGAAAAGAGAACGTAATTGATACTCTCATTATGTCACAGAATGGGAAAGAGGTCAGAGGAGACAGTCACCTCAGAAATGGCCCCTTTGAAACAGCAAGTGAAAACAGGGTCACACTTTGGGGAAATGAATGCAACATCTCTCAGAAACCGATGAGGTGTAGGGTTAACTGCAGGAGGGAGCTTCTTCCTTGGCACAGTCTCTGTGGAGGGGAGTCATGGGGGGCAGCTGAACCTGCCTTCCCCTGAGATACCTGTTTCGAGCCTGGCCTCTTACCTCCCAGCACCCTGACAAGGCTGCCTTCCAGGTGCCTAGTCCTTCCGGAGAGTCCCTACCAAAATCCCATGACCGATGACACATCCTCCCCTCCTCAGAACACAAACTTTTGAAGCTCAGAGGGAAGAGGCTGGGAAAGCAGCTAAGTAGACAAATTAGAGTCCTCTGACTTGTTGGCTGGAAGACGGTCTCTGCCAGAAGACAACTGCCTGAAACCAAGAGTAGTTTATTTGTGACCAGATGTGAGAAATGAGTATGTTTATTATGCTCAATTGAACACATGTTTGTTAAATATCTTCTACAGATGAGGTACTTGCTAGGTGCTGTAGGGGATATAAAGAAAAATTACTCACTGTCCTAAGGTAGCTAGTATAGATAGAGGAGGGGGTGGAGGAAAAATAAAGTAAGTCAATAACAATGCAATATAATAATGAGAAGAAACACTGCACAGTGGGTGAGAGTGGGCTCTGGAGTCAGGGGAGCGAGTCCAAATTCATAGCTTCCTAGCTGTGTGACCTTGAGCAAATTACTTAACTTCTCTGTGTCTTAGTTTCTTCATCTGTGAAATAATGACAATACTGGCATCACCTCATAAGGTTCACAGGAAGAGTAGTTAAAACATAAAGAGCTTACATGCTCTCATACCCTCTCCCTTTCTTCACATTGGCTTGTGAACTTCTTGTCAAATGATTCAGTTGATTCATGGTTAAGTTTCTTCAAGAACATGTGTCCCTGTTTTGAAAATAAAAACTGAGGTATGCTAAAAACAAACAAAGAAAACATAAAGAGCTTAGAACGGTAACTGGCATATAATAAAACGCTTGCTATCATTTTGTGCCTACTATGCAGCAATGTGCTGATATTTCATATCTCATATTAAATAAGGGAGGCATTATTAGCCCTATCTGTAGATGAGGAAACTGAGGGTCAGAGAATAAGGTAATTTGGATAAGATCTAGAGAGAGGAAGAACAGAGTTGTAAGTTGAGCCCACATCTGCCTGAACAAAAGCTTACGATTTTTATTACTACTACTGTCACTGTAAAACAGTAGTGGCCAGTATTTCTTTAGTACTCACTCTATACCAATCGTGGTATGCATAATTGTGATTATTCTCACAAAATACAATTTGACCCCGTTTTACAGAAAAAAAGAAGAAAGCATAGGTGTAGAGGCCGGCACCCATACTGGAAATCCCTGGGCTGCTAAGTGGCAGAGCCACGATGTAAGCCTGTGTCTGCCCTTTGCTGGTGCCAGAGTGCATCCCCCGCTGCCCAGTGGTGCTTCATTCAACTGCGGGGCTTTGAAAAGAGAGAGATTTCGGAGAGTCCCACTCCTAGAAGTTTCTGATGAGGTAAATCTGGGGTGGGGAACCGCGGCAGCACACTAATCTGGCCAGTGGTTCTCGTGAACCTGCAAAGGTATGTTTTGTCATGGGTCTTAAATGCCAAGATGAAAAGTTTATACTCAATTCATCTAGAAATGGGGAGTCAATTAAGGTTTTCCAGTGAGGTTTTTCAGTAAGCAGTGTTTTAGGAAAATTAATCCGGGAGTAATGAATAGGATGGACTGAAGGAGAAAAAAAAAGTGTGGCAGGGACCGACTGGCAAGGAGACTATTCTAAGCCACAAAGCTTATTTTAGTCTTAACACAGCTATATATCAGACACACAGAAAACAAGTCCTTGGAAAAAGACCTACCTGAACACAGATGACTTACAGCTTGCAGAAAAAAATATTTTAATATTCCAGACTGATATCTAATAACTCAAATAAAAATTGGGTTTTTCCTTTTTAAAATTAACAAATGTGTGCATACACAAACATCGATTTTTTTAAAGCAAACTCTGGTACCTACTAGGCGTATAAATATGATTGAACTGACCTAGCGTATTATGAAAAAAAGAAAAATTAGGATTTTATAGGGATTTATAGTTTTAAAAAAACAGTGATATAAACTTTCTGGAAATCCTGCAGGAAAGAGAAGATAGTATGTGGGATTTATTTTATATAATAAAGGATATAGCTTATTTTGATAATTATAAATTCATGAACTGCATTTACTTTTAATTTATATTACAGATGTAAATGTATTTATGCGATGCTAGATTTAAAGGAATAATAGTTTTTTTCAATTTGAGATTTAAAAACTGAAATCAAAACTGTGGTAATAAAGAAGGTTTTATAGTTTCTAGGTTTATTATTATTAGAGTGTTAATAAGCAGATATAGAAAGTACTCATTTTCAGAAAGGAACTGAGACAAGCACCATAAAGATATTATACTCTTTGACTAAATAAATCTACTCTTAGGACTCTGATTCTAGGGAAATAATTGAATAAGAGCAAAAAGGAGCTACACAACACAGTGTTTCTCTAGTACCTAAAAACAAGAAACAATCTAATGATCCAGCATTAGAGAACTGCTTGATAAATTATGATTTATAAACATAATAGAATACTAAGTAAATTTCAATGATAAAAATGCTATAGAAATACAAGCAAATGATTGTTATATTTTAAGTACGTATTCCCAACCACATCATTGTATAGATATTATTTATACCTATATATAAAGCATACATACATGGAATAAAGTAAATGTCAAAAGTAAAAACAGTAGTTCAGTGTTTGCGATTAGGTATCTTTCTTAAAATAAAAACTTCTCATATTAGTCTATTGTCTTTTTATCGTCTTTCTATCTGTATCAATTTTTCAGTTTCTTTATAGTGAAGTAAACTTCATAAGAGAAGCCACCTCCCACCTGCAATCTCACTGATTAAAACTTCTCTCATGTATGGTTTTGCCTAATTAATCTGATTTCTAAGGCAGAACTAACAATAGCCTTTCTTCTCATTCTTAATATTTATATTAACTGGAAATAACATAAATCACTGTCTCTTCTCAGGATTCTGAGTCCAGGGCTAATCCAGGCAAATACAGGACAGGTGCTCCCACACCCACACTCCTTCCTTAATTTTTGGATACGAGCTCTCTGCAGCCTTGCAACAGGCTTGCAACAAAATCCTTCCTATTTCTAAATAAAGTATTTCTCTGTGCTTATAAGTGGAAATGCACTCAGATTCTCCCAAAGAGTTCATTTTATCTGGGCCATTAGATAAAGAATGCCTGACAAAGGGAGAATGGGATTCAGGGAAGTGAGAGCTGCAGATGGTTTTTCAGAGAAGTCTTTCTACTGCCAGGTTTTTAGAAATAATTTAGGAAGAATCAGCAGTTATGAGCAGGTTGCAACAGAAACACCTTAGTTTAAACAATTTCTCCAATATTCTACACTCAATTTCAGAAAAAAAAAACTGCAAAAAAAGGGTAGCTTTCAAAAAATTTTTTTCCAGCTTTTTTCTGTGCCTTTGCATCCCTACGTAAAATCCAAAGTGTGGTTAGAGATGGACTGACATAGATCTCGCAGAATAACAGACAGACGTTGGGCAACAGCAGGGCCAAGTGAAAGAATGAGTTTCCTCTCTCATTCCAGCTGCCGACCCTCCCCTCCCCTTTCCCATTCTCTCCGTGCCACCCCTCCCCCACTGCTCACTGTTCAACTCTATGTCTATGTTCAATTCTACAGGTCTTTGAAAATACATCCATTTCCAGTCCTCTCCCCTCAGGGTACCATTACCGTCAGATCCAGCTTCCTACAGACAGCTCCATCCACACCACCCTCCTCTTCAAAACCTGCACTAACTTGGCAAATTCCTTAGCACAAGCTTCAACTTTCTCCCCAGCTGGTCCACCTATTGTTCCTCTATATACCTTGGGCTTCTTCATCTCCAAGTCTTTGCTCACAACATTCCCTCTCTCTGAAATGCTGTTCCCCTTTTCATCCTCAATGCTCCAGATTGTCCCTGCTGGCACTAATGAGATACTCTGTCCTTCCTCTGAACTGTCATCCTAATTTAGGCCTCTGTTACAGCATTCATGATATCTTGGAATTTTTATAGTTATTCATGGATAAAGCTTATTTCTCCACTTAAAAGTATTGACAACAGCATCTCTTCTACACTCCTCATGATTGTTGAATCAATGAAGGACAAAGTTTTTTTGCTGAAGTTAAGACTGCATATGTACATTCGTGTGTGTGTGTCTGTATGTATGTGTGCATGTGTTTGTGTGTGGAAAGTTCCCACTTGTTTAGAACTTGGAATGGGCAGGTTTCCAGGCTAGCCTTCACAGGTATACTTAACCCCTACGTAGCTAAAATGCTTCCCCACCCTGGATGCACACTGGTTACCTGAGGTGCTGCTGGGTCTCACCCACTAAGAAATTCAGATTTGAGGGACTGCGGCAGGGCCCAAGCATGGTTCCTTTTTAATAAGCTCTGCAGGTGACTGAATGTACAGCCAGAGGGCAGATACAGTATTAACAGTCTCAGCCTGAGTTTGGGGTCCTAGCAACAATGTGTATGTGGTTCAATAGGAAGGAAGAAGAGGAAGAATTCACCCCTTTTCTGGGGGAAGAATGTACCCAGTCTCACCTTTTAGTCTTCCTTTCCCCACTTCCCAGGGCCTTATGATGTTCCACATCTCCTGACTTTCTCACCTTGGCCTGCCCTTTTCCCTAGCATATCTACGCTAACAGTGCCCTACTATCCTACCCCTCTCAGAATGTCAGCTCCGGACAGCTACATGTAAAAGAATGAAATTAGAACACTCCCTAGCACCATACACAAAAATAAACTCAAAATGGATTAGAGACCTAAATGTAACACTGGACACTATAAACCTCTTAGAGGAAAACATAGGAAGAACATTCTTTGACATAAATCACAGAAAGATCTTTTTTGATCCACCTCTTAGAGTAATGGAAATAAAAACAAAAATAAACAAATGGGACCTAATGAAACGTCAAAGCTTTCGCAGCAAAGGAAACCATAAACAAGACAAAAAGACAACGCTCAGAATGGGAGAAAATATTTGCAAATGAATCAATGGACAAAGGATTAATCTCCAAAATATATAAACAGCTCATTCAGCTCAATAACAAAAAAACAAACAACCCAATCCAAAAATGGGCAGAAGACCTAAATAGACATTTCTCCAAAGAAGACATACAGATGGCCAAGAAGCACATGAAAAGCTGCTCAACATCACTAATTATTAGAGAAATGCAAGTCAAAACTACAATAAGGTATCACCTCACACCAGTTAGAATGGGCATCATCAGAAAATCTACAAACAACAAATGCTGGAGAGGGTGTGGAGAAAAGGGAACCCTCTTGCACTGTTGGTGGGAATGTAAATTGATACAGCCACTATGGAGAACAGTATGGAAGTTCCTTAAAAAACTAAAATTAGAATTACCGTATGACCCAGCAATCCCACTACTGGGCACATACCCTGAGAAAACCATAATTCAAAAAGACACATGCACCCCAATGTTCACTGCAGCACTATTTACAATAGCCAGGTCATGGAAGCAACCTAAATGCCCATCAACAGACGAATGGATAAAGAAGATGTGGTACATATACACAATGGAGTATTACTCAGCCATAAAAAAGAATGAAATTGGGCCATTTGTAGAGACGTGGATGGATCTAGAGACTGTCATACAGCGTAAAGTAAGTCAGAAAGAGAAAAACAAATATCGTATATTAACACATATATGTGGAACCTAGAAAAACGGTACAGATGAACTGGTTTGCAGGGCAGAAATTGAGACACAGAAGTAGAGAAAAAATGTATGGACACCAAGTGGGGAAAGCGGCAGGGGGTGGGGCTGGGGGTGTGATGAATTGGCAGACTGGGATTGACATGTATACACTGATGTGTATAAAATGGATGACTAATAAGGACCTGCTGTATAAAAAAAATAAAACAAAATTCAAAAATTCAAATTAAAAAAAAGATCCACATTGATCTTTAGTGGATGTGTGGTTATAAGTCCAGTGTGAAAAATAAAGATACCTTGAAAATGATGAATTAAATTAAAAAATTATTTCATAAAAAATAAAAAATTATTTCATAAAAAATAAAAAAAAAAAATTATTTCAGCTCCTCCGGGGAGTAGAGTTCAGATAGATATGTGGAATAAAGCCTTGTCTTAAAAATAATTTATGCTGTAGGGATCATGAATGAACCTTTTGTCTGCATATATGAAAAGAGCTACCATCTATTGAGTGCTTACTATCAATACAGCTTAGGCATGTATTGATATACCATATGCATACAGGTCATAATATAATCCTACAGTAACCCTGGGAGGTAGGTACAATTATTCCCATTCACAGAAGACAAAACAGACTCACTAGGTGGGGTAAAGCAACCTGCTCAAAGGCCACACAGCTGGGAGGTGGTAACACCCAATTTCAAGTCTCCAGTGTCAGACTCCAGACTCATGCTCTTATTCTCCTTGCTACAGGTTAAAGAAGACTGCTGCTGGACTTCACTGGTGGTGCAGTGGTTAAGAATCCGCCTGCCAATGCAGGGGACACGGGTTCGAGCCCTCGTCCGGGAAGATCCCACATGTCACAGAGCAACTAAGCCCGTGTGCCACAACCATTGAGCCTGCACTCTAGAGCCCGTGAGCCACAACTACTGAGCCTGTGTGCCACAACTACTGAAGCCGACGCACCTAGAGCACCAAGAGAAGCCACCGCAGTGAGAAGCCCGTGCAACAAAGAGTAGCAACAAAGAGTAGCCCCCGCTCGCTGCAACTAGAGAAAGCCCGTGCACAGCAAAAGACCCAACGCAGCCAAAAATTAATTAATTAACAAAAAAAAGAAGACTCCTGCTAATCCACACTTGTTACTCTGTCCAATGGCACTTGATGAGGATAAGTAAAACAAATAAGTCTGGTTGTGGACAAGGGGACAGGAAACTGCCACAGTATGACGGCACAGGCTCTGCTCCTGGGGTCTGTTCCCCAGGCACTGTTTCTTTAACTGTCCCTCCTTCCTCCACTCCCACCCACAGATTCTCTGAGCACTGACAACGCGCCTTCCGTGGCAGCCGCACCTGGGCCTGGTCAGAAGGGGAACAGTGGGGCAAGAGCAGCAGCCATTTGTGTGAAGGGGTTGCTTATAATTAGACTACAGTATTTGAAATGCATCCGGAAAAATGCAGTTAGTAGATTCATTTCTAAGACTTCTGTTGTATTTCACTTGTGAAAGGCTCGATTAAGACCTATATCTCAAAAATAACATCCTGGTAGGAGTTAATGAGAAAAATATTTACTAAATGTAGGTCCTGGTTGTGAAATACAGGGCCCATGATATCCATTTATATATAATATCTATTTATCCTGGGACTCTAACATTAAACAAAGGTAAACATTACTTTCAAAAAAGAAAAAAGATTAACCTGGACAAACTGTAAAAAGAGACTTACTTTTTTTCTAATTGCCTCACTCCGTTGCCAGAGGTTCTGTTGCCACTTTCGGGAAGACTTCACATGTCCGTTTAAGTCAGAGTTGGTTCTATGGGCCATTCTCCATATCCTCCAGAGCCCAGGAGCTCTTTGCCTAGGCTCTTTGCCTAGTCTGTTGCAGCCAAGCTGGGATCATTCTTTTCTGTTAGTGCATGCACTCTTGCACACGCAAATCCCACATGTGTGGACCTCGTCCAAGGAACAAGACAGTACTGTTGGGAGATCAGGTACATCTGAAAGTGAACTGGTTTTATCTGCAGTCCAGCTCCACCACCTTCCAGTCACTCTGACAGCTAACAAAAGGAGCATAAACACTCCTCTCACTTATGGCACGAGGGTTCAGGTTGAAGGCCATGATTAGTAGCATAGAACACACACCTCAATGGAGTCAGTTTCTAACAGACAAAATGGAAATTTAATTTAGTCTTTGTGGTTTTCTAAATGTTCTCATTCCAAGTGTCAGAGCATAAGGAAGCATGGTAGGTGGTGCTGATGTACCTACAGAGCACTGACTGATGTTCCTGACCAAGAGTGGAGGAGCTCGGCTTGTTAGGAGAACTAACGAGGCAAAGACAAAAATGCCCAGGTTTTGATGACTATCTTGAATTCCTTAGGAGTTATGAAATCTAGAGTAGTCCTGGCTTTGCTACTGAATTAATTCACAGATCTTTTCTGTGCCTCAGTTTTCTTATCTATGAAATGGAAGTATTAGTACTTGCTGTGCTTAATTCAGTGTTATGGAGATAAAATTAGACAACTAAAGTGAAAGTGTTCTCAAAGCATGACCATAAGTAAGATAATCCAGTAATGCCAAAATCTTATTACGACTTCTTATTTCATGTATGGTCACCATAGTTTTATGATTTAATAACAGCAAAAGAAGAAATGGTTTTACTCTGCATTTGTGTCCTTACTCGAGTTACTTTTCATTTTGTTCTCCTTCCAGAAAATAAGAATATGGGAATAGCTTCTATGGTAAGGTTCCTAAGTCTCAAATAACTAAGCACTATATAAAGTTTTCAATTGAAAGAAAAAAAGCTTCCTCATAATTTTCACTGCCTTAGCCACCTCAGAAACGATGAGGGGGAAAACACACTAGAAGTACTTGAATTCCTAACTCAGCTGTAATATAACCAAAAGAACCACAGCCCAAAATGCAGAAAAGGCTGGATAAATACATCCCATACACAATACAAAGAGGGGAGCACTGGAGGGTGGTTCCTCCCTTCTCAACACCCTTTATTTTGCTAAACCAGAGACGAACACTAACAATGCTAGTGAAAGTCAGAGAATCAGACTTGTAAATAAAAGACATAAAGAGAAGTACATAAATAAAAATGGACAGATTCACATATCATAGAACAAACATCCCCACTCAGGTCAAGAAATAGAACACTGTCAGCATCCCAGAAGCATCCTCCTCACCATACACCTCTCCTTGATCATATGCCCCCCACCCCGCCACACTCACATTCATGTAAACCTGATGGATCCTGTGTATCCTGGTGCACAAGAGTTGTGCTTTCTCTAGGGAACAGTTCTCAAGTGTGGTCCAATTCCTGGACAGGGAGGGGGTTCTAGGACCCCTGGGGATCTCCAGGCCCCTGCAGAGGATTCACAAAGTCAAAACTATTTCATAATAATTCTAAGACATTATTTGCCTTTTTTTTTTTTTTTTTTGCCTTTTTCACTATTGAAAAACAGTGAAAAGCTTAGATGGATTCAGGATGACATGAACAAAGGCAGTAGCACCAAATGGTACTAGCAGTCATTGTTTCCCTGACCTTCACCCACTAAAGCAGAAAAAAATATTAATTTAATTAAATCTCAACCCTCAAGTACATGTCTTTTTAATGTTCTGTGTGACGAAATGGGAGAGTACACATAAAGCACTTCTACCACATACCAAGGGACGAAGGTTGCCTGGAGAGAGGGCTTGGGCAATTGTTTGCCTTTGAGCTGACGGTAGCTGGTTGCTTCATGGGACACCATTCTTACTGAAGGAATGACAGTCAGACAAACTGTGGTTATTCAGACTTGAGTATCTAGCAGACAAGTGAGCCAATCAGTTCGAGAAAAACAACAGAGTTTTGGTGCCAGTGATAAAATTCGGGCTTTCAAGTGAAAATTAGAATTTTGGAAAACTTGTTATCTGCCACTACGTGCTTGACAGCTTCCCAATACTTAAACACTTTTCTGATGATATCAGTAGTAAAGTTAAGAATGTGACATTTTAATATTGTATAATGAAATGTGTCAACAATGAAAATATCTGCATAACTCAGTTAAACAATATTTTCCAAACAATCAATGTATGATGTTACAAAATCAGGCATGAGTGAAAAATCTACTCAACAACATGCAAGGTAAACTAAAAGATTTTAAGTAAATTAAAGTATATTGATATGGTTTCAGATTTTACAAAAAAGAATATCCACAATTGTTCGAAAAGGTTATTAAAATATTCCTCTTTTTTCCAACTACATATCTGTGGAAGGCTACACTTTCTTTGTCTACTTCAACCAAAACAACATACCACAACAGATAAATGCAAAAGCAGATAGGAGAATCCAGCTCTCTTCTATTAAGCTAGACATTAGATAGGTCTGCACAACTGTAAAACAGTGCCAGTCTTCCCACTAATTTTTTTTGCTTTGGAAAAATTTAGTTATTTTTCATAAAAAATAAGTTATGTTAACACATAATGGTTTTTTTAATGAATAAATAAATATTAAATGTTTTTTTAAATTTTCTAATATGGTAGCTATCAACAGATATAATCCACATAAACAAAAGTTCTTTGAGGTCCTCAATAATTTTCAAAAGTGTACAGTGAGATCAAAAGGTTTGACGAACTATTGCTCTAGGTTATAAATCTAGTAGGAGTGAAACTGCTGAATCACAGGGTATCTTATCTTCAGCTTTACTAGACACTGCCAAACTTTTTCCTAACATGGTTATACCAGTTTACACTCCCATCAACAGTTCTTTATGTATTTTGAATATCAGTCCTTTGTCTATTATATGTGTTCTAAATACTTTTCTCAATCTACTTTTTCCAATCTTTTTAATGAATAAAAGTTCATCAACAGTAGTCAAACTTATCAATCTTTTCCTTGATGGTCAGTACTTTTTGTATGAAATCTCTCTGTATTCCTAATTCTATATTCTCCAATATATTCTTCTAAACATTTTATGGCTGTGCATTTCACAGGAAGATTCACGGCGCTATATGCTAATCAGTTGTTATATAGGATCTCCATGGGCTTTTGCAAGAAGGAACTCTACTACTGTTCTCTGCATTTTCGTATGTCTCGTTCAGGAGTCACTCTGTTCTACTGCTGTTAAGTTTCCATCTGAATTTCTCAATTCAACTTAAAAAGTAGAAGGCTGGGGATTCAAATGTTTCAGTAGAAAATAAAAAACAAGAGGTCTTAGTTTTTCCACTGACTCTTGGATAAGCAAAGATTTCATCCACCCTTTTACAGTATTACAATGATCAGGAAAGCTGTCCTTCATGCTGCCACAACAAAGTTTTCAAGAAAGTGGTGCTGATGTTTTGTTTTAAGAGAGAAGTGAAAGCACTTTGGGAAATTTTCTAGGTCCAAAGGATTTCAGTATTTCTCAGCAAGAGGTAAGTCCATAACAGAGTGGAGTGCAGCTGATTGCATATGGCACTCGTCTTGCTTACTATACTTTACAAAGGGCTGGGAAAGCCTCCAGAATATTCCTCGGTAGGAAAAGCACAACCATATCATCCACCATGGAAACTGGAAAAGGCATTCATGTCACATATTTGTCACCCTATGAGACCCCAGCATCTCTCTAGAACATAAATTATTCAACAAGACTGAATAAATATCCACGCGCAAGTATCTGTTTGCATGTGAAATTATCTATCTGCTACTTTTAACATCTAGCATAGTATTTTTCAAACTACAGATCTTAATGTCATGAAATCAGTTAGGTAAATTATAATCAATATTTCTTAAAAATGAACTACAATAGCATGTAATAGAAAGTATCAGAATGCCTTGTACATAATGAGGGTAAATACTGTTTCACAATTTTTTTTTCAATTAAGTGTGTGTGTGTGTGTGCGTGCGCGCGCGCACGTGTGTGTGCTTAAATGTAAAACGTATTTTTTACTATGGTTTTCTGTCAAAACATTTGAAAGTCACTGGTCTGACATGTTATAGTGAGCACACATGCTGGGAAATTTTCTTCCCAACAAGCATGTCTTACCTTGGGCAATACCCACCTACCCACGTTTAGTCCTATGGGTAAACACACACGTGTCACCATGTTTCTACATGACCCCCACCTCCCTAACCCTGCTGAATGACCCAGGGATGGACACATGACACACAATGATCTGAGTTTCTTGCCTATGATTTTTTTCTTAACTTGGCATTCAGAGAACTTTTCAGTGACAGAAGCTATAATAAAAACTGTTGGTGGCCATGTTGCCAGCCATGAGAAGGAATGAAACAAAAATGCAGAAAGAGACAGAGATGAAAGACGGAGAGAGTCCTGGCCGCGTTCAAGCCGACTGCGGTACTGCTCCTCCCACAGTCTGGTGGCCCAGGCCTTTCTCAAATTCTATAAGTCAGTAAGTCTCCATTTTCTAAGTTAGTTTGATAGGTTTCTGACACTTTCCGTCAAACAAATACACAGGCAATGCCTGTTTTTCTCCTAAAGTCTTGGGGGCTGAAGTGATGAACTGAAAATTTAAATAATGAATTGAATGAATAATGAGTTGGGTTCTTGCCCTAAAATTTATGGAACTCCCCTTCACCACCACCATTTATCACCTAAGAGGGAAAACTGGCAAAACCCACAAAAAGCTATAAATATTCATAGATTGTTAATGAAATTCAGCTTTGGTCTTCACTACCAAAATGAAATGAGGGACACTTTTGGGCAAACATGGTAAGTGAATGTAGGACCCTCACAGCCTCTTCAGCAAAGTTTACATATGTACCATTTACAGTATTTTACGTCTGTCTTTGGCCTGATTTGAAGCCAGTGAGACACATTATGGTAGAAAGGTACTACACAGACTGCAATCAATGGGGTATCTGGTTATTTTTTTAAAGCTAACCCCAAATCATTCTATCCACTTCTTAGGCCCTGGAGAACGGAGTGAGGACAGGACCACCCGATTATAAGCAAGTACTGCTGAGTGTGATTGAAGAACCTAGAGGCAGGAACGTGAGAGCCAAACCTGGAGCTGACAGAGGTGAGCACGATCCAATCCAACAGACTGGGAAATTGAACGCAGCTCTTAAAGAGAATTTTCTCTTCCTCTAAGAATATAATATAATATAGCTTCTTCATATATCTGCTTTACTGGAAGCTAGTTTGGCCTTGAAATTTATAATCCAACTGCCTTTGTGTATACCTGAACACGTCATGCAAGAAGAATACTGCACAAACTGACCCGTTTACTCAATGAAGTTTGTGCAGCTTTGGAAGTAACTACCGAGAAAGACAAGTTTAATTCTGGTGCAAGTTAGGTCCTATAAAGGCATTCCCTGAGCATTTTTGTTGGCAAAGTTTTACATAATGGAACTTGTAATTATTCTGATCAGTTCTGCATCCCCTATCAACTCAGCCTGACTTGGAGACTGCCCAAATTACCAGGGGGTTCAAAAAGGCTCTCCAAGCTCTCGCTCGCCATCAGTTCTTTGAAAATGTATGCCAAGGAGTTAAAAGGTATTAGCAGAGCTTTTATAACAAGGCACAAATAATATATGATTTTCTCAGTCAAAACTTCTAGGACAATGCCTAAAGAGAAATCCAGGGCTAACAATCACAATCTGATCTGCTTTTAATCTTCACACTTCAGCTTCTTAGGGATAGGCAGCGTTCATTACTCTGAAACACTCCTAAGTGGCCACAGTTGTCATTTTTCTTACAAATAGAAGGTCATATAAGAAAGGGCTTCTTCATAAATGTTTTCCAGAAGACTGAGACCAAATGTGAGTTATCCATGAATCTATCCGTGACCTTCTTAGTCTCTTAAATGACTGAACGCTTAGCACTGGGGCATTTCACCCTGGAGTAAGTCTCCCCCACTAGATCCTAAACTCCCACAAGCCTGGTTCCAGCACAAGGCTTCGCAAAGGGTAAATGCTTCTGCTGGAAGCTCAAGTCAAATTAGCTCCTGGGATGAGGACTCTAGCCTCTGTTTAAGGAGGTGTCCTTTTTAAAAGAAAACGCCACCTGGTCTGAGGCTGGGGAAATGGGCTCTAGTCCTCTGCAATTAACTGGAGTTTCACTTTCCTTATGAAGGGGGGCTTTACTTTGGGTAAAACAATGTGTATTAAAACCAAATGGTCCCTATGGTTCATTGTGCACTACTCTTCTAATCCTGCATTAGAAATAACAAGTCTTCTCTTTTTATTGGATTATTAACTTCAAAGTCATTCAAGAAGCTACCCTTTGACGATACAGTTTACTGTGAGCAACAGGAACCGGTCACTAAGCTCGATTTGCTGCCTGTGGTTTTCTGCGCAGATGCGAGAGCAAGAGGTGGGAAGACCATGAAGCTGGGTGTTATCAAGGTGCTTGTTCCCAGCTCGGTGACAGGAACGCTGGAGTCAAAGGACAGGGATTCCAGTCGAAGCCCTAGTACTGCCTGCTAGCTGGGTGCCCTTTGACCAGTCATAACCTCTCAGAACTCTGTTTTCTCATTTATAAAGGCGAAGGGCAGTACCTCACGAGGTGGTTACGGCTGCAAGGGTTAAATAAAATAATGCTCATGAGAGTGATTATGAACTGCAAGGCACCATACAAATCCAGGTGGTATCATCATTCGTACCAAATCTGCCAAAATGGTATTTTCCAACTCTGAAATGCTAAAATAAAAAGCTAATGCTTTTATGGAGGGCTAAAATTCAAATCCCACCTTGTTTTCTGCTCATATGTTACTCACTGTGGAACACATAGCAAGATAATTACTTAAAAGTTAAAAGCTAAGGCCAGCTTGGCTCTCCCACTGCTCTCCCACTGACTTCACTTATCTAACATCTGTCCTCTGCCCTTACTACTATGTGCTTACAATTACAAACAGCCGCTTGCAGTGATGAGAAACTCCACGCTGTTACTTGACAGACTGGGACACTTTAAGCATCAGTTTATTAACTTAAAGCTGGGTTGGGCAGACCCCCTGCAGCCTTTCCTGTAACAAGTGGGCATGGGCTTCCCCCAAGGGCAGCGCTGGGGAAGCCCCGCACTGGTACGCACACTGCACCGGTGGCACTGCCCCCACTGCTGGGGCGGCTCACTGCACTGGCCACTCCACTCCCCCAGCATACCCAGACTTTGAGACTTCGCTGCCCAACAGAAATGACGGGCTCTGACTGGCAGCTGTTACTTGCTCCTTATTCTTTGCCATAGACAGAAGCAAAAGATGGTGAGAAGGTAGTGACTTGTTTTCTTTGTTAAAGTAGATTTGATGTACTACCCTTCTATTCCTTCAACCTGCTATAATTTTTAAAACCAGCAGTACTGTCTTTTAAAGGCAAAGCTACTTTTTTTCCATTCAGTGAAATAAAAAGCAAAATAAACAGCTCTTTTGGTTCATTTTAAGTTATGCAATAAAACATGTTTCTTCCACCCCAAATGCACTTTTTTTCCTTAGGTATATCTTTAGTCAACTACTATAATAGATGCTAGCTTATTGAGGTTGCTAACATAGTTAATTTCTGATTATCACAGTTTCATTTAAAATTCCTTTTTGAGTGCCTACTGTATACCAAAGGGCAGTTTTAGAAAGCAGTTTCTTTTTTTAAATTATATTTGCCTTTTTAATACATAGGCTTTAAACACATTTTCTGTCAGGGGTAAGCTAAAATCAACATTAATTTGCATTCTCTAAACATACACTTCAAAATCAGGGGAGCTGGCTCAAGTTGCGGCATTCAGCAGAGAAGTTAAGGTCCGACTAATTTACGGTGCGTAGTCCACACACACCTAAACACCCTCCTACCTATTCTTCAACGTCACATTGAAAAACCGACTCAGAGTCAAAAAGAGAAAACCAAGAGTTATCTACAACCTGAAGTATTCCCAAACCACATACACAACTATAAATCATGAAAGGTCATTGTAACTGCCTGAAAATAAACTAGAAGTGGGTATGTGAGAAAGACAACTACTTATACAACAAATAAGTTATATTTTAACCAGTAGCTCAACTCTCCCCTCCTTCCCAATAAAATTCTGATTTCTAACTAACAGAACAGCCCCTTCATGTTAGCTTTGTCTCTTCCTGTTAACAACACAAAAGAATTACGATCTTCCACCCTCTCGATTTTATGTAGCTTTCAGAGGCCAAATGAAGAACAGGATCATATTGTTAATACATCTTTCCAATTAGGCTGGTGAGTGTAGACTTATGCTAGATTTTTCAAAAGGCTCTCTCTGAGGCAAGGAAGTGGGTTAATGTATTGTTCGGGAGTTTCCGAATGCAACAAGACTGTATCTGATTTTAACGCACAGATGTCTTGACTGGGAAAAAACTCATAAATCATCATCCCACACATTTTAGTTCAGAGAGGAAGTAACAGAACAATTAACAATTACTAAAGAAGTTATTTAACATAGTAAAAAGAGACAAAACAGTGTTTAGAAGGCCTGAATTTCAGTCATTCCACCACTGGCTAACTTTTTAATTCTCTGGACTTGAGTTACCTTATTTCTAAAATAGAAATAACTACAATTCTCCTGCTCGTCACACAGGTTTCCCATTAGGATTATATGTGAAAATTCAAGGTCAAGTACTTCACAAACCATTTTAAAGGGCTACACCAGTATTCCTGACATTAACGAATTTCTCTGTACTGCATTTATTCAAGTGTGAGTGAAGATGATCAAAGCCAGTGACAGGCCTTCAGCAGATATGCCAGCTGAGAATCTCTAAAGTGGGTCCACTATCACTGCTGCAGGGGGTGACGTCAGGCTGTTGTTTACAGGAGAAGAAAGGCTGCCAATTTCCCCTGAGCAGAAGACTGCAGCGGCCAGCCTCCTTGGCTGCGCGTGAGCAAGAATGGACTCTTTATGTGAGGCATGTGTGGACATGCAGTGGTTCACGTGCGGGGCACCAAAACAAGAAGACTGCTTTGTGTGTGCACACCAGCACACGCTTTGCGCCTGGAGTTGTCACTAAGAAGGCTGAGCAAAATTGACCAAAATGCAGCTTTCACTTCTGTTACTCTGAAGGAAAAAAAAAAACAAAAACCTGCCACTCTCAGAAACTTTATCCTCAGTTTTTTTAAAGTATTTTTAAAGCAGAACGATCAATTCTTCTAGTTTTTACAGACTCCTCCTCAAGTTATACATTCACTAACAAAAGGAATTTTGAAGATCTACATCAAAGCACAAAATATATTCAGACTGCAGTAACTAAGTTTTATAGGAACAACTTCATTTTCAGAGTGGCTGGCGTTGCTTCCCCCTGTAAGTTCAGGAAGTACTCGCTCAAGTTTAACACACTCTAACTGAATCCACTTTGGGGAGATATTTTGTTAAGTTTATTACTATAAAAGAAAAAAAACTCTGGCTTATTAACATATGCCCATTCATGAAATTTCCTGGTAGAAAGCAACCTTATATTAAATCAAATTTAGAAGGGCAAAAAGAAAATAGGGGATACATCCCTTATACTCTTTCTTCAGCTATCCATCACCTTCTGGGATAGTAGTCAAATCAGGAATAATATGGGAACAGATCGTGTTTAGAACCGGCACTGAAACTTTACTTCAGACAATAAATCTAGTATAAATCCTAACACTGGAACACTGAAGAAGAGATGTGGGAAATATTTTTGGAAACTGGAAATGTATTTTCTTTGGTCCTGTTGTAAGTATATGTATCTGTAAAGGAGAGAAACTATTGCTCGGTAATAAAATGAAGTCGAGGAAGAATCCCGCATTCTGTTTTTGGCACTGCGGCTGATTATAGTATAATCCTAGGTCAAATACTTAGCCAAGATATGCCTTGTTCTTAGTATCTGAGAAACGGGGATGATACTAGCAAGTATTACTTTCCAAATTTTAGGAAAAAAGATTTTAAGAAATCTTTTTTAAGAAAAAAGATACCGAGTGGAAGCCTTATGCAACATTGTTACAAGAATTATAAAATAATAGAAACATGGGCTGGGAATCTTGCCTGATATTGGCCAACTCCTTGGAGAGCTGGGGAGGAAAACGTGCTAAACAAGTAGGAAGTGTTATTAGCACTTCCTTCATTTTATAGTTAGACATAACAGTAGCAAGAAATATATGGCACCAGTTCAACTTTTCCAGGGCTGGTTCCAGCAAGTAACATTGACCGCATATTCTTAAACACATCAAGGCCATCCTGGGTGCCTCCTTTAACATGAATGCTAAAAAAGGATGCCAGAAAACCTTGCAGAAAGATGTGGAGTAGATTAAACATTATACATTAACATACACCATTATAAAATGACTGTTGCCAGTTTCATCCCTTCATGTGGTGAAAGACACCTGATCATACAAGTCAAGGATGATGCAAAACAATGATAACAAAATGGCGGCACGTAGTAGCAGTGCTAACCTGACAGTCAGGGATGTTTTAAAAGTATAGGAATTTTACTGACTGAACAGAGCAGTGATTAAAACACAGCATCACACATCCTGAGTCAGTACAAAGTTCATGAACTTTTATTTTTAATTTAAAAGAAATAAAACTTTACATAAAGTGAAGCAGTCAACTTGTCAGTCAAGGAGATAAGCAAGAGGAACAGTAAGAAAAATCAAATTGATGGTTATCCTCACACTTAATATGTTCCCCTAATACAACTTACTTAAAATTCTAAAATCAACTATTTGGACTTTATTTCTGTTACCCTTTCTGGTTGTCAAATTGGCAGGATCACTTTAAAGCAATTACAAATACACACGAAGAAAATGAGAGCATATGAAGAGTAGAAACTGATAACTGGATTGACCAAGTGCCTGAGTTTCCACTTGACACCTCGTGGCTTAACTGCTGTGCTCCAGTATACCAAAACATCATCTGCTCTATAGCACGCTTGTCAGAAAAGTCACAATATACTTACTCACTATGCATTTGCTTCACAAACTGCCTCCTTGGGAGTACAAACGTTCCCAAGAACTCACTACTCTAGTGCTCACAGATGACTACTGAATCATTTCAACTTCAAAGACATACATAATAGGGCTTCCCTGGTGGCGCAGTGGTTGAGAGTCCGCCTGCCGATGCAGGGGACACGGGTTCGTGCCCCGGTCCGGGAAGATCCCACATGCCGCGGAGCGGCTGGGCCCGTGAGCCATGGCCGCTGAGCCTGCGCGTCCGGAGCCTGTGCTCCGCAACGGGAGAGGCCACAATAGTGAGAGGCCCACGTACCGCAAAAAAAAAAAAACATACATACATAAAAGAAAACTCAACTCCATTTCAGTAACTGATTGAACAGGACAAAACTTCTCTTTGCCAAGAACTGTTTCCTAGTCATAAACATGTCTTTTTTTTTTTTCCTCATCGCATAATGGCATACTGAATTTGCACTAATACCTGCATCCAGTATTCAAAAGTTAAAGGATAAGTAGTCTAAAGTGCATCTCCTTTTGTATTCCTCAAATAAGAAGTAGGGATACTGCGAGGTAGAATGCCAACAACTTGGACCGAAAAACAACTTGAAAGCTTTCAAAAGAGGAATTCTCACACCAATAATGTTTATAAGCATACAAATATAAGATGAAGCAGAAGAACAAAAGAAAAGGCTTCCACATTTATTTTATTTTTTTCCCCAAGGGCGTGGAGCTGCATTTTTTGAGCACCCACTGTTTGTGTCCTGGCCTCCAGATTTCTCAGCCTCACAGCAGTCCTTTCCCACCGTATTTTAGGAAATAGGAAATCTGTTTTTAAAAACCCATTTTCTTTTTTTTTAAATTAATTTTTTATTTATTTATTTTTGGCTGCATTGGGTCTTCATTGCTGTGCGCAGGCTCTCTCTAGCTGCGGCGAGCGGGGGCTACTCTTCGTTGCAGTGCGCGGGCTTCGCATTGTGGTGACTTCTCTTGTTGCGGAGCACAGGCTCTAGGTGCGCGGGCTTCAGTAGTTGTGGCGCGCGGGCTCAGTAGTTGTGGCTCACGGGCCCTAGAGCACAGGCTCAGTAGTTGTGGTGCATGAGCTTAGTTGCTCCACAGCATGTGGGATCTTCCTGGACCAGGGCTCGAACCCATGTCCCCTGCATTGGCAGGTGGATTCTTAACCACTGCAACACCAGGGAAGCCCTAAAAACCCATTTTCTTATTCTTATTTTTATTCAAAAATAAAAATCACAGTTTCTCCAAAAGAAGTAAAACTTGTCACCAGAACAGTTGCCAGAGACCATATGAAATGATTAGTAGATTACACAGATGGACAAAAAGTGGTAGCAACAAGCACCTCTCTTCCATCACCTCCCCTCAACATCGATTCTTTGCCCATCTCCCCATCCAGTAATCAGGTGAGAGCAAAACAGAAAAAAAAAAAAAAGGTTAAATGCTTTATATCTCTATTGGTGATCCTAAATTAACCCAAATAGAAAATGCTTCAGTTTTCACCATGTTGTTCTTATGATGCATAAGTACTGCAAAAAGCAAAACCACAAACTTATGACCCCTGTTGATCTAGTGCACGTACCACTCAGCAGTCACTACATTAGCCACAACATGTGAAATGGGTTGAAGTGGAACATGACAACAGTGCTGAGAAGACAGGAGGGTCCCTGTACCAGAACGTTTTCACACTAAGTTAGGACTCTGCATCTCCAGCAGAGTCCATGACTTGGTCCACAATAAAACTAAATTTATGGCTAATTACAGACAAATTTTCTAACAATCAAAAATTTCAACCATAATACAATTCCATTAATATCCTCAAACTATCGTTTGTTTTTGTCTGCCTGCAACTTAAAAAAAAAATTTCTCAAAACTCAAAGTTGACCAGTAAGTGTCCCCAAATGCCTCATGCTCAAATATATAGCATATAATTAAAGATGCACAGACTGAATGGCACGAATGGTTAATACAGCAAAATAGATTCATGGCCAGAAAATTTCTCCATGGTATATGGGTCTTTCAGAAATAATAATCTTTAAGTATAATCTCTTTTGCAAATAGTTTTTTCAAAGCTACTGTAAATATACTTTTCTTAGCTGGTCAACAATTTTTTGTTGGTCATCCTGCAATTTTTCAGCCAAAATAAGAACTTCTTACAGAAAATGAAGACAATAAATGGCCTGGGACAAAAGCAGTTTTTGTCCTTAGAATCTATTCCACACAACTTTAGACCCCGCCCATGAGAAGCTCCCAAGGCAACACAGAAATGATAGAATCAAGAAAGATAAACAAAGCTCTAG
This sequence comes from Lagenorhynchus albirostris, assembly GCF_949774975.1. Classification (NCBI taxonomy): domain Eukaryota; kingdom Metazoa; phylum Chordata; class Mammalia; order Artiodactyla; family Delphinidae; genus Lagenorhynchus; species Lagenorhynchus albirostris. Next base: position 34,791,576 of record NC_083107.1, on the reverse strand, counting down.
CAATTATTCTATCATTAGAGTATATAAGTCCTGGGTAATAAGAGGCAGATAATGCACTGCTCTCCAACCCACTGTCACTTGGACTTTTGTTCCATTCTCTCAGGGAGACGAAAAAGTAGGGGCAAGAAGCATAGTTGAAACATTTCTCTGTAGGGAGGCAAAAAAGAAGTTGAGTCAGTCCCAACTGCTTAGCCTTGATTGGTTTTTACCTGCCTGATTGAGTATCTGAAGACAGGAGTACATCCCAATCGAACTACTAATCCCAGCAATCAGTATGGCCAACTGTTTAGCTATTAACAAACGTTTCCTACGGATGACTTTTCACATCATGGCAAAACCAGCCTTATTCTAGTTAGGAAATTAATTTTTATTTATTTATTTATTTATTTTGCGGTACATGGGCCTCTCACTGCTGTGGCCTCTCCCGTTGCGGAGCACAGGCTCCAGACGCGCAGGCTCAGCGGCCATGGCTCACGGGCCTAGCTGCTCCGTGGCATGTGGGATCTTCCCGGACCGGGGCACGAACCCATGTCCCCTGCATCGGCAGGCGGACTCTCAACCACTGCGCCACCAGGGAAGCCCCGTAAATTACATTTTAGTTTGAGCTTTTGGATCTTGATCTTTGCTTTCTTTTCATTTCCTTTTTTAACACTGGGTAGTGGAAATAAAAATAAAATCTAGTATTAGATGGGAAACAACAGTCATTTCACTTTTCCTTTCAGCCTCTGAGCCACTGGTAGTAAACCTTAGCTAAATAGTAAAAGCATTTGTTACACAGCAAAGGGAATCTTGTCCACTAAACTTTTCTGCAAGGTACTAAAATTAAAACTTTGCCCAAACAAAACCAAGCTTCACAAGTTACAGTCTTATGTCACCCTTTTTAAAGTAACCAACAGCACTTTGAGGAAATGCAATACAAAGTTCTAACTTTTTTTCCCCCAAACTCTAGCACTTTTAACTAAGATTATAGCCACAGTGTCCTTCTCTGGCTTCTTTAATAAAATACAATTTATTTCAGAATTCTGCTTTCACTGTGCTGCTTCGTAATTTAAAGTTTACAGAACTTTCATTTGAGATGTATAAAAAACATCAAAACATACGTAAATAATTCTTATTTTAAAAAATTTATTTTATTTTTGGCTGTGTTGGGTCTTCGTTGCTGCATGCAGGCTTTCTCTAGTTGTGGCGAGCAGGGGCTACTCTTCGTTGCGATACACAGGCTTCTCTTGTTGCGGAGCACAAGGCTCTAGGTGCACGGGCTTCAGTAGTTGCAGCATGTGGGTTCATTAGTTGTGGCGCATGGGCTTAGCTGCTCCGCAGCATGTGGGATCTTCACGGACCAGGGCTCGAACCCGTGTCTTCTGCATTGGCAGGCGGATTCTTAACCACTGCACCACCAGGGAAGCCCTTAAATAGTTCTTTTAAAAAGTATTCCTCTGGCTCAAAACAATTCATGCCAGCAGAAGCTTTGAATTATGGATGGAACCATTCAAAATCTGAGTATTTTCAGTATTCACAGAGCTTACTAGAGCAATAGGTACCTCATCAACACTAAGCCTGAAAATGAAAGACAAAGTAAAAAAACTGTAACTGAAAATTTAGGGACAAGCCAAGACTTAGCATCTTCCAAGTCAAGAGAGACACAAGACTTTCACCCTTCTTCTGTTCTTTCCATGGAGGCTGGCAGGAATCAAATAGTCTGCTTGAGGGGTCAAGAAGAATCAGTAGCTGTCCTTCAAGAGTGATCCCATCATTTAGGAAGAAAATTTTTAAAAAAGGTGAAGATCTTCCCACGTGATTGGGTTGTGACAATGTTGCAGGCTTCGCAGGTGATTCAGGAGTGCTTTAGAAATTCCATAGGGGGAAAATATGACAATCCTTCTCTACATATTTTGAGAAGGGCATGCGTGAACAAAAACCCACCAGTGTGCACACATACTGGAAAACGTGTCTTTAAAAGACTACTTTCTCACAGTGGGTGAGAGAGGGCTCAAGATCAAACAATCCAGAAAAGACTGACTTGTAAATCAGACACAATTCTATTTAGAAAGTACGTTCTAGAGAAACCAGAGTGGCTAAACTGCCATGATAGGCCTGGCTAACCTACCATGACAAGACTAGATATTCCCAAAATATCAAAGACCCGTTCTATCCCGGACAAATAAAGTACTGTGTTTCAAATATAGTGCTTTATTTTGCTGACTTTTCCACAGGTCATGGTGCATTTCTTTTAAATAAAGGGAACAAATCTATTTCAACTCTGTTGTTTTTATGACTAGTGAAATTAAAGAGATTTTTGTTCCCATCTGATCTGTCTCTTGATGAATATGTGCACACTGTTGACAGTTTCCCTTCCCTGGCTTTGGAATTAATATAAAGTTGAAACATATATAAGAAAAAATAAGAAGGGCCAAGATAGATTAATGGAAGGTACCTGACCAACGTGCAAAATTCACATAAAATGCTATGCCCTAGAGCTTCCCTGGTGGCACAGTGGTTCAGAGTCCGCCTGCCAATACAGGGGACATGGGTTTGAGCCCTGGTCTGGGACGATCCCACATGCCGCAGAGCCGCTGGGCCCGTGTGCCACAACTACTGAGTCTGCGCGCCACGACTGCTGGGTCTGCGCACCACAACTGCTGAGGACCATGCGCCTGGAGCCCATGCTCCGCAGTGGGAAAGGCCACCACAGTGAAAGGCCCGCGTGCCATGGCGAGCAACGGCCCCTGCTCGCCGCGGCTGGAGAGGGCCCACGCATAGCGGTGAGGACCCGGTGCAGCCAAAAATAAATAAATAAAATGAATAAATTTATTAAAAAAAAAATGCTATGCCCTAGATACTGAGGTTAGAGGACAGGTAAAAGACCAGTTGAGAGAATCACTTACATATACTTACTAGAATGGAGTGTAGCAGTATCAAAGGAAGAGAGAATTTTCCATAAGATGAAAAGGAGAGAAGAAAAAAATAGGAATTAGCATTTATTAAAATCAGCTGTGTACTGTTGCTTTACCTGTTGTATACCATTAATAATCATAGAGGTAGATTATCACTGTTCCTATTCTATAGCGAGGAAAACGGAGACTTAGAGAGGGGTAATGAACACTGTTAGTGGTATACCCGACATCCATTCCTTCCTTCCTCTCCCTAAGAGAACCTCAGCCCTCTGGTCCAGATGTGGGCAGAGATGCCCAATCAGACAGAAAGACTGACAGTCCACACCTGTGGAGGTTTCTGACTTCCTCTGAATGCCATAACATCAGCATGTGAACCAGCTTGAGGAAGGAGCCAAAACAGACGTGGGAGCCAGCAAGGAACCCAGCTGAAAGCCAAAAGACGCTACGAACCTGAGCTACAGAGCTGACCAACTCTGGAGCCCGCTGTGGCTCTGGATTTGTTGTGAAATAATAAATTTCCTGATGATTCCAGCAAGCTTGAGGGTGGTTTCTAAAAGCATCCTGATACATGAATTCAACTTCTCCAAGGTCACCTGCAGTAAGTGGCAGAGCAAGAATTTGAACCAACGTTGTTCTGGCTCAAAATAGGGCTTTTTCCATTAAACCACACTGTGGCATGAACTTTGATAAATTTTTTTTCCTCATGATATGATCATGCGACGTTAGATCTAGAAAGGATCTTACCTCGCCATACATAAGAAAAGGCATTTACCTTACAAAAATGTTTGAAGTAGTGGCCTTACTTGCAAACACAGATAAGAAACATATCTTTAGCAAAAATACCCAGAATTTCATATTCTGCAGAACTTCTCACTTCATATGCATTTAACTTTTAGCAGAATGTGAATTCATACATCTTTAATAAATGGAATTGAGCTCTTGAAAAGCATTCCAAGTTATTATTAATTTTCATAGGTGTGATAATGGTACTGTGGTTATGTAGGAAGATGTCCTTATTCTTAGGAGATGCATATTGAAAATATTTAATGGTAAAGAGTCATGATATCTAAAACTTACTTTCACATGGTACAAAAAATTATACATATAAAGAAAGGGAGACAGAGAGTCATAAAGCAAAATAAAGCAAAAGGTTAATAATTACTGAATCTAGGTGGAGGAAATATGGGTCTTTGCTGAATTATCAAGGTTTCTACATAGTTGAAAAGTTTTACAACAGAAAGTTTGGGTGTGGGGGAATATGGTGTGAGATACAGCACTGCAGAGCACGGTGTGGCTCTACACTGGAATAAGTTGAGGACTTTCAAAAATACTGAAACCAGGGCCTCACCCTGGGTTGTGGCCTGGGGATGGGTGATTGTAATGTGGCCCTCTTGTATGGTAGAAGGAGCCTGAGCTTGCACGGCACAACTCATTAATACCCGGACAGTCCCAATCCCAAAAACACAACTCAAATTTTTTTTCTGGAATGTTTTTTATTCATAAAAAATTGCCATTTTAGGGACTTCCCTGCAGTCCAGTGGTTAAGACTCCACACTTCCACTGCAGGGGGTGGGGGTTTGATCCCTGGTCGGGGAATGCTATGTAGCGCAGCCACACACACACACACAAAATTGCCGTTTTAAAGTTAAGCATTAATTCCAACAATGAAGAAATTTCTCTGAAACACACATTGGGTAACATAAGGAATACTCAATTAAAATTAGACCAGGACCCTAACAGATCGATAATGAAGCCTTCTGTGCTGTGCTCAAGACCACGAGGGCAAGAAGAACGGAGCAGACTCGGTTATTCCCTAAACAAATCTATCCATAGACTCTATGGTCCAACATGCCAAAATTTAATTTATAAAAATGCAATTTAAGGCTTCCCTGGTGGTGCAGTGGTTGAGAGTCTGCCTGATGATGCAGGGGACACGGGTTCGTGCCCCGGTCCGGGAAGATCCCACAGGCCGTGGAGAGGCTGGGCCCGTGAGCCATGGCCGCTGAGCCTGTGCGTCCGGAGCCTGTGCTCCGCAACGGGAGAGGCCACAGCAGTGAGAGGCCCGCGAACCGCAAAAAAAAAAAAAAAGCAATTAAAAAAAGGAACAATATTTAAGGAGAAGCATTAAGCCATTTAATCTCTTTTAAAAAAAAAAAAGTCCTACTAAAATCATGCTCTTTATTCCACGCCAAAGATGAGTCACAATCTGTTAAACTATAAGGAAAGAAGAATTCCTTGAAAAATACACAACTCCAATTCTCCAAATTCAAATTTGTGCAAATTACTTAAAAATACTCTAGTGAGCATTACATACAGTAGAAAGCTCTCTAAGGTCCTATATCAAAATTTCAGCTGGCACGTGAGTCTCTGCGGTTCCATTTGTCTTTCTTAAAACATATGTGACTGGGGTATGGGATAGAGGTAAATAAACAGTAGATAAAATTTAAAAAGAAATAAAAAATAAATGACAAACTTTAAAAATATAATCTTACAATAGAGATTTTGTCTTGAAAAATATACCTTACAACCTAGGTGGCTTTTTCTTAAAGTTTCATTGATATCCAATAAATGCATATATTTAAAATGTATAATTTGATAAGTCATGACATATCTATATACCCTTGAAATCATCAGCAATCAAGATAATGAACATAACTATCCCAGGTGGCCTTTAAATCAAATAGATGTGTGATGGTTCTAGCACAGATACAGTTTCTCAGAAAAGAAACAATTAAAAAAAAAAAGTCTCCATACAAGTGTCCAAATGCTTTCATCCATGGCTAAAATAAACATTAAGGCTTTAGAATTTTCCCCCTAATTTAAATCCAACAGGCAAGCATATATTGTGTTTTTCTACCTTAGATTTAGGTCCAAATAAACAAATATACTCAAAAAACAAAGAAATTCTTAATATTTTTAAATGTGCAGGCAAATGAAAACAAAAGCCAGAGTCACATGGGATTATATTTTAGAATTTAAACACACACATATCAGGAATCTCGGCTAACTGAAAAGCAAAACAATTTAGAAAGATCATACCTACATATTACAGCAATATATAGACTTCCTAAGTTTGGCATATTAGACCCAGAGTATGCCCATCTCACAGGCAGGACTGCTCCAGGCAAAACTGAGTGGAAAAGAGTGTGTCTTCAGTAGCTATCAAAAGTCTCCATCTCCACTTCTTTCTTCCCCTTTCAGTGTTTCTTCCATTTTTCAGGGAACTTCCCTTGTGTACAGGGCCCTCATTGATGTACCAGCCTTCCCAAAGCTCTGGAAAAATTTTTGTCCTCAAGAACCCGAACCATATCCATTGTGTGCCCATACAGATCTTCCTCAACTTACAACAGGGTTACATCCTGATAAACCCATGTAAACTGAAAATACTGTTAAGTTGAAAATGCATTTAATACACCTAACCTACCAAACATCAGAGCTTTGCCTAGCCTACCTTAAACATGCTCAGAATACTTCCATTAGCCTACAATGAGGCAAAATCATCTAACACAAAGCCTATTTTATACTAAAGTATTGAATATCTCATGTAATTTATTGAATACTGTACTGAAAGTGAAAAACAGAATGGTTGTACGGGTACAGAATAGTTGTAAGTGTATTAGTTATTTACCTCGTGACTGTCATCACGAGTGGATCGTGTAGCATACTGTCAGCCCAGAAAAAGATCCAAACTCAAAATTCCAGCTCCATTTTCAACTGAATGTATAGAACTTTCACACCATGGTAAAGTTGAAGCATTGGAAGTTGAACCATTGGAAGTTGGGGCATTTGTATTCTGTTTTCAGTTCAGAGTCCCTGCTTCCCTCGGGGATAGCTAGCGAATGTATTGATAATAAATGGCTAGGGTGTGTACTCCATTTCCTTTCCTTCCTTGCTGAGCAGTTGCAGTAGCTAGAAAAGGGACTGTTCTACCCTTAGATGCCTAAGGCACAAAGATGGCGATCTTTCCCAAACTTAAAAGGATTAAAAACAAAAAAAGGAAGGATGGATTCCTATGAAGGCCATCCAGGACTTCCAGAAGGCAAGTCCATTTGACCTTGCTTACTGTAGTGGCCTACACCAGACTTTCCATCAAGTTAAATCTCATATTGCCCAGCACAAGAGACAATTTTCATGTGGGGATCTTTTGTCTCCCCAACTGGACTGTGAAAACCATTATGGACCGGTGCCATGTCTATTAGTCTCTGATATCCCCAAGCACTTGGGACATGTGTATGAACAAAAATAAAATAATTAATGAAAATCATTATATTATATCATACTCGTGCTATTTGTACCACAAAAACACATATATCTTCTTTAATATTTGAGATGGAAATGTACACTAAGAGTTTTATTTGTTTAGGAAATTACATAGTTTTTACAATCACAGAAACAAAAGATTAGTTCTTTATGTACACTAGACAAAGGAAACTTAAGATTTTCTTGTTAATTGTGCCATATAGCTGAGATGACTACATTTCCATTGTGCAATTTTCAGTGTTACCCATGTTTTTCAGGCTCTGTCACAAAGAAAACAAAGCAAAGTGAGAAAACAACTTCAAAGGTGTAAAGAAAAGCTAGGAGAAAAGCTAGGAGAAACTTCAGACCATGTCCAATGTAAGGTTTCCCAGGGTTCATAAACGAGGATGATTTCATGATTTCTGGTGGAAACATCAGCAACATTATAGGTTTTTAATATTTCAACTCAAACTCAAATAAAAATTGTCCATTTGAATGCAGTTTTGTTTCAGGACTCAGTTTTAGACTTTTGTACCAACTTAAAAGGTATAAAATCCGTATGAAGAAATCTTGACTTTTTTTTCAAACCATTATTACACAGTGTTTAGTTATCACTACTCAAAATAGTAGATAACAAGCTCTAAACACATCAAAATAGTTTAGAATGTAATTTCTACAAGGACAATAATATTTGTTACTTTTCTTCACTGCTGTAATGTATATGCCTCATAAGAGTAGCTGGCACATAGTAAGTGCTCAATAAATCTGCTGAATGAAATGAATAAATGAATGAAGTCAGGAATGGGATATAGGTTTACAAAAGAAAAAAGAAAAGACCAAGCTTCTTCCAAGAGGCATAGATTTTACAAAGTACAATTTCTGGAAAGTCTCTTATGTAATCAACTCCAAAATGAAGTTTATCTAACCCTATATTTGAATTGTTTAAATAAAAAGTAACAATGGACTGTTTGTTTTGTAAATCAAAAAGGGGATTCATTTCATTTAATCAAATTGAAAGGTTTTCTACTACCAATGTCTGAATAATGTCAAGTATTTTAAGAAACTATTAAACATATAGGTGATTCACTTTGTTATAGAGCAGAAACTAACACACCATTGTAAAGCAATTATACTCCAATAAAGATGTTAAAAAAATAAGAAAGAAAGAAACTACTAAACATTCTCTCCAAATTAATGGATTTGAGTCCTTAGAAAATCTTTTTACTCAAAGGATTTTTATGTAAATCTTTTTTGTTTAAAAATACATATTCATTTTCATACCCTTTGTTTTTCTCAGTGAAAAGAAGTCTTAAAATCAAAACAAAATTAACTCAAAGGGATACATTTCATTTGAGCTGAGGCCACTGGAAGACAATAAAGCTAATGGTTACTTCACCAGGAACATTAGTCATTCAACAATGGCGAACCCTGGAAAACCTCACAGTGGACAGAGTCTGAGGTTCTGTCTGGCTTTACGGAGTTAAAAACAAAACAAAGGACCTGCTCTTCATGTCTAATGTGCTGTTCTCAGGCCCACTCGCCCCCCACGTGGTCAGGTGGCCACGGTCATAGCTCAGACTGCCGCCAGGGCTCGCCCAGCACTGGGCACCGAGCAGCACAAAGCCTGGATGTTTGAGATGTTTCAAGGTAATGTGGAGAGAAAAAATTCTGTGGTTAACTCCCCAAAAAAAGAGATTAATAGAAAAGCAGTAAATAATAAACACATCGTTATTGTCCCTTTTTACCACCTCACATGAGTTAAAACTTGGTTTTAGGTTTACAAAATGGCCCCTTAAGTTTTGTGTAGATAAGATGATCAGAGAGCTCATCTTCCAAAATAAGGCAAAGCAAATTTTCTATATGGAAGGCCTTTGCCTCAGTCTCATAAAAGCAGACTGAAATAGATGAAAACCCCTATTCCATGCCTTAAAGAGAGGCAAAGGCAAAAGAGGGGCAAAGAAAAAAACCTGTCATAATCAAGGAAAAAGACCAATGTGAAAAGAAAAGCAAAATGAGAAAGATGCCGCATTAAAAGAAACACAAATTCAAGTGGTAATATTAAGAAAACTGAACAACAATGGTAGAACAAAGGGAAGAAGGCTGTGAAAATCAGATAAAATTTAAATAAAAGGTGGACTGTTTTGGTCATTTTATTTAATATGTTAAAAGTAAACATTCAATACTACAGAGTTGTACGTAACATCACACAAAACTTTATAAACATCAGTGTGGACTATACATTAAAAAGTAGAAAAGAAATCTGATCGTTCTGAGTTTTCATCAATTGGATGTTGAACAATAAGGACAAAAGGACAATACACTTTTAAAAGTTGCTTTCTGCTTAGCAACCTCGCATTTGAGGATCACTGTTCACGATACTTAATATTAGTTGGAACAAAAAATATTTCTTTGTATGTCCCACTTGTTTTAACAGGTCTTACTCTGAGTACACTAGAATTTCATTTCCACTTTAAAAAGTGATAATATCATAAGGTTGTGACAACTCTTCTGTTAATAACCACAGAGAGGGAAAGCTGAATTCAAAGAAACTGACATAATGTGCTAACTCTGGGCTTTTTGACTTTTAAAGACTCAGAACTCATTTTTAGGGACAAGAGGAAAAAAAAACTAGTTTCTTAAAATACAGCCTTTCCATACCTGTCTTCACTCACCTTCCTAAATAAAAGATTCGCTGGAGTAAATAAAATCCTTCAAGCCACTATATTCTGAAATGTGCACATTTCACTGTATTCAAGGTACAAAAATAACTTAGTGTAAGAAGGGGTCCTCTAGCCAAGTAATCCTTTTGAAATTTAAAAGTAAATAATCTAATTTTTCTCTTTGAATATACTGCTAACAAAACTGATACATCTAAACATTTTTTCCTGCAACACACGTGAAAGTTTTACAAGCTTTAAGTTAATAAAATGTATTATCTCCTAGATACATAAAGTTTGTTCTTACAATATCAACATCTGCTATAATCTAGGATATACCAAAACTCAATGTTAACATTTAAAATCCCTTTCAAAGTTTCTTGGCTCTTTTAGATACCTTATACTTTCTTGTGAACATACCAGTAAGAAGTCTCTACAAATATAAAGTTAAAAGGAAAAATGCCCTTCAGACAAAAGATCTAAAGTCACAACTTTTTAATAATGACAAACAAATGTCCACTTCTAAATGCAAATGTTTACTTTGTATTTGCTTGCACCCTATCCTTCTCCAATGCTTTTAAAAAGCACTTACAACTTATCCCTACAATGTCCTCTGTGAGTGAGGGCAGGGTAAATGCCTTCCCTCTTCCCACTGAAAGGATAAGAACACTACTCAGCCATAAAAAGGAACGAAATTAAGTCATCTGTAGTGATGTGGATGTATCTAGAGTCTGTCATACAGAGTGAAGTAAGTCAGAAAGAGAAAAACAAATACTGTATGCTAATACATATATATGGAATCTAGAAAAATGGTACTGATGAACCTAGTGGCAGGGCAGGACATAGAGAACGGACTTGTGGACACGGCGGGGTCGTAGGGGGAAGGGGAGGGTGGGATGAATTGAGAGAGTAGCATTGACATATATACACTACCATGTGTAAAATAGATAGCTAGTGGGAAACTGCTATATAGCACAGGGAGATCAGCTCCGTGCTTTGTGAGGACCACAGGGGTGGGATGGGGAGGGTGGGAGGGAGGCCCAAGAGGGAGGGGATATAGGTTACATGTAGCTGATTCATTTTGTTGTACAGCAGAAACTAACACAACATTGTAAAGCAATTATAATCTAATAACGATGAAAAAAAAAAGGATAAGAACAGGGAGAGTCCTGGAGGTTAAGTGTAATGCTCAAGGTCACGTGCCAATCGGTAGCGTGGTTCAGTCTAGAACTCCAGGGACTTTAATTTTAAGTTTATGTCAATAGATAACACAAAAATAATTTTCCTCTCCTTTTGATCACTGACAGAGTATATTTTTTTTTTCTTTTTTTTTTTTTTTTGTGTGGTACGCCATTCTCTCACTGTTGCAGCCTTTCCCGTCGCGGAGCACAGGCTCCGGACGCGCAGGCTCAGCGGCCATGGCTCACGCGCCCAGCCGCTCCGCGGCATGTGGGATCTTCCCAGACCAGGGCACGAATCCGTGTCCCCTGCATCGGCAGGCGGACTCTCAACCACTGCGCCACCAGGGAAACCCCCAGACAATTCTTCATCAGAAACTTCACTTTTTTAAAAGTTGAAGACATTATATACATCTGTAAAATATCAATAAATACTCAAATGTCTTCACCAAAACGAAAAATGTTAAATGAAAGAGATATGAGCTACAAAAATAGTCATGCTGAAATGTGTTAAGCAAAAACTCAGACCTTTCATCTTGCAGACCAGACACTTAAGTGTAGTTTCTAAGTGCCTATAAATTAATTTTTTAAAGTTTCATTTTAGATTAGCTGCTTTAAAAGTGTATGAACAAAAAAGGGCGACTTTTAAAAAGTTAATTGTTTTAGCCAGTGAAAATGCAATATATTCAACTAAATTGGATAACTGATGATTTGGTTAGACAAAGGATTATATATACAAAATTACCCACATTGTACTAGATAGTTCACATATCTGAAAAGTTTTAACAATGTTATGGAACTCTGTAACACTTATGAGTAGATTAGTTTTCAGATTTTGTTACTGAGGATATCTCTTTCATGAAAGATATTTCTTGCATTTTTATAATTTCAGAGGGCACAGTAATTAAACTGGTTTTATTGACAAGTAAAGCAGAATGATTCTATAAATGAAGCGGGTGGCACAGGCCCGATCAATTTTCTTATTTAAAAAGATACATTACCCAATGTGTAATGCCTATTAAGTGTGTGGTGAAGTTAGTTAAAGTGCTTTATTTGCTAATTACATATACCTTCTTTATGATTCCTATTACACTATTTACTACGCCTATTTGAAAAGCTAATTATTTATTAAGACTGCTCAAGAGAAAGAATTTCACTCTTGAATGGAAAGAGAAATAAAGCTTAGGTCCTTAAGCAAATGATATCGTTTTATTTCCACAGTGTTGGTTTGATAAATTCTCTTTATTATTATTGATTCTGAAGCCGATAATAACATCACATCATCATTTGGGACATTCAAAATCTAATTTGTATAATTTGTATTAATTATAATAACATCCAACTTAGTTACAGGAAGTTTGGGAGTCAGAAAGTCTTTCAGTAAAAAAAATGGCCACATCAGGTATTAAAAGAAGACATTTGATATGTACTTTTCAGAATATTTTAAGTTCAATCTTCAAAATGAAAAATATTTTCCTAATAAAACATGTTGTAATTCCCTCTCTATTTCCAAAAATAGTAATTGAGAACATAAAAATTCAACTCAACACCACAAATAATAGTATGCTCCATAATATCACTTACAATGTCATTCAACTACTCATAAACAAATTGAGAATAACATTGTTTAATTCATTCTACAGCATTCATTAAGCCTATCTATGTACCAGGTACTCTGCTGGGCACCTGGGATTAAATTATGAATGAAACACTATTCTTACCCTCAAAGAGCTTTCTGTTTAGTAGAGGAGAAAATCACATATAACAGCAAATATGTGACAGGTATCGTTATAATAGTGGTATATATATTTGGTTATGCAAGTTTAAATGAAAGAGTGATCAACTCAACTCATCCAATAACTAACTTTCATAAAAACTCATATAAACTTCATTGAAAAGTATAAATCCCATAAATCATCACGCATATGGATAAGAACTCTGCTTATTTCAATGACAGCAATAATTCTTTATCTTTACAAAAAGTATAGTTCTAAAAAATATAGTCACCCATTGTTTCAAGACATACCAGGGACAAAACAGAATTAAACTTGAAAAGATGTACCAAATACTAGTCAAACTCATTCCGACCTCACAGTAACCCTGTGAAGTAAGTTTTTCTATTATCCCCGCTTTATAGATGGGGAATCTGAGGTTATCGCGGCCAAGATCACAAGGATAGCAAGAGGAAATGCTGGCACTTGAACCTACAGTCTGGTTGTGGAGGTCCCCTTAACCACTACATCACACATCCTCTCAGTGGACGATGATGATGGTGATGATGATGATGGGGCAGCTAACAGCAAGTACTCTGTGACTTGTGCCCTCTCACTTATCCTTAAGGCAACCCTTAGATGAAAAGTCATTCCTCCCGTTTACAGGAGAAAACCCTCACAGGCCAGGTTTGAAACCTGCCTAAGGTCAGTCAGCCGTCCAGGGATGGTGGCTAGATTCAAACTCAGGCAGCATGGCTCCCCTCTGCTCTGAGGTCTTTCAATAATTCAGTCTTACACTCAAGAAAAAGACCACATGATGAAATTTATTAAACAATTCAAAAAGACTTTGTATAAGTCTTCCTGAAACACTCTGCAAGGTTTTGGGGCTTATGATAAGCATTTCCTTATGACAGCACTTACATTTGAGTCAACTTTACTACTTTTGGCTGATCATAAACACATTTCTCCTCCTTAAAAAGAAATCTTTCTGTAGAAACTTGGCAGATTTCAGTACAGGAACAGTCTATTCTTTACAATTAAATTTATCAACAACTTATTCTGGTTAGTCTGAAAGAGAAGGAGAGAATGAACTACTAAAAGGCCTTTCCTGTACTTTAATATTTCAAAACATGTTTGGTTTGGCCTAATTTGAATCTTGTGGACAACTAGACCAGAACTTGATTCAAAAAGAGGAATACCATTTTAAATAGGCTGAATTCTCAAAAGCGACCTCAGAAGGTGATTCAGAGTAACTATTTCTCATAATTTTTAGTTTTATCTCAAATTAAATATTAAAGATGCACAGGGCAAGATTCTCATAAAGCATATATGGCCAAGTATGTGTACTTTTGAACAGCCAACAACCAAGAGACCAAATTAAAATTTTGTTCAAGAGCAATCAAGTATACAAAAGAGAGATATCAAAAGAAAAAAAAAGCCCTTTTTGTCCTTAGCACACCCCACTGTGCCCAGTGACGGAGAAATAAAAAATTCTGTGCTTTAATTTCTTGCTAGAATAGAGGTGAGCTAAAGATGAAGTGTCAAGCTGGATTTGCATCTTACCTTGTTTTCCTCCAACAGGTTCAAAGACTTCATAACCTTTACGTTAATACTGAATTCACGTTTTTTTTTCAAAAGGGAACCTAAAGAACTATTTTAAAATAAAAATAGTAAGCCATGCCACAAGGCAACCTGTCTTCTCTTGGTCTATCTCCACACATTCAAATTAGAAATACCTTTTGCTTTGCCTTTATTGAATAAAAGTTTAACTTCGATTTGGAGGAAAACCTACCCATTAGCCGTTTTGCACTTTTTGCAGGTCATACAGTCTATCAGATCACATCGCTGACTATGACCACTCACTAAGAAAGCATGCCATTACAGCTCATTTTATAAGCATTATAATGCCCCGATGGTGGAAGTCTGGCAATACCTAGAAATACAGCAAGGCTGGTGAATAAGGAGTCGAGGGGCGGGGGAAGAGGGAGCGAGGGGGAGGCAGTCGCCACCTCAAATCCACGCCTGACCGGGAACCTCCAGCCCACAACGTGATCCCTGCCCTCCCCAGAGTGGACTGGCTACAACATTTTTCTAGATTCTCCCCCACCCCTCCGCCAACCCAACACGGTACTCACCCTTCTGTGAAGTCGGCACCGGGTCCAGCCCCGAGACGGGTCGGGGTGGCAGCGAGGGAGGGGACGTCTGGGCTGTGGGCGGAGGGTGTCGCTGCGTCACTCGAGTGCAGGACGCTGAGTTCGAGGGGTGGGAGCGGAGAGGGGCAGGAAAATCAAGTCACGGCCGCAAAGGGACAAGGAGAAACGGGGGGGGGGAGAGCCCCTTCCCTAAAATAAACCCACCGGCCCCTGCGACCCCCTTGCCCCAGGGAGGGAAAATAAAATCAGGGGAAATAAAAGACTGACAAATAAATCCCTAAAACGACGAGGAGCGAGGAATAGACTTTAATTTAAAGGGGGGAGATTGAGCGAGGGCTGGAGGGGAGAGAGAAGTGGCTCTAGGTCTATCCCATGCCTTTGCAGTCCCCAAGCAGAGGAGGAGGCTGGCTGAGGGGAAGTTGCAGCGGCTCCTGAGGAGGAGGCGGAGGAGGCGGAGGAGGAGGTTACACCGTAACAAGTACAGACAGCCATGGATCAGAGGGGCGCTGCGAGAAGGGGCGGCCGCGGCTGGGCGAGCGGCGGCGGCGGCAGCACCGCCTGCTCGGCTCGCTCAAGACATTTAATTGGATTGATAGGTTGTGCAGTGACTCACAGACTTTACAGAGTCGTACAGCAGTCCCCGCCCAGCTGGACAGGGGAGACGCGGCGGGGACGGGAGGGGAAAGGGGGCAGTGGAAGAGCCGGGAGGGGAGGAGGCGACTGAGAGGGCGAGGCTTTGGGGGGGGCGGGGAGCGGAGAGAAGCCACCCAGTGGCGAAGCCTGCCGCTCCGACGGGCGTGGGCGTCGGCCAATGACGGCGCGGCTCGATAGGCGGCTGGCTTCGCCCCTGGCCCAATGAGTCTTCTAAGGACACTGCCGCGAACTGGAGTAGGGAGGGGGAATGGAGTGGGGGCTGGGGAGAGGTGGGTGGACGTTGAAAAGGGGGGTGGAGGGAAAGATGAGGCGCCGAAGACCAGCGGAGTCACTCTGCCCTCCTCGCTCCGAAGTGCGCCTTCTGCCAATCCCGGGGCCGCGTGGAGGTGATGGACGCAAGGGTGTGACCAATGAGGAGGAGAAGCTGCCTCAGAGAGCCAGAGGGGAAGGAGTGGGCGGGCCAACGCCCTCCCCTCCCTCAGGCGCCCAGGTCCTCCCTCCTGCCCATTTCGGGTCAGTCAAGCAAATAACAGTGAGAGGGTTGGGGCCGTGCGGGGTGGGGTGGGGTGGGGTGGGGGGCGGAGGGGCCGCGCTGCTGGCGGCGTGACAGCGATAGGGACTGGCTGTGCTGCCGACTCCGCGCCGGCAGGAGGAGGAGGCGGCGGAGGCTGGCTCCTTACTCAGCCTGCAGGCTGTTACTGCTGCTGCTGCTCAGCCTCTGCCTGGTGCTGCCGGGGAGCCTCTGCGGCCAAACCCCACTCTCGAGTGGCAGACAGATTTGGAGTGAATCAGATCAAAACTTTGCCTCAGGTCGGTGCAGTGCCCACTCTTGGAGACAGCTCCGTGTGACGCCCTGTGGGGCTGTGCTCTGGGAGCTGAGGGAGCTGGACGCCAGAGACCGGAGGCTTGGCAGTGGCATTTGCCTCCTTGCTTGCCTGTTTTCTGGGGAAGTCAGGGTAGGGTGTGGACAGGTTGAAACAGCTCCTGAATGCATACCATTTCTTTATTGAGTTTCTGGAAAAGGCACTTCTTAACCTGGCATGAGTGAAGCTGTATGGGCTTTGTGCGTGTATATATGTGTTAGCTCCCTCCAGCCCTCTCTCCCGCACCGCTCCCACTTCTCTGCCCATGGTCCTCACCTTGTACCCTGACAGCAATCCTAGGGAGCACTCACTACTAGATCTTCTCGCGGCTCATTCCCAGAAGCTATGGCTTTTTCTCAGTTTCTTGCCTACTGTCTCGTAATCATTTTACAGACCTTAACACTTTCCATGCACTGGTACTTGAAAGGAACTGTTATCACTAATAAACCTGAACAGAGATGCCCACAAAAGCAAATACACTGGCAAAAATCCACCTTCTTTCCCACAAGGTGCATTTCTGCACGTTATTTGAAATTTACGACAATTGCTTCCTACCAAGAAACCAAGGAAAGACAAATCACATATCACATACCTACAAAAAAAAGATTTTCAAAACCACTTAGAATACCCAAAGTCCATTCTCCATAGACAAGTCAACTAGAGAGACCTAGGGTTGATTTACGGTCTTGAAGTGAGCAAGATCATTTTTTTTCCCCCATAATTACAAGATTAAAACCTACAGTGGTCTGGAATTCAGAGGAGACATAATAAGTGAACAATAAGCCTTCAGGCTTATTCCAGTCATATTGGGGCTTTCCTTGATTATTGTCATTTTAAGGTATGGATCCTTCCCCTAAACTGTAATTGTGACACTCAGCCTGACACCACTTACCTCTTCTCTTTCTGATTTTAGCCCTACTCCATGATTTCAACCTGTATCCTAAGCCCACCTAAGAAAATGAACCGGGCTGCAGACTTCTCATAGTGCCCAGATTGTGTACCTGTTGCCCCTCGGTGTTTTGAAACTTCTTCGGAGTTCGGCAGTGCAAGGAGGCCAGCATCCTCATCCCAGGACATAGTGATCTGCAGGAGGTGGGCCATGTTCCCTTAGCCAGGTCACCCTGTGATAATTTAAACACACTAAATCCCTCATGTGAGAAAAATCAGCTCTGTTTCTAGTGTGGGCTGTTTTACTGCATTTAAGAATAATGCTGATAATACTTTTTAGAAAGCCTGTTTCTTATTTCTTTCACTGTGAGGTCATTTTATGGCTCAGGTGAATATCATTGGTCGGAGTGTTATCTTACATACTGTGGATGGTACTGAAAACAGAAAGAGATTTTGAGTCTAGACATACACTAGTATCTTTCAGAGGATCTCCAAATAGCTAGGGTTAGCATCCTGTGGCAGAAGTTGCTCCTTTGTCAGTTGTTATTGGCATGTCTCCAGTCCCCACCATGTGTCATTTTCTAATTCTGTGCTCACCCTATTCCAGTATTTCTTAAATGGTTGTCTAAGGCCAACCTAGATTCCTGAGTCTGCTCTCAGATCTATTGACTCATTATCTCTGTAGTCTGGTCCTGGACATCTGTTTTTTTAGCAAATACCCCCGGTGACTTAAATAAATATTAAAATATCAAATGTTTCATTTGAAAACCCCTGTTTACTCCTTCCTTTTGAAAATTTAAAAACTCTTATTTATTTCTTCCTTTCTTCTTTTTCCCTTTCTCACACATATCTATTTCCTTTCTTCCACATATATTCCTTTCTCCTATATATTTTCTATCTCTCATTTTTGTGATCACTTCCCTTTCTACATTTCTTGTGCACAGGACTGTCTTATACACTGGCAGGGTGATCCCTAACAAAAAAAGGATGAAGTTGGCAAATGGGCTTTCATAAATACCGTAGGCATACCTTATAACTACAACACTTAAAATATGGGGAAGTCAAATAAATGTATAAGCTTAAAAATATCATTGTAATTGATGTTATGTATAAATCTACAATATGTGTGAAACTTACTAGTTTATGATTTCAAAGTATACAAAGACAGAATTTTTTATATGTGGGAATCACATTTCAAAATGCAAATTTCAATATACAAATGATATCAATACATTTATATTGTTACTGTCATTTTTTTTCTAAACAGTGGAGTGAGACTAATGATGTGCTAAGAACTATTATGGTTACCAAAAAAAAAAAAAGTACTATATGAGATTTTTGTTATCTCATAGAGCTTATATACAACCCACATGGACAGGGAAGCAAAAGCACATCCTTTATTGAAGATAGAGGCTTCAACCCGGTCTCATTAGCATTCCCAAAGAGATAGCCCAAACATTAGCTCACAATCCAAATTACAAAACAAATGAAGAAAAAACCCACCATGACTTAATTGATATTTATAAGACATTCCATCCAAAAATAACAGAATACACTTTCTTCTCAAGTGCTCATGGAACATTCTCCAGGATAGATCATATCTTGGGGCACAAATCAAGCCTCAGTAAATTTAAGAAAATTGAAATCAAGTATCTTTTCTGACCACAACGCTATGAGGCCAGATATCAATTACAGGAAAAAGTTTATAAAAATACAAACACTTGGAGGCTAAATAATATGCTTCTAAATAACCAAGAGATCACTGAAGAAATCAAAGAGAAAATCAAAAAATACCTAGAAACAAATGACAATGAAAACACGATGACACGAAACTTATGGGATGCAACAAAAGCAGTTCTAAGAGGGAAGTTTATAGCAATACAATCCTACCTCAAGAAACAAGAAACATCTCAAATAAACAACCTAACCTTACACCTAAAGCAATTAGAGAAAGGAGAACAAAAAAACCCCAAAGTTAGCAGAAGGAAAGAAATCATAAAGATCAGATCAGAAATAAATGAAAAAGAAATGAAGAAAACAATAGCAAAGATCAATAAAACTAAATGCTGTTTATTTGAGAAGATAAAATTGATAAACCATTAGCCAGACTCATCAAGAACAAAAGGTAAAGACTCAAATCAACAGAATTAGAAGTGAAAAAGGAGATATAACAACTGACACTGCAGAAATACAAAGGATCATGAGAGATTACTACAAGTAACTATATGCCAATAAAATGGACAACCTGGAAGAAATGGACAAATTCTTAGAAAAGCACAATCTTCTGAGACTGAACCAGGAAGAAATAGAAAATATAAACAGACCAATCACAAGCACTGAAATTGAAACTGTGATTAAAAATCTTCCAACAAACAAAAGCCCAGGACCAGATGGCTTCACAGGCGAATTCTATAAAAAACTTAGAGAAGAGCTAACACCTATCCTTCTCAAACTCTTCCAAAATATAGCAGAGGGAGGAACACTCCCAAACTCATTCTACGAGGCCACCATCACCCTGATACCAAGACCAGACAAAGATGTCACAAAGAAAGAAAACTACAGGCCAATATCACTGACGAACAAAGATGCAAAAATCCTCAACAAAATACTAGCAAACAGAATCCAACAGCACATTAAAAGGATCATACACCATGATAAAGTGAGGTTTATCCCAGGAATGCAAGGATTCTTCAATATATGTAAATCAATCAATGTGATAAACCATATTAACAAATTGAAGGAGAAAAACCATATGATCATCTCAATAGATGCAGAGAAAGCTTTTGACAAAATTCAACACCCATTTATGATAAAAACCCTCCAGAAAGTAGGCATAGAGGGAACTTAACTCAACATAATAAAGGCCATATATGACAAACCCACAG